>NW_027187380.1:3554584-3716553 GCF_028583685.1 Petaurus breviceps papuanus
CCCAATATTTGTGTCTTCATCAAAAGGATCTGAAGCAAAAAGGGTCTGAGTACTGTTCTATTAGTTGCTATGTGAGGATTCCTGCTTCCTGAGCTTAGCTGTATTCTGCTTTTTTCAGATCCTGGATATTCCTGTGTCTTTATCGGTGGGGGAGCAGTTTCTCATCAGCTGGTCCTAACTAGAGGGACACAAGTCTGTTTAATCCTTTACCCTTTTGGAGGGAGAAGAAAACTCATAAAGAAATCCATTTCTCTAACTGGTTCAATAGATGTCCAGACCTTGGGTGTTTCTAGGTAGTAATTTTCTTAGGATGATAAGGCAGGTTTGAAGACCAGCTTAGCCTTTTGATGATGATTCAGTTGTCTTTCTTTTTTTTTAATTAATTTTTTTCAATTAAAAAGCATTTAATTTCTCTCCCTTTCACCTTCTGAGGAAGAAAGAAGGAAAAGGAAGCCCTTGTATCAAATATGCTTAGTTAAGCAAAACAAATTCCAACATTGGCCATGTCCAAAGTGTTTCTCATTCTGCATAAAGAGTCCATCATATCTCTCTCTGTAGCAGTGGGTAGCATTCTTCAGCATCCCTTCTCTGTGTGAATGTTTGTCTACGTTGTGGTGGCTTAGTATCCTGATCCTGGGTTTTACTTTTTGATGCTGTTTGCCTTTAACTAAGGACCTGACTCTGCACAGACATCATTGGCATAAAATAAACAGTTTAACAGGGTACGGTGAGCAGGGAAGGCAGTGTTCTAAGACTGCATGTTTTACGCTTCAAATGGGAGGTGGTGCTAGAAGATTGGCCATTATATATGCTAAAAGGTGTGAGTTGAATGAATATTCCTTTTGACAATTATTCCCTAGTCTTATAGAGGTCATGACAGGCATGAAATCCGGCCACAATAGTTGTGGCTTTTCTAGCTTTTTGTTAGGCTTTGGCTCTAAACAGATGCTTGGTGTTATCCAGTCTGTGGAGCTCAGGGAATTCAGGCTAATTTATAGAATAATGGTAATCAATTGTCTTGAAATTCAGTCATTGCTAATAAAAGATATTTTGAATTAAACTGTTGCTGTTTGTGACTGAGGGAAGGGAAATTTTATCCTAGTGTCATTAGTTGTTTCAAGCCTACTGTATGTAAGGTGTAATGTTAACTGGACCAAGCAGTCAATCAAGAGCAGGAGGTCTTTTCTAATATTTGTTCATACAGCAAACAGCAGAAGTGCTACTATTTGTATGAATGCCAAGCTCTGGGGATACAAAGATAAAAAATAAATAAATAACAGGCGGCCCCTACCCTCATGGAGCTTGTCATCTACCAGGGAAAATATGACATGTGTATAGATAAACATGAAAGAGATAACTGAGACTGACTCAATCTTGGAGCAACCTTGATAATTAGAATCCATATGACAACTACATTTTTTTTTAAGAAATTGGGGTTAAGTAACTTGCCCAAGGTTACACAGCCAGTTATTTTGTGTGGGTGTTAAGTATCTGAGGCTGGAACCGAACTTGGGTCCTTCTGACTCCAGGCCGGCGCTTTACTCACTGTGCCACCTAGCCGCCCAACAACTACATTTTTAGGAAATCACAAAGACATTTATGAGGGAAAATGTCTTGGCACATAAAACAGATGTCACTGTTTTAGAACATAAATATAAAAGCTACAAAATGTTATAAATCCCTTAATTCATTCCCTCTTTTAACCCATAAACAAGTAAAGCTTTGCCAAGTCAAATTGGAGCAGTGCTCAGAGCAATCTGACTATTGCTCCATATTTAAACAAGTAAAACATGTTGGCTTCTGTAATTATGATTTGGTCTGGTTTTTGACAAATAGAAGAATATAGAATTTTTGTTTTCGTTCTGTTCATGTCCAGCTCTTTGTGACCCCAGTTAGGGTTTTCTTGGCAAAGATACTGGAGTATTTGTCATTTCCTTCTCTAGCTCATTTTACAGATGAAGAAACAGAGGCAAACAGGGTTAAGTGACTTGCCCAGGGTCACACAGCTAGTAAGTGGCTAAGACCAGATTTGAACTCAGGAAAATGAGTTATTAACTACCTACTATGCCACCTACCTGCTCACTCTAATATTAGGGGAATTTAGTACTTATAAAGAGATTCTTTCAGATTATCTGTCCTCCCAATTCCTTAGCCATCCCATAATCTACTCTTTACCTCCGCCCTACATAGGAATGGACACACTAGATCTCACTGTTACCCACAAGTGTTCCATTTTCCTAATTGAACACTATGACATTCTGCTATCTGATCATAACTTCCTATCATTTCATTTCTTCTAAACCTATTCTTTTAAAAAATTTTTTAATTATCTAGAGAGAAAAGGAAGAGAAAGGAAGCTAACCCCAACACTTATGTCATATATCTGTAGTCAAGCAAAAAAAAAAATGCCACGTTGGTCATGTCCAAAAACGTATTCCCTATTCTGCACATTAACATCTCTCATGACGTGAGCAGTGTTCTTCATCCCAGTTCTCTGGGACCATGGTTGACTATTTAGTTGATCAGAATTCAAAAGTAAATTTTTACACTCATCAAGATCTCCAGTTCCTCTACCCTTCAGTAATACTCTTAACTCTCTTCCTCTCCAGTATTAACCCGATAGTTGGCTATTTCAACTCTACATTGTTCTTTTCTCTGGAAGCCCTTACTGGTTCTTCCTTTTATGACTTATTTCTTGCCAAACCTCAGCCCTGAATTACACCTAACATCTGTTTACCTCTTCCACTCTTAATCATAAACTGCTGAATACAAAGGAAGTCATACTATGCTGACTGAGCACATTACAGATTCTTCACCAGCCTCTCTTGGACCCTAATTGCAGCAAGATATTCCTTTTATTCTTCTCTTATTGATCCCCTATCTCACTTTCAACTAAAGCTATTCCAAACCTCCCCTTCCCTCAAGTCTCCCACACTTCCCCAAACCTCCCCAGTTGCCTCTCTGCTGAGAACCTTGGCTTTTACTACACAGAAAATTGAGACTATTCAATGAGTTCCCCCTTTTCCCATTCTCTTTATTTCAAAACTCCTTGACGTCACCTTTCCAAACTCTTACCCCTTTCTCCCAGCCTCTGACAAAGAAATGGCTTTTGGCCTTGCCAAGGCTTACCTCCTTTAAATATGGCCTTGATCCCATTATCTCTCATCTTCTCCAAGAGGTTTCATAGGGCAGCTCGGTGGTGCAATTGATAGAACATAGACCCTTATGTCAGTATATTTCCTCTTCTGTATTCAAATCTGGCTTACTACCTGTGTGACTCTGGGCAAATCACTTAACCATGTTTGTCTCAATTCCTTATCTGTAAAATGAAATGGAGAAGGAAATAACAAACCACTCCAGTAACTGCCTCAAAACCCCAAATGGGGTCACAAGGAGTCAGGACTGAACAGCAGGTTTCACCCTTAATCATTTTCTCTCTCTTCGACTTCTGTATCTCCTCGTGCCTTCCTGACTGCCTTTGAACATGCCCAAGTCTCTTTGTCCTCAAAAACAAAAAATTTTCAGTAGACCTACCATCTCCTCAAACAATTGTCCTTCCTCCTCTTTCTCCTAGCCAAACTCATAGAAAAAGCTGTCTACACTTACTGCATCTGCTTCCTCTCTCTCTTCTTTGAAATCCTGTGCTTGACCTTATCACTCACTTTCTCAGTCAATGATTTATTTTTATTTTTTTATAAGCAATCGGGGTTAAGTAACTTGCTCAAGGTTACATGGCCAGTTATTTCTGGGTGTGGTGCTGAGTATCTGAGCCCGGATTTGATCCAGGTCATCCCGACACTGGAGCCGGTGCTCTTACTCGCTGAGCCACCTGGCTGCCCCTAAGCAATTGGGGTTAAGTAACTTGCTCAAGGTTACACGGCCAGGTGTTTCTGAGTGGGTGCTAAGTGTCTGAGCCCGGGATTTGATCTCCAGGTCTCAACACTGGAGCCGGTGCTCTTACTCGTTGTGCTACCTGGCCACCCCTTCAGTGATTTCTTAATTGCCAAATTTGATAGCCTTGACATATCTGCTGCATTTGATACTATTGACTACCTTTTCCTGGATATTCTTTTTCCTCTAGATTTTCCTGAAACTACTCTCTCTTGGTTCTCATATCTGTCTGACCAGTCCTTCTCTGGCCCCTCTGCTGGCTTATTATCCAAATCATACCCCTAACTGGGGCCTTCCCCAAGTTCTGTCCTTAGGACCTCTTCTCAGCTCCCTCAGGATCCTTTGTAGATCCAGGCCCTGCATATCCCCAAGCTCCTATCCCACATTAACCATAACTTATTGGACTTTTCAAACTAAATATCCCAGAGGTACTTCAAACTCAACCTGTCCAAAACTGAACTCATTCTCTTTCCCCCTACATTTCCCCTTTGCCAAATTTCCCTATTTTTTTTTTAATCAACCACCATTCTTCTAGTCAAGCAAGTTCATAACCTTAGCATTGTCCTGGATTCCTTACTGTCCTTCACCCCAATATCTAATCAGTTGTCAAATATTGCTATTTTTACCTTCACCATATTTTTCTCATCTGACCTTTTGTCTCCCCTCACACAAGCTACCACCTTGGTTCAGGCCCTCATCACCTTCCACCTAGATTATTGGCAATAGCCTCCTAATTTTTCTCCCTGCCTTGTGTCTCTCCCACACTCCAGTCCATCCTACACACTGCTAACAAAATAATTTTCCTCAAGCACAGACCATGTGACTCCTCAGCCAACTCCAGTGGCTTCCTGTTGCCTATAGGATAGAACATAAAGTCCTCTATGTAGCTTTTAAAGCCTTTCTTAAGGTGGTCCTCACCTGTCTCTGCAGCCTCATTGGATATTACTCCCCTTCCCCAAATTCTTTGATCCAGCTAAACTGGCCTTCTCTCTGTTTCTCACATAAGATACTCCATCTTCTATCTCCATATCTTTGCAGTGGTCATCCCAACATGCTTGGGATGGAATCTCTTCTTACTACTATGTCATAAAGTTTTCTTTTTAAAGCATAATCTTCTGCAGGAAGCCTTTCCTGTCCCCCAACAGCTAGTGCCCTCCTCCCCAAACTACTTTGTATTTAACTGTTTTGTATGTATCTGTATTTATTCACTTTACATTTATGTGATATATCTTTATATATGTATTTGTCTCTCCCATTGTCAGCTCCTTTTGAATCATGATTATTTCATTCTTTGTACTTTTATCTAGGGGTGTGCTGGTAAATGTTTAGTAACCAAGTATCTGAAAAAAAATTGTACACACAAAGCACTTTTAAGTTTAATCTTCATTACTAACACTCTCCACTTGGTTAAGTCTAGACAATCAACAAAACAATTTACTTATATCTAATTCATATGAAAATCGAGACATCACCCTTATGATGTGATTGATCCTCTTCAAGAATGAAGGACAAATAACAACAAATCAAGCCCTGTTTTGTAGTGTTTGCCTATTTCTGGAGTGCAAATGTATGCACTGAAATTTTAAAAATCAGCTCTCTCAAACCAGGTCAAGCTAGCTCCAGTATACTCTGCTTGTATTTCCAGTGGTTAGCACAATATCTGGCATGTGGAAAGCATTTAATAAATGCTTGGTGGTTGATTAATTAAACTGTTGCCAATGAGGAGCTCTTGAATATTAAAAAAATATTTTTATTAACACATTTTGTATTGAATAAATATATTTCCCCCAAGTAGTTCTAACAATTTCTTCACAAAGTACATCCCCTGAAAACAGTAAGGCGCAATCATATAAGTGATTATAACTCATAATACATGTCACTTTCTACTTTTGTCATTTGCCCCCAGTAAAGAGAAAGGTGTGTACATTAACTTTAGTCATTTAACACTGTCAAAGAGAAAAAGATGAAAACTGTACTCTGTAACATAGGCACGCAAGCTTGCCAGCAAACCATTTTTTATTAATTTGTCCTTCTAATCCATGCATTTTTCTGACTTGGAGAAATGTCCAAATCCTCATGCCCTTGGACATCTGTCTAACATAGAGTATGTGTACAAGAGGCTTGAGAGGATGGTCTCTCACTCTTTCCCTGGTGACTTGCAAGTGAGGAGGACTGTTTTGAGATACAAGGCTGAGGAAGAACTGGCTGCTTCTCCCCACCTGGCTGATGGGGCTTCCATTTCTTTTGTATTTATTTTTCCTGATCTTAGGTGAATGAGTATTCTGAGAAAGGAGTGCCCAGGCAACCAGTAAGACCTGAAGATCCACTAAAGCCCTCAAGGAGGGCCTGCCAGCAATTAAACCTGGCAGTAGCAGTAGCTAAGTTAGTGAGAAACTGGTGCAGTAGCCGACTGACCTGATAGACCCAGTCTAGCAGTAGGTTGATCCATAAACTGATGCCGCACACTACACAGATGCAGAGGGATAGAGGAATCCATTGCCAATGCCTTTACCACAAAGCAAACTTGGTGTTGGTCTGAGAAAGGGAGAAAAGAACCCCCAGGGTGCCGAGTGTCATGGTAACCCTCGGCTCCGTGTATTCCCTACACGTGTGCCTCGCTAGTATTGTGCTTTACATTTGTATCTATTCTCCCTGAGACCATGTGTGTGCAGAGGATCAGTGTACCCCTTGTTTGGAAGGATGTTTGGTAATTTTTGGCCTTGCTATACATTCTCAGTAATCACCCTTTTGTAAAAACTAATTGCTACCAATTGGTTAATGGATATTGTAGAACACACTGGATCAAAGTTTTAAAATCAAATGTTTAAAATATATATGTATATATATCATACTATTATTAATACTATTTTACATGTAATTAATTGGGAAATAAGATATACAGGCGCTGGGGCATAGAGACCCACCATGCCCTACTGGAAAAGTTGAAGGGGGATGGGAGAAGATATGGGAGAGAGCAGATTGGAAGATGGGATATCCTGTGGGACCACTATTTTGGGGTGGTGGGTAGGGGAAAATCGGGGAGAAAATTTGTAACTCAAAATCTAGCGGAAATGAATGATGTTACATTTGATTTTAAAACTTTGAATTCCAGATTCATTCCCTTCCTCCCTTGTCACCCACCCTTACTGGGAAGATAAGCAGTTCAGTATAGATTGTACATGTGTTGCTAATGCAAAACATTAACATAGTAGATGTATTGTAAACGACTTGACTATATTTCCCTCCTTCCTATCCCACCTCCCACTTGTTCTATTCTCACTTTGATCCTGTCCCTTTTCAAAAGTGGGTGTTTCCAACTTCCCTACCCCCCAGCTTGCCCTCCCTTCCATCATCCCCCCTCTCATACCCTTCCTCCCTACTCTCTTGTAGGGTGAGATACCCTCTTTAGTGTGTATTTCATTCCCTCTCTGAGCCAAATTGAATGAGAATAAGGTTGACCCATTCCCTTTTGCCTTCCTATTCTTCCCCTCCATTGTAACCATTTTCCCTTGCCTCTTCTATATGAGATAGTTTACCCCATTCTGTCTCTCCCCATCTCCTCTCATTATATTCCTCTCTCACCTCTTAATTTCACCTTTTAAGTATCATCCCTTCCTATTAAATTGGTCCTGTGCCCTATATCTATGTATACCTGTAAACATATACACACGTATTCACACTCCCGTATACCCTCCAATATAGATATGTGTGCATATATATTCCCTTCAACTATTTTCATACTGAGAAAAGTTTCATCAGTTACAATTATCATTTTTCCACATAGGAATGTTAATAGTTCAACTTTGATAAGTTCCTTATGATTTCTTTTCCCTGTTTACCTTCTCATGCTTCTTGTATCTGAATGTGAAATTTTCTATTCAACTCTGGTTTTTTCATCAAGAATGCTTGAAAGTCCTCTATTCCACTGAATGACCATATTTTCCCCTGAAACATGATACTCAGTGTTGCTGGAGAGGTGATTCTTGGTTTTAATCCCAGCTCCTTTGCCCTCTGGAATATCATATGCTAAGCCCTTTGATCCCTCAGTGTAGAAGCCGCCAGATCCTGAATTATCCTGATTGGGTTTCCACAATATTCAAATTGTTTCTTCCTGGCTGCTTGTAATATTCTCTCCTTGATTTTGGAATTTCAGGACCTGGCTATAATATTCCTAGGAGTTGTCTTTTTGGGATCTTTTCCAGGAGGTGATTGGTGGATTCTTTCAACCTCTATTTTACCCTCTGGTTCTAAAACATCAGGGCAGTTTTCCTTGAGAATTTCTGGGAGGATGATTTCGAGGTTCTTTCTTTGATGATGGCTTTCAGGTAGTCCAATAATTTTTAAGTTATCTCTCCTGGATCTATTTTCCAGGTCAGTGGTTTTTCCAATGAGATATTTCACATTGCCATCTATTTATGATTTCTCATAAAGTCATTAGCTTCCATTTGTTCCAATCTTATTCTGAAGGAATGACTCTCCTCAGTGAGCTTTTGAGATTCTTTTTCCATCTGGCAAATTCAGCTTTTTAAGGCATTCTTCTCCTCGTTGCCTTTTTGAGCCTCTTTTGCCATTTTAGTTAGTATATTTCTTTAAGGTGGTATTTTCCTGTCAGGCTGTTGACTCTCATTTCTCTTCCCAATTTTTCTTCCACTTCTCTTATTTGCTTCTTAAAGTCCTCTATGGCCTGTAACCGGCTCGTATTTTTCTTTGAAGCTTTTGGTGCAGGAGTTCTGACTTCACTGTCTTCCTCTTGTTCCATGCTTTGCTCCTTTTTGTCCCCAAAACAGGAGTCTAATGTTGGATTGCTTTGCTTGGTTTGCCTTCTTTGCCTGTTCATTTTGCTACTCAATTACTTGACTTTTGGGCTTTTTGCCACAGTAGGACTCTGCCACCAGACAGGGGAGCTTTCCTCCCAAACTCTGGGGTTTTCTCAGCTGCCAGAGGTATTGGTTGGATGCCCTCTCTGAAGCCTCCACACACTCTGGTAAGCTGGTCACACACCCCAGGACCTCACCCTAGACCTTAATCCAGATCCAAGCAGGTTAAAGCAATAGCTTCTACCCCTCAGACTGGTCACTTGGTCCCCTTACACTCTGCAGGCCAGAAGCTGAAGCCGCTATGTGGCAGCTGCTGCACCACAGCCCTCAGCTGCCTCTCACCCTGGGGGGCAAAAGCCGATGCACTCCCAACTACTGGGTCCCAAAGTCCAGACTGCACTGACTTTTCACTTTGTCCTTGATAATTCTGGATCACCACAGCTGCTGGTGATCTGGAGTCCCTCCAGCTGGTGGCTGGTCAGGCCCACCCTGGGGCTAAAACCTCAGTGTGGGTCTGGGGTTGGCTCCCAGAGTGCTGTGCTGGCCGATTCCCTCCAGCCTGCTGGACTGTTCTCAGCAGGTTAGCTTCTCTGTGTCATTTTGTGAGTTCTGTAGCTCCAAAGTTTGTTCAGAGTCCCCTTTTACATGGATTGGAGGTGGTGGGAGCCGGAGCCTCGAGGAGATCCTATTTCTACTCCGCCATCTTAACTCCCCCCGGCCCCCCCCCTCATTCTTGAAGAATTTCAATGACATCTGGAGATGTCTTGACTTGCAAGTGAATTGGATTTAAGTGAGGCAGGGCATGCAAAGTCGTCAGCTCCATTATCTCCTCCAGTCATCAGAATTCAGTGGAAAGGGGACAGCTAGGTGGTGCAGTTAACAGAGCACCAGCCCTGGAGTCAGGAGGACCTGACTTCAAATGTGACCTCAGACACTTAACATAAAAATTAGCTGAGTGACCTTGGGCAAATCACTTAACCCCAATTGCCCTCCAAAAAGAAAAAATAAGAAATCAGTGGCGAGACATAGGTCAGGATGACTGGCAATGGCCCCAGAGGCAGTGGGAGACTTTTAAGCTAAAGTCTTTCCCATGTCTCAAGATAACACCTATTCAATGAATCAAGGCTAGATAAGAATTGAGGAAAAATGTGGCCTACTTTGCCTTCATAAAAGAATTAGTCTGGGAAGAGAAGACCCTCAGAGCTTCTGGCTGGAAAACAAACAGCTGCTGATTTTCCTACCTAGCTGGTGGACAGGAGGGGTAGATGTGTAGGGTGGAGGATCCATTCTAGCATAATGGAGTGGAAAGAGAACCAGACCTGGAGAAAAATGATATCCTAACATGGATACTGTGTGAATTTGGCAAATTACTTTATGCTTCTGGACCTCTATTTCCTCATCTATAAAAATTGAGGGATTGCATTAGACCTTCTAGCACTATGATCCTATAGGACTAATACTGAGTTAAAAATTCAGACAAAGAACTTCCTCTGTGCATCTTGGAAATCTGTCATAAAAGGTTGTTTCCATCAGGCATCTTTTGGAGCATCTTATTCAAAAGCAGATTTTATCAGCCCCCTGTGAAGGAAGTACTGATGGGGGATAGGGATTGCCTCACTCTACTACATCTCTGTGGCCTGGGATCACATGATGTGGCTCCATATTTACCAACCTGTATTTAAAAACTGCCTCTGGAGTACCTACTTGTAGTTATGTCATACAAACTCTGCTCTTGCGATTACCTTCCAAGAAAGCTAGGAGTTTGAATCATTTGAGCAAAGATAAAAAATCAGTTCAAATCCCATTTTCTGCAGAAAGCCTTTCCCAGCCCCCCTCAGCCACTAGTGCCTTCCATCTGCCCTGTTATTGTTTGTCCTTCATTCTCAAAGAGGACCATGACATCAGGAAGGTGACACCTTACTCTTGGATTTAAGTGAGGGAGGGCTGTGCAAAGTCACTAGTCTCATTTTCTTTGCTGGAGACATTTGGGTCCAGTGGCAAGATATAGATCCGGATGACTGGAGATGACCCTGGATGCAGTGGGAGATCTTGACCTCTTTAAACTGAGGTCTTTAACAGATTTCAATCTGACTAAGGCAGCACTCATTCGGTGATTAAGATTAGGTAAGAAATGAGACAGAGCAGACCTCTTTACCTGAATCTATTTACATGTTACCTCCCTCATTAGAATGAGGGCAGGGCAATGTTTTTTTTTCTTTGACTCTCTTTGTATCCTTAGTGCTGAGCACAGAGCTGCCTTTTGCTTTTGAACTTGTTCCTTGCTCAGCACAGTTAGGGCACATGACCATGATTGTTCCTCTCTGCATAAGTCCCCTCCTCCATCTGCCCTGGATTTGTGATCTAGAGCTGGGTAGTGACAGAGGTGACAGAAGGCCCCCATTTCTGCCCTATGTGCTAATTCAAAGATCCCCTGGGTCTTCTTCCTGTCCCTGTGATTCCTGCCCTGGAGCCTTCTTACAGTGCCTGGGCACTGAAATGTTCTAAATGCCTGGAGCTCCTGCCCAGATCCTGTTCCTACCGTTCATGACCTCTCTTTTGTCTGCTTAAGCCAATGTGGGTCAGACGGTCAGCTGCTCACAAATTAGAGGAATGGTGTTTAAATTGTGATCTTTTTAGGTTATTAAGAATGTCTGCAGATGATTATAGGGAGCCAAGAAGGGTTACTTGTGAGGCTTTACTTCTGGTTAAGTAAGTTTCCAGACTGAAATTTTAGAAATGACAACAAAAACAGCTCCAGAAGCAATTTTGTACTCCCTTATCAAAGCCAGGCCACTCTTCTCGGCCAGGAAGATCATAGTGTGACTGAGTAACTGTATCAAACTAAAGATGAATTAAATTTGTAAACTCATTCTATTGTTAACCATTTCCCCTTCCCATCTTAGTCCTTTTCCTTTTCACTGAAACCTTGTTTCCTCCAAGAAGACACTGCATCCCCTCTCCAACACTGATAATGCCCTCTTTCTCCAATGGACCATGAGGAAGTTATGCTCCTCCCTCTCACTGCCACTTCCAGATCCTCCTTCAGCAACCTTTCCATCACTCAAGTTCTGTCCATCTATCCACATCACCCTATTCGGTCATCTACCAGTCTCTGTTATTTTTTTTTTCCTTTAGAATTCAGTATTTGACTTGACCTTCCTTTCCACTCCAACCTCTGCCTTTTTACTTAAACCCTGGCACATAGTAAACATTAAAATACTTGATTGATTGAAGACAAATATGCATGGTGATTAATGTCCCTTTAAACACTCTGGTCTCCCAGTTCACCAACCTCTACTTCTATCACCTTTATTCCATCTTTGCCACAAAGAAGGATTCATACCCTACGTGGTGAAATGGAGATAGGATGCTGATTTTGGAGTCAGGAAGATTTGAGTTGAAATCTGACCTCAGACTCTTACTGGTAAGTTACTTAATCTCAAGCTCAGTTTCCCCATTTGTAAAATGGGGCTATCAATAGCACCCACCTCTTAAGAGTTATGAGGACCAAATGAGATAACATACTTTGTAAACTAAAGTGCCAAATAATTGCTATTATCATTACTACCCTTGATCTTACTATTATAACTGGCTAACTTCCATAATCAAAACCTATCTTCCTACCTGTGTCTTACACCTAAACACATTCTTCATCCTTACTGTGACCTCAGCTTGCTTTAAACCTCCCCATTATCCCACGATCTGCTCTAACTTTTCTCAGAGCCCAATTTAGTCAACCACTTCAAATACTATACTCTGCTCTCAAATCCCTTGCCCTGTTGTTGCTTGTCTCCTTCTTAGGACTTGTTACAGCTCAAGTGAAGCATCTGACAATTAGAGCTTAGGGTTATAATTACAGTCTTTATTGAGTACAGCTCAGTGGGGAAGCTGGAGAAGCAGCCCCAGCAAAAGCAGATGTGGTAACCTGCAGGCTTACCCACAATGGGATGGAGCAGGTGAAGAGAAGGGATTTTGGGGAGGACAATTGCTCTTGGAGTCAGCAGGTCTGGTTAGGGTTCCTGGGGACCTCCCTTTATGAGTGAGGTTCATGGACCTGGATGAAGACTTGTGGTGGGAATCATGGAAAGCTCTCATGATCTTTTTGCATAATTATGGCTTAGGTGGGAAGTTTGGTGCTACTAAGGAAGGGCTTCAGGGCGGGGGCAGAGTGGATGAGCTGGGAGGGGGAGTACTAGAACCACTCTATAAGGGGTTATCCCCATCACCCACAGTCTCCATTCCTACTTACATGTTGCTCAACGCACTGGAGGGAACTGTTTCCTTTGACGGATCATCATCCATGGCCTACTTCCATTAGGCCTACTAGGAGGGTCCTGAACCACCTTCTTTTCTCCATTCTCAGTGAACTCATCAGGTGTCATGCAGGAAAATTCACTCTTTCCAGTCATGTTACTTGCCCCCTTCTTCTTCTTCCCCTTCCTCATCATTACCCATACTCCACTCACACTAATTTACCATTATCTATTGAGGTCAACATAACAACATAACCCATCCAGTCACCCAAATCCATGACCTTAAGAATCATCAAATCTTACCGCTAGTATCCAGTAAGTTGCTAAGTCTTCTTTGTCCTACCCTCTACATCCTTTTCACCCATTCAATCATCTCCACAACCACCCTAGTATTCAGGTCTTCATCATATCCTTTCAGTCTGGTCCCTGTAGACATCACACATGGGAGCAAACCTTGGAAAACAAGTCCAACATCCCTATACCACCAATGGGCAGTTAAGCCCAAGAGGCCCTGGAGTAGCAATACAAACATGCCCCACCCCAGACCACCAACTATACTCCCAGGTTTGTCCTCAAACCAGGTGAGTAACACCTGTGAAGTTGGGTCTTATCAACTGGTTTTATGTAGGTGCTGCAATACCCCCTTCTCATAAACCACAGTTACTAAAGAACGGGACAAGAAAGTTCTCACCACGAAGTCCTTGGCACTGTTAAACGTTCAACATCAGAAACTGATACGATTTTGTCAATGGAAATGACAAGCAGAGCAATCTTTACACTCCTATTTTGGGGACAAAAAGGATCAAAGCATGGAACAGGAGGAAGACAGCAAAGTCAGAACTCCTACACCAAAAGCTTCAAAGGAAAATACAATCTGGTTACAGGCCATAAAGGAGCTTAAGAATTTTGAAAACCAAGAGAAGTGGAAGAAAAATTGGTAAGAGAAGTGAGAGCGATGCAAGAAAATTATGAAATGAGTCAACAACCTGACTGAAGAAAATAAAACCTTAAAAAATAGACTAACTCAAATGGCAAGAGGCTCGAAAAAGCAATGAAGAATGCCTTAAAAAGCCAAATTTGCCAAATGGAAAAAGAATCTCAAAAGCTCACTGAAGAGAATCATTCCTTCAGAATTAGACTGGAGCAAATGGAAGCTAGTGACTTTATGAGAAATCAAGATACTATTACAGATCCAAACAAATGAAAAAATAGAAGGCAATGTGAAATATCTCATTGGAAAAACCACTGACCTGGAAAATGGATCTAGGAGAGATAATTTAAAAATTATTGGACTACCTGAAAGCCATGATAAAAAAAAAAAAGAACCTAGAAATCATCCTTCAAGAAATTCTCAAGGAAAATTACCCTGATGTTTTAGAACCAGCAAAACTGAGTATTATGTTTCAGGGGAAAATATGGTCATTCATTGGAATAGAGGACTTTCAAGCATTCTTTTTTTTTTTTTTTTAAGCAATCGGGGTTAAGTAACTTGCTCAAGGTTACACAGCCAGTTATTTCTGGGTGTGGTGCTAAGTATCTGAGCCTGGATTTGATCCCCAGGTCATCCCAACACTGGAGCTCTTACTCGCTGTGCTACCTGGCCGCCCCCTTTCAAGCATTCTTGATGAAAAAACCAGAGTTCAATAGAAAATCTGACATTCAGATACAAGCAGCAAGAGAAGCATGAGAAGGTAAACAGGGAAAAGAAATCATAAGGAACTTAAGTTGAACTATTTACATTCCTACATGGAAAATAATTATAACTTATGAAACTTTTCTCAGTATGGAAATAATTGAAGAGAATAGAAATGTATATGTGTGTATGTATACTTACATATGTCTATATAGGAGTGTATATAAATACATATGTGTGTGTATATATGTGTACAGGTATACATAGAGGGCATGAGACCAATTGAATAGGAAGGGTTGATACTTAAAAAGTGAAATTAAAGAGGTAAGAGAGGAATATAATGAGGAAATGGGGTGAGACAGAATGGGGTAAACTATCTCATATAGAAGAGGCAAGGGAAAATGGTTACAATGGAGGGGAAGAACAGGAAGGCAAAAGGGAATGAGTCAATCTTATTCTCAATGAATTTGGCTTAGGGAGGGAATGACATACACATTAAATGGGTATCTCACTCTACATGAGAGTAGGGGGTAAGGGGATGATGGAAAGGAGGGCAGGCTGGGGGGAGAGAAGTTAGAAGCACCCACTTTTGAAAAGGGATAGGATCAAAGTGAGAGCAAGTTGGAGGTGGAATAGAATGGAGGGAAATATAGTCAGTCTTTCACAATATATACACTATGGAAATGTTTTGCATAGCTACACATGTACAACCTATATTGAATTGCTTATCTTCCTAGTAAGGGTGGGTGATGAGGGAGGAAGGGAAAGAATCTGGAATTCAAAGTTTTAAAATCAAATGTTAAAAAAATATGTATATATATATATATAATTATTATTATTATTTTACATGTAACTGGGAAATAAGATATACAGGTACTGGGGCATAGAGATCCATCATGCCCTACTGGAAAGTCGGAGGGGGAATGAGGGAGGATATGAGAGAGAACAGATTGGGGGAGGGGATATTCAGTGGCATCAAAGTTTTGGGGTGGTGGGTAGGGGAAAAATGGGGAGAAAATTTGTAACTCAAAATCTTGTGGAAATGAATGATGTAAACTACAAAATAAAAAAGAGAGAAATAAAAGAAAAAAATCAACATAAAAAAAATCCAAACCTCTATGTTCTAGCTAAACTGGCTTATTTTATATTAAGAAGACCTGTGTTTAAGTTTTGCTTCTGAAATGAAAAGATATCATTTAACCATTCAATGTCCTGGGCAACACTCCAAGATCATAGAGCTGATCACGATGATCTAGTAGAGGGAGTTACCTCCTAAGAATTCCCCATACTAATGAAAATACCAGTCTGGTCCAAGTATACATGTGATACTTGCGCAAGACACTGGGATAAAGACAAAAATGATCAATTTTTATTCTTAAGGAGTTTTTACTGATCATTAGGGAAGTTCCTTGTCTGGCTGAGGAATTGAGATTCTTCACACTGAGAGCAGAGAAGCCTTCAAGCCATGAGAGGACCCAGGGTTAGAGTTCACACCAGTAGGGAACCTAAGAGAGAGAACTCTGAGGCACATGGGCAAGATGAAGAGATGGGACAATCATACGATCATCTTCATGATCTTTATGGTCTAGTGAAGTTAAATTTTGTCTGAGGTTACAAAAGATTGAAAGTTGATGAAAAGCTCTTTCTGTCGGCGCTTCCAGTGGAGGGACCGCTGTCTCTTCGCCGGTGCCATGCCCGCCCTCAGACCCCTCATGAAGCCTAAAATCGTCAAGAAGAGGACCAAGAAGTTCATCCGGCACCAGTCCGACAGATATGTCAAGATCAAGAGAAACTGGCGTAAACCAAGAGGCATTGACAACAGGGTGCGAAGGCGATTCAAGGGCCAGATCTTGATGCCCAATATTGGTTATGGAAGCAATAAGAAGACAAAACACATGCTGCCAAGTGGATTCAGGAAGTTTTTGGTGCACAATGTCAAAGAGCTAGAAGTCCTTCTGATGTGCAACAAATCTTATTGTGCTGAGATTGCTCACAACGTTTCCTCTAAGAATCGGAAAGTTATTGTTGAGAGAGCAGCTCAGCGGGCCATCAAGATCACCAATCCAAACGCTAGACTGAGGAGTGAAGAAAATGAGTAAAAAGCTTTGCACGCTTTTATTTGTGTTAAATAAACTCGTAAACTACTACCATTTGTTTTTGTGGAGGTTGTAGAGGGAAAAAAAAAAAAAAGAAAGTTAATGAAAAGACCTAGCTCCATGTTCTTTTTATTGCTACAAGCAAAAAAAGTGTAATTCCATACTATGTGAAGCAACCACAGGAAAAGGTATAATGTGTACTTCTATAATATATTTTTTCTACTATAACTCTACAACCTTAAAAGAAGTGAAGTCAATTGGAGTTTATGTGAAAATTTCTCATTTTTTAATGAAAAACAGACAACGCATAATTTACACGTAGGCAGGCAGAAATCCCACAAAGAGCATCTTGTGGGGCAGGAGTTGGGTGAAGAGAGTTTAACAGAAATAAATCCTCTTATTAAATAAAAGTTGTACTTATATGGCATACAATAAGCTCTTCAACTTTCAAATGTAGTATAAAATATTCTCCAACTGGTCTTCAAAGAGGTTTCCTCAGATAAGATCAGCAACTAAAATAAAAATGAGATATGAAATAAGGTTATAAAAGTGAACAAAAATGTATAGAAAAATTAGATATCAATCCTTCATTTTTCTAATAATCTCAAAAAATACCCTACATCATAGATCAGGGATATAGAAATTTTTGGAGGCTGACCTCTTGATATACCTACCATTCATGGGCATTTCATCAATCTGAGTTGAATAGTACTGTTCAATATCTCTGAGAATACGGATGTCATCATTTTTTACAAAATTAATCGCAACACCTTTTCGGCCATATCGACCTGATCTCCCAATTCTTTAAGAAGAAAACAAAAAGATTTAGTTAAAATTATTTAGTAAATATATCGATGAGAAAATAATAAGGAAAAAACCACATTCAAGTACCTGTGTATATATAATTCTCTGTTATTTGGTAGATCATAGTTAATGATGAGAGAGACTTGAGGAACATCTAATCCTCTGGCCCAGACATCTGTAGATATAAGTACTCGGCTGAAAAAAATAATAATTTAGTTGTGTAAAATATTAGCCTTAACATAAATCCTGGTTGGCTTATACTACTTTTAAATGAGTTTGGCAAATAGATTTTTTTTTTTAAATAACTCTTCCACCATTCCTGAAATATTGCCAACCTTGATTTGGTGGAGATAAGCACACTGAAGTCAGGTTTTAGAAGAATTAAGGAAAAGCTGTGCTATGACAATTTTTTTTTTCCTATGCCTCTAGAACATCACCTAACAAACTCTATTTGCCTATTTCTATTCTTCAAGGCATTAGATTCCTTTTTAACTAACTATTTAGTACTAGCCTCCTTTCACTTCCTGAGCCACAGCTTTACCAAACAATGGAAAAACAGGATTTTGTTTTATTTTTATATTTATCATTCTAATCCATCACTTATGTATGTAATTAACTAACCAGGTAGACATGTATACTGCTTTCCAGTTTTTTGAAATTCAAACCCACATTATCCTTTCATATACTTTTCTGCTGGCTACATTATTTTAGTTTGAAGGAAAAGCGAAAAATAACTTTCTAAAAGTACAGAAATTTGGAATTAAAATAAAAAGAATCTAGGTGATAAAGGAAAAAAAAACTAATATGGACTGGTACTAAGCATAATTATCATCATCATCTTCATTGAAGTTATATCATGCTTTCAAGATTTACAAAGAGCTTTAAAAACATATTTGATCTTCTTACAACAACCCTGGGAGGTAGGTGTTATTACTCTCATTTTACAGATGAGGAAAGTGAGGCAAAAGAGGTTAACTGACTACAAGTGTCCAAAGTCACACAGTTATTAAATGTCTGACACTAGATTTGAATTCAGGTCTTCCTGACACCAAGGTCAAATTATAAAGTTGGACATTCTTCTCTCTTCTTTTCATATCCCTATACCATACTAAGGTATCAAAGTGACCTCACGGTGTCCTCTAGTATACCAAGGACTTCTTATTATAAAATTTCCACCTAGAGTAGGCCTATCTATCTAGGCCTATCTGAGCCTAACCTCACCCTCAAATTATTAAATACATGTTTCCCTCAGGTACTTGTATGTTATCCTGCTGGTCTCTGACTGGTTTTTAATCTTGTAAATTTTATCTGTCAATTCACATCCAGATTCTTTCATGTTTGTATCTCTCATGTCCTAAAATAGAACCTTATTTGTAGTACTTAGAAGTTTAATGAATAATTTAGGATACAGAATGAACAGATTTGTATGTTTATCCATCTGTGTTGCTGGAGGGTATCTTAAAAAAGCTTTCCTGGACACATGAATGCTTTAGCCCAAAAGACAAAGTAAAGAGATCTCCTGAAGTGAAAATATTAGGCACTGTGGTACATTGGTAGTATTTTGAAACAATAAGAGCCTTTCAGGAGATGCTTTAAAATCATACTACATAAGCAATCACATCATACCCTACCTTACCCTCTCTTTAATTTAAGGCTGTCCTGATCATAGCATTTATTTTGCATTATGCTAACCTTGCACCAGATCTAAACTCTTTCATTATGGACTCTCTCTCTTTTTGGGGCATGTCTCCATGCATCGAAGAAACGGTGAAGTTGGCTTCTCTCATCTTCTCAGTCAGCCAGTCTACCTATAAGCAAAATAACCAGAAACACGGTTAAGTACAAAGATATGATTTAACCAAACCCAAAGATTTTAATTCAGTGTTAGTTTGGCAACCACAAGAGTCAATAAAAGAATGGTAAATAAGAAACCATTCCTCACAAAACAAAAACTGTGTTCAATTTAATTAGGGGTTTTAGAAAATATAATTTTGCCCAGCTGCTGCCAATCAGAACATTATTTTGTGAGACCTGAGACCTTATGAAAGCTCCACACAATTTTTGTTGTTTGGAAAAATAAAACTATTGCCACTCAGCGTTTTCCTTATTCTGAAATGAATTGGAATACAGTTCATGTCATTAAAAGATCTCATATTAATATTTTCAATACGGTAAATCTTAAAGATGAATTAATTTTATAACCCACAGAAACCATAACTGCCCAATCCTCACCAGGAAGAGGAGACAGGGGTCACCTACCATACACCTCACATAGAAAGATTTAATGGACTTTTCTTTGGAAAGTACTGGCATTGCACCATTGCTTTAGGGTAAATACTGAGTCCCCAAACCTCAAAGTTAGAGAAGATGAAATGAGTTTTTGGAGGAAGATAAAATTGAAAATGTCTCATAAGGGCAAATTAAGAAACAACTAGTTTCTTATGCCTCTAAACATGACCTAAGTTAATAATGGAACTTGCCCCCAGTTTTTTCCCAATTAGGCAAAAAATGATTACTATACCTTCCTCTTGGTATTACAAAAGATGACTGCTTGTGTGATGGTCAAGGTGTCATAAAGATCACACAAAGTATCAAATTTCCATTCTTCCCTTTCCACTGCCACAAAAAATTGTTTGATTCCTTCAAGAGTCAATTCATCACTTAAAGAAGAGTTAAAAAAACATTAGACAAAACTCTTTAATGTTGGTCATATTTTGAGGAAACATAATCCCTGCAAAATCTCTTACCAATATAACATCAATTCAACTTGAGATAATTAGGCACATTACCAATTGACCTTCACCAGAAATGTTACTAAATAATAAAAGCTTAACATTTTCCAGCATAACAAAATTTTCAAAATTATATAACCTTTACTATTGTGTATTGTCACCATATATAAATGAGCAATTATCTACTAACATTAGAACTAGGTTAGACGAACAACCAGGATAGTTCTCCCAACTTTAATTTAAAAAACAAGCCAAACTGAATATTACATAGTTAACATTAATAATTATAACAAATGGTCTAAATCATTAATTATTTAGATACTATACTAAGCAGGGAAAATTAATTCCAAGGTCACTTACCGTTTTACCAAGATGCGAATTGGATCAGTCATGAATTTATTGGTCATTTCTAAGATCTCATGAGGCAATGTGGCACTGATCAAAACCACCTGGGTAGCTGGAGGCAGGTATCTGTACACATCATAAATTTGTTCCTTGAACCCTGTTAAAAGAAATCAAATCATTCAGGAGTGATATTTCTTCTAATTTTTCCAATGTATTCTGAGTGTAATGCTATTGAATTCTTTATCTGTCACATACTAGCTTGTGTATGACCCAAGGACAAATTACTTCCATTTTCAGTGCCCCAATGAACTCTCTAAGACTCTTCAGTTCCACATAAACTGATTTGCACTCTAAGATTTCATCAAACTTATAAAATCATAGATGCAGATCAAAAACTTGGTGACCAGGAGTAATACACTTAACAGAATGCACATAAACAAACACACTTAAGTTTTGTAATACAAATAGAACAAATGTATGTAAACAGGAATCATAATTGTTATTGTGTTTCACGGTTCATTTATTCAGAGTCAAAAGACTCAGGGGTCTTCTAGACCTATTTCCTTATTTTAAAGATAAGTAAACTCAGAGTCAGGGAGGGCTAAGCAACTTACCCAAGGTAATATAAGTAGTAAAAATAGTAAGCAGTTGGCATAAACCAGATAATTTTTGGGGTCTCTTCAAGTTAGAAAGCTAATACAAATTTTTACAGTTTTAATTTCTGATAATCTATATGATTTGTAGAAAGAATATAAGAGATTATCTGGGCCAAGCCTTTCAAGGGTAAGGAAAAAGCATTTAAATGCAGGTCTTTACTCTGACAGTGTGACCACCAGCAATTCACAAAATCTTTTGAGGCCTAACTTTTCTCAGCTGTAAAATGACCTTTATGCATACATTTTGAACTGGGAAGGACCAAAGAGGCTATCTAGTCTATGGTGGATAAATGACTTGTCTAAGTGGACCTAAATAATAAGTGGTAGAGCTCAAATTTGAATCCAAACACCCTAAATTCTTATTTGGTATCCTCTCTAAAACCCCACAGGTAACCTCTCTTAAGACCTAGGGGGATTAAGTGGCTTTCAAGATGACAAAGATACTCAGTGACGGTACTTACACAATAACACCATCTCCCCCAATTTTAAGTCTAGTACTTAAAATTTTCCTTAACCACATGTATAGTTGAAATCATTACCAAACACACACACACCCCACCAATTACCCAAAATCCTAGATCTGACTCTTAGAACAAAGGTTACCTGAAAGGCAACAAAGTTAGTATGAGTAACAAAGCTAGCTCTTCCATGACCCTCAATGTTCTGAGTGCCCAAGGTCTAGAGGCAGTGGAAACCATTGATCACGGGGCTGAATGACTGGGTCTACCACAAATTTATGCTATTTAACCTCAGTTGGGCTTTCAGGGACACTTAATTCTTTTATCTCTTGTTAACTCTGTAGTACGTTCCCTACTATGGTGCATCCAATCTTTTTCCACAGTCCTAAAACCCTCAACTCTATATAGCCTTCACTCTAAGATTAATGTTTCTTCCTAGAGACCTTCCTAAGACAAGGAAGCATCTCTCTTCTTTGCTAAGACCCTGATTCTGATCCCAACTCCGTTCACTTCTGAGATTTATCAATTATTCCTCCTTTCTCTTGCATAATGGCTCACAATTTACCCATAGTTAGGTACAAATAAATAGAACAGAATCTTAAGAGATTTTTGTCCTCTGAGGTCAAGTAAAGAAGCAGAGTTTATTGGGAACAATGT
This sequence comes from Petaurus breviceps papuanus, assembly GCF_028583685.1. Lineage (NCBI taxonomy): Eukaryota > Metazoa > Chordata > Mammalia > Diprotodontia > Petauridae > Petaurus > Petaurus breviceps. Next base: position 3,576,927 of record NW_027187380.1, read on the forward strand.
TAAAAAGATTAATTTACAAACAGGAAACTAAAATAGATACATAAAAAATACCTAAATATGGATTTTACTATATCCCACCATAGTAAATCAAGGAAAATAAAAAACACTTTGTCCTTCACACAGGAAGATAACACTAATGACCATTAATCAACAGGGCATATGTTGAGTTGTTCTTCCAGCATTTACACCAATCCATTTATACTCCAAGTCCAGTGCCTCTTTTTGAACAATATTAGCTATTTACAGAATAGCTAGCTGGCATTACAGGTATAATGTACAGGCAAGGAAAAAAAAGACTAGTATAAATCAGAATTAAACGGAAAACCCTGGTCTCATCCTATTCTATATTTTTAGCCAACTTTGGTGGTAACAAAACTAGCAATACTAAATCTGACCAACCAGAACCATACACTTCCAATGATGTGATGAGACCATGATAGTCTCAACCCCTTTCATGTAAATAACCCAAAGGTTTATGTCCCTAACTACCCCAAACTATTTTTCAAGATGTAAGTTATTAAATACATTCACAAATTTAGGAAGGTAAAAAATGCATTACTCTTTAGCCTCCATCAAGCATACCTTTATTAAGCATTTCATCAGCTTCATCCAAAACCAACATCTTGATAGCACGGGTTCTTAAACTTCTGCGACGAATCATATCTACCAAATTGGCATAAAAAAGATAATACTGAGAAATACTTTTGTCCTTGTTATTCCATGTTAAACCAGATATAAACATAAGACTTTAGCTGATTAAACATGAAGTGAAATATCATTTAAGTTCATTTGTGAAATACCATTAATCAACCAATTTGGTAGCTGTGTAAAAAAAAAGGAAGAATACAAAGCAGGACAACCAATTAAGAGGCTACTAGAGTAGTCCAGATTAAGTACGTATTGATGGCTTATTATGTGACAGGCAATCCATGCGGCACTGAGGATACAAAGATAGGAGATGGTCTCTGTCCTAACAGGCTTACAATCTATCATAGGAGACAACATATAAAACACGCACACACATTTGAGAATTAGAGAGAGGGAGAGAAATGTTTTTAGGAGGAAAACGTCAGCTTAAAGAGAAACAGCAAAGCATTGTAGAAGGGCTTGAACTGAACTTTGAAGGAAACTAGGGATTCTAAGAGGTGGAAGTGAAGATGCCAGGCTTGTGGGGGACAGTTTGTAAAAAGGCAGAGGAGATGGAGTTGTTATAAGTGAGAAATAGCAATAAAGTCAATTTAGTTGGACTGAACAGTGCTTGAAGGAGAGGAATTTGTAATAAGCAGAAAATTAAGTTGAAGTGAAGTTCGAAGGGCTTTAAATGCCAAATAAAATTCACTTTGGTAGCTGTGTAAAAAAAAAGGAAGAATACAAAGCAGGACAACCAATTAAGAGGCTACTAGAGTAGTCCAGATTATAGGTGATAAGAATCTGAGATAGAATAATGGCTAAGCCTGAAAAGAGAAAAGCTGTATTTGAAAATGTTGTTGAAGTGGATAGATTTGTTAACTGACGATTATGTGGGGTGAAGGATGATGAGTTGAGAATAATTCTGCAAGTTGTGAACTTGGGTGACTGAAAGGATGGTAAGTTTGGAGGGAAGGATGAATTCTCTTTTGGGCATGCTGATGTATGTATGCATGTATGTATGTGACTATGTGTATGTGTGTGTATGAGTGTATGTATATATATGTCTGTGTAGTGAGTTCTCTTGTCTTTCACTCCTTAACTCAGCAGTATAGTCCCTTATCCTTTTCCTTCTTAAGACCATCAAAACAGAATAAAATCATTACCACACTCTCTGCCTGCCTCATTTAATTTTCTCTAGAGTCAAGTGATATGAAGTTTCTAAAACAAGAATTTTAAGCTATTAACAACTTTATAAAAGATTGTCTCAAAACACTAATAAAATGATAAATACATATCAAAACAATTGAGCCTTTAACTTACAATCATTAACTGGCCAAGATGGCAAAAAACAGGAATAGTCAATTTTGGAGGGACTGTGGAAAGACAGGCACACTAATGTATATACTCTTAGTGGAGCATTAATTCAAGCCAAGTCTTCTAGAAAGCAATTTTAAATTGCAACTAACTTGTCTATAATCTTGACCTGAGATTCCACTGCTAGGCATAAATACCAAAGACGTCAAAGACAGAAAGGCTTCATGTATTTCGAAATATTTTTATTACCACTTTTTTGTAATAGTTCTTTTTTTTTTTTTTAAAGCAATTGGGGTTAAGTAACTTGCTCAAGGTTACACGGCCAGTTATTTCTGGGTGTGGTGCTGAGCGTCCGAGCCCGGGATTTGATCTCCAGGTTGTCCCAACACTGGAACCGGTGCTCTTACTAGCTGAGCCACCTGCCCGCCCCTGTAATAGTTCTTAAAACAAAGTAGATGCCCATTGACTAGGAAATGTCTAAACAAATTGTGAGGGTGACTAGGGGAGTACCAGCCCTGGAGTCATGAGGACTCAAGTTCAAATCTGATCTCAGACACTTAACACTTATTAGCCATGTAACCTTGCACAAATCACTTAACCCCAATTGCCCCTACAAAAAGCAAAACAAAAAACAAATTGTGAATTTTTTTAAACATCGATTTAACAAAATTTTGCACTATAATTGAAAACAATAAACGAAGAATTTAGAAAAATAGGAAAACATGAAATGACACAAAGTAAAGTAAGCAGAAAAAGGAAATCATCCATAGTGATTCCAAAAAAATGTAAATGGAAGGGAGAAAAAAATGCAATAAAATGAACAGTGTATAATTACAATGATCAAGCTTGGCTCTGAAGAAGAGATGAGGGTCAACGTGGTCATCTGGAGGAGGTGGAATAGTGATATAGTGAGAGCATAAAACATATCCTGTTTTGCTGAGTATCTTTTTTCCCCACTGAGTCGGTGGGGGGGTGGGGATGGAGGGTGATATAAAATAAAGATAGAAGATCAAAATATTACTAAATATTACTAAAATTATTTTAAAAACAGATCATTTATAACTTTAGAGAAAGCAATTTTAGTTTTTTAATGAGTTGGAAAGTCAAGAGTTTTCAAAGATTGTGATATAAGTGAAAAGATGAGAGAAGCAATAAAAGTAGAAAGTATTTTTCTAGGAGTTTGGCTGTGACAGGAAGGACAAAATAAGATGACAGCTTGAATGGATGGTAGGGATCAAGAAGATTGAAAAAACAAAACATAACATGGAAGAAAGTTGGCATGGTGTGACATGCTTACCAAATACACGACCTGGTGTACCAGCCACAACATGTTGCCCATAATCCAATTTCCTGATATCTTCACCAACATTTGTCCCCCCAATACAGGCATGACACTGGACATTCATGTAATCACCGAGAGCAAGAAGACCCTGAATACAAGGGGAAAAAAAAGTATTGCTTTATATTCCCAAACAATCTTTAGAAAGGCAGACTTTTAAGTTTATTGAATTCAAAATGAGATTGTCCCTATTCTAGAACAATATAGAACTGGAAGAAGCCTTCAAAATCATCTAGTCCAATTCCTTCATTTTACCAAAAAAGAAACTGAGGCCCACAGATATTGGGAGACTTGTCCAAGGTCACATATTAACAGAGTCAAGATTCAAATTCCAATCCCATGACTTCAAGTTCAGCAGTCTTTCCAGTATACCACATTGTCTTGAAATTTTCCTATTAGACTAGAAGAAGAAATTCCCTGCCTCCAGAAATCTCATTATACTTTTTGGGAGTCTTAATTGTTAGGAATGTTTTTCATTACATTAAACCTAAACTTACTACTTTAAAACTTCTACCCACTGTTCCTACTGGTCCTCTGGGACCAACAGAATAAAACTAATCCTCCTTTCACACTACAACTTTTCAAATATCTTAAGACAACTATTGCTACTCCTTCCTTGTTCCCAGGTAATTTCCCCTGCAGGCTATGCATCTTAATTTCCTTTAACCCATTTTCATATAGCATGATAGTGTAAAGATGCTAAATTTGAAGACAGTGGGACTGGAATCAAATCCTTGCTTTATTGCTTACTACTTCTATGCCTTATTTGTTGTTTTTTTTTTTTTAAATGCAATTGGGGTTAAGTAACTTGCTCAAGGTTACATGGCCAGTTATTATTTCTGGGTGTGGTGCTGAGTATCTGAGCCCGGATTTGATCCAGGTCATCTTGACACTGGCGCCGGTGCTCTTACTTGCTGAACCACCTGGCTGTCCCTAAGCAATTGGGGTTAAGTAACTTGCTCAAGGTTACACGGCCAGGTGTTTCTGGGTGGGTGCTAAGTGTCTGAGCCCGGGATTCGATCTCCAGGTCTTCTCAACACTGGAGCCGGTGCTCTTACTCGCTGTCTATGCCTTATTTGTGTGGCCTTGGGCAAGTTACTTAAAATCTCTGGGCCTGTGTTTCCTCACCTATAAAATGAGATGGTTGGACTAATCTTATGATCTCATGGCCTGGTCAGTGGCCTCAAGACATTCTCTTTATTAATGTGCTTCCTAAAATATGACACCCAGAAATGTAAATACTCCAGATGTTGTCTATCACTCTTGATACAGGCTACAATTACAACAGCTATTTTTGGACTTTATCAATTTGATTTCGCAATCCAATGAAACCTCCAGATCTTTTCCCAGAAGTTATCTAACCATATTTTCTTCACCTTGCATTTGTGAAATTAATTGTTTAATTCACGCATAAGACACTTAACCCAATTAAATTTCATTTTATTACATTTGGACTAGAATATGAAGACTTTTTATTATCTTGACTCTGTCATCCAATAATCAGCTATATCTTCTACTCAGGCATTAACCTACACATTTAATATGCAACCTAACTATGCTTTTATCTAAGTCATTAATTAAAAATGTTAACAGATCCATGGGGCATTTCACTGGAGACTTCTTTCCAAGGTTGACAACAAATCATTAATTGCTATTCTTTGGAGGCAGTCATTTAATTGGTCCAAATTTACATAGTTTTATAAGCTTAAATAACATCTCTGTATCTTTTCTATGAGATTAGCAGGAGACTGTCAAATGCTTTGCTAAATTTTAGGTAAACTATAGGTAAAACAGCCCCCCTCACCCTCTAGTCTAACAGACCAGTCAAAAAGAAATGGACAGTCTGGCACAAACCATTCATATTCATTAAAAATTGAAGTCAAGCACACTGGCTTACAGAGCTTGAAGACTATATTCTTCCCTATTTTGAAAGTTATATTATTTGCCCTTCTCTAGTCCAGCAGCATCTCATTCTTCAAGATATTTCCACAAAAAACAGAATTCTCATTTGCTTTTAAAAATTCAACTGTAAAAGCTATAAATAGCATGGTGTTATGCTAAGTATGTGCACACAGTTATTTTTAAGACAAATATAACACATTTTTAGTTTAATCATCATTTGACTTTTCCCATCCCCATTTTTAATGGGAAAAAAAAAAAGATCAAGGCATCTTACACACTAATAATATAAAAAGGTCACATGCAGGGGCAGCTAGGTGGTACAGTGAATAGAGTACCCGCCCTGGAGTTAGGAGGAGAGCTCAAATCCGGCCCGAGACATTTGACACACACTAGCCGTGTGACTTTGGGCAAGTCACAACCCCAATTGCCCTCCAAAAAACAAACAAAAAAGTCACAAAAAGGTCACATGTTCCTTTTTTTAGGGGAAAGAAAAATGCAAAATTCAATCAGAAGGTAAACTCGCTAATTTACTCAGTGTTCTCACCTTTTGAATCTGTACAGCTAATTCCCTGGTCGGAGCTAAGATCAAAGCCTGGGTTTCTCGCACCTGCCGAAACAAAATTTAACTTAGAAAACACCATAAAGCCCTTAGTAATTTCAAGGCAGGTTCTAGTATGTCAAAATTCAGATGTCAGTATTTCAGTCATATGACTCAAATTGTACAAATATAGAATAAGATATCACATCACATTTTAATTCCAATGACCTAAAGTAGAACAAGATTAGCTTCTTATCCTTTTACTAGAAAACTGTAAATTCATTAAGGACAAAACAGTACTTAATTTCTAAGAAATTGTTTTGTTACACATTAGTAGATAAAAGTATATATTTAAAAGGAGATGATCTACCTGAATATCCAGACACTGGAGAACTGAAATGCTAAATGTTGCTGTTTTGCCTGTACCAGACTGCGACCTGTAAAAGCATAAAAACTTTGATATTCCAATAACTAAAAAAACAAACAAAAATCTCAAATTCCCACTATTTTCTGATTTCTATATTTAAAGAATACTGAATTTTAAAGTTAGAAGGGACCTCAGTTACCATTTAGTTCAATCCACATTCTAAAGGAATTACCATGATAACATATTCAACATACAATTCTATACTGGATAATAACTATTATCCTAAACACTATTAGAAGCAGTAAACTGCCTTGGATATCTTTTTTTTCCCTGCTTTTGAGAGGGCATTGGGGTTAAGTAACTTGTCCAAGGTCACACTGCTAGTTTTTGTGTGTGTGTGTTAAGTGTCTGAGGCCAGATCCGAACTCAGGTCCTCCTGGCTCCAGGGCTGGTGCTCTACTCACTATGCCACCTAGCTGCCCCGAGTATCTTTTTAAAAGTCTAACTTTTTAAAAGTTATAACCCAAAGCCATAAAAAGCAATCAGGTGTATTACATTATATTTTCCAAAGGACAGTTTCCCCCGCTTTTTCAATTCCTAGACACTGCTTCCCCAACTTTATCATTTCAGTCATTTAAGAGTCACTCTCATAAAAGAGATACCAAGGAAACAGGTACTTTCATAGCCACCAGACATAACAGAATTGGCCAAATAAGGTAACTTAAGACAGATACTTATGCACAAACACTGAATGGTTATAGTTCTAAAATAAATTTTCTATTTTCAATATTTGGACAAAAATCCTCTTCAAATAAGTTATAGGAAAGTCCTTTGTTAAATTTGGCAAACCAGGAAAAGGATTTTAGAAATGAAATAGTTGGAGCTATCATTTCAAGTGCCAAGTGAAAATTAAATAAGCCATGTGAAAAAAACAAAACGAAACAAAACTAATTTTGAGACCAAAAAGTCCTTTACCAGAGAGCAACTTCAAAAGTAAAATAAATCTGTAGTTAAATTAAAAAAGAGAAAGCTGGTTAAAATTTTATCCAAATTGAGCAAAACTTTTCTCAAAGCCAAGAAGCTAAAGAATTCTGATGTTTCTGATTTCTTTATTAACCATATAAATTAACTTACTGTGCGATGACATCTCTTCCTTTAATGATTTGTTTGATAGCACGCTGTTGGATAGCTGATGGTTTCTCAAAACCTATAAAATGAAGTATTTTAAAATGCTTCAGACTTTGCCTCCATCTGAAAGTTTTTGTCTGTCTTCCATGGTTACATTTGCTTAAAAAGCTAAATTTTCATTTGTACCTTCTATTTTTCTATCATAATAATTTCAGGAAAGTTTTCCTCTCCTCTGCCCCAATCATATGATCCCTCATGTAACAATGACAAAAACAGCTGTCAGGCTCTTCAAATATTTATATTTGTCTTATGCTCCTTGACTGCTTATTAAGATCTTAACTTGCCAATTTTTGATGTTGCTACAAATTTAATTCAGGAATAATTTCAATTATCTGCTATTAATTAGCAATGAATTATCCAGGATGAGTGAATTTTCTAAATAAAGGTTATATTTACCTTTAAATACCAACATTTTAATTTTACTATTTTGATAGAAAGCCTTTTTCTTTTAAATAGTATTTTTTCTAATTATATGTAAAGATAATTTTTAACATTCATTTTTAAATAAAACTGAGTTCTAAATTTTCTCCCCCTCTGTAAGACTGTAAGCAGTTTGATAAATGTGCAATCATGTAAGACATATTTCCATGAAAAAAACACAAAAAAAAATGCTTCAATCCACATTCATACTCCATCATCAGTTCTTTCTCTGGATGGTAGATAGCATTATCCATCATACATCTTTGAGTGTCTTCGATCACTGTAATGCTGAGAAGAGCAAAGTCAATCAGTTGATCATTGCACAAAGTTGCTGCTACTGCGTACAATGTTCTGGTTCTGTTCACTTCACTTCAAATCAGTTCATGTAAGCCTCAATCGAAAACTTTCTAAAGTGTGTTAGATACATCCCTGTCTTAGTAAACAGAGCACACTAGGAAGCTTTTAATTGTTTTCTTGATGGTTCAGGGTCATTGTCATGAACATCCGTAATCTGGTCTGGACCTGTGGTTTCACTGGCAGATGGAACTCCACTTTGAAACATTCTCTCTAGCCATTATACAGAAAAACTAAGGCAATAAAATGGTTTTGGTTTATGGTAGTTGAACTCTTTTTCTGGGAGTGAAGCTCATGGATTTATTTTGATGACAATTTTCTCTTTGTTCTGCTCAAAGGCCTTTTTATTTATTGTTCTTCCAAGTTCAAGCCTGTGTATATATAGACTGATGAGGATCTAGATGCCAGAAATCTGACTACTGGATAAACTGGGGGTCAAATAAAACTATGGCTGACATTTTTGGCTTCAATAAGATGTTTGCTCATTTCCCTCCTTGAAATGTGCTGAATCTCTCCCCTCCACCAGATCTTCTATTACCCCTTCACCTCTAACTAATATCTCTTCTGAACTCCATTAGCAAGCCAGACATACTCTTTAAAATCTATTGCTCATTTAATCATAAGCTGAATTGAACACTAATTATCTTAGTTTCTCTTCTGAGTTAGTAACCATGCCTTATTTTTCTGTATTTCCCCCATAAGTCAATAAATCCTTGCTGAGTGAAGGGGAATCAGGAAGCTAGGAATACAGTTGACTATGAAAATAAAATGGGATAAGATTTGTCACTGGTTCTATCCTGAACCCAAATCATTTCAGGGAGGGGGATCAAGAAGGATCCCAAAAGGGTCACACTGCAAGACGAGGGACTAAAAATGAATGAAATAATAAATCCTCGTGCTAGGGATAGGAAAGATGCAGGACTACATAGAAATAAAAGGTTAAGGGTGAGGGGAAGAGAAAGGCCAGTCTAACAAAGCTTGTCGAGATTCTAGAACCTTTGTTTACTACATCCTTTAGCTGCCAAGTATCCTCATACTGTCCTGTACTTGACTGTCCAACTCCATTCCATAATCTAAAATTCAGGGTAGGCAAGGCCTAAATAGACCTGTGGATAGAGCAAATGTATTTAGCATATTTATTTCCCTTTAATTAGTATCTACTGGATATCTATTATTATGAGCCTAGTGCTATAGGGACACCTTGAATTTATTCTGGTACTGACTCAAACACCAGGCTTGACTAAGGAATGTTCTAGAAAGAGATTATCTAGCGTTGCTCTGTCCATATTTAGCCCTGCTCTACTTAAATCTGTAACTCTGAGGATGGAACATAATCAAGCAAACTTCCAGAGCTAATGAATTCAACTAGTTACATTTTCTCTACTATCATTACATGAGCAAGATTATTCTATCATCAAATACCATGGAAATCTCCTGAAGAATACAGTTCTATATCACTGTAAGCCTTCAAATAGAATCAGGATAATAACAGGCCCCAGAATTTGGGACCACCCTTTCCCTACTGTTTCTGCCTTTGGATTAGCTTCCTATATGCAAACTCAGGGCTAGACAGATTGGATTTTTGCTCAATAAAAGGTAATGATTACAACACTGCCAATACAGGTCTCCTTAAAAACTAGTAACAACAGCTGATATTTACATAGTACCTTGCTCTAAATAAATTTTCTCCTTTGAACTTCATAAGAACACCCTGAAGTAGATAAAGGTGGCTTCATTACTCATTTTAAAGATGAATCTGAAGTTCAGAAAGACTGTGAATTGTCAATGGTTAGATAACTTAGCTAAGAGTCAGAGTCAGTATTTAAACTCAGGTCAGACACAACTTTCAACTTTTTAGGGGGAAACTAGCAACTTAAAACATATTAAATAAAACACCTGTATCAAAGGCATCTCTTGACAGAAGAGAGATGGAATTGAAGTCCACTGAATTATGGATTTGGAGATATTTAGAAGAGACTCAAACCTTTTTCCTATTTAACTAATCTTAGAAAATGCTTGCTTTTGTTCATAAAAAAAATAGCTACACATGTGAGCTGCCTCTAACTCACTATCAATAAACAATTATAATTATAGATATATATAAAATTAAATGCAACAAATTAACTTTATTCTTAAATCAAGTGTAGTATTAAATCTTGTCCATATGTCTTTAGCCACTTATAATTTTAGCTAATATCTCAACTTTAAAATGTTCAAGTTATATTTCTACAATGTCCCTGCCAAGTGATCATCTTAACTTCTACCTGAAAACCACCATTATAATGATAGGAAACTCATTACCATGTGTGAGCAGTTCACTGTACTTTTGGGCAGCTTAGTGATCTTTAAGCATCTTATCATTCACAGTATGAGGTAAAGGAGCTAGAACTGGACACAAGAAGGCTCCAAAGCTCATAGTTTCCTTTTATCTGTTATCTCAGTTTTAATATATCTAAACCCACTTTTTTTTTCATTTCCCTCCAATTGTCCTATTTCCTTCTCTATCAGTGATACCATCATTTACTCAAATTTCCTTATATTCAAAATCTTGGTATTATCTTTGATACCAGCAAAGATCTATCAGTTACTATATCCTATTGATTCTATTGTCACAATTTTTCCTGTTATCCACTTTGATCTCTCTGCTACTACAATCACAATGCTATTCACTATAGTACAAAAATATTACAAATTACTATCATATAGGCTCCTTATTCCTACCTCCAAATTACCCTTTTTGTATTATCTTGCTGGGGCAGCTAGGTGGCACACTGAATAGAGCACCAACCCTGGAGTCAGGAGGATGTGAGTTCAAATGCAGCCTCAGACACTTAACACCTACTAGCTGTGTGACCTTGGGCCAAGTCACTTAACCCCAACTGCCCTGACTTTCCCCCTCCAAAAAAAAAGAAGAAAAAGAATTATCTTGGTTATGTCTATATTTGTCATGGCTTTTGCTTAAAACCTTCCTTATTAAATACTGCATAAATTTTAATTCTTTAAAATCTGGCATTCAATGTCCTCTCCACAATCTGGTTTTCACCCAACCTTTCCAATTATATCTCATACTAGTGGTTTCCATTCTCAATGATGGTCCAACAAAAACTATCTGCAACCACCTAAATACACCTTGCGCTTTCTCACTTGTTTTTTTTTTGTTCATGCTATTCCTTATACATGGAATTCCATCCTTTCCTTCTACCTGCTCAATTACTATTAAGTCTTTCAAGCCCTCCTTTCCCATGAAGAAAACTGCTTATACCTCCCATATATTTGTGAACAGTTACAATAGTCACCTTACAGGTTTACTGCTTCCAATCTTTTTCCAATCCAATCCACCCTTCATACTGCTTCCAGAATAATCTTTTATTTTGAACAGTGACTAATCAAACTGACTCTTCTCTCAAAACCTTCAATGCCTCCTGCCCCATGTGTCCTAAGTTCAAAATTCTCTGCCTGACATTAATGCCCTCTACAATCTGGTTCTACTTATCTTTCTAGTCTTCTATTAATCAAAACAGCAAATATTCATTAGCATCTACTCTGTGCCAGATGCTGAGGATATAAAACAATTCTTACTTGGAAGGAGCTTACATTCTAATATGTGAGGAAAATATATATTAATAAATATATACAAAAATTAAATGCAATATGGTTGGGGACGCAGATGAAGAAAGATCAGCTGTCAATAGCATCCAGATAAACTTCATGTAGGAAAAATATGTCCAATTGTGAATGACTTAGCTATTCTCAACAATAATCCAAGATAATTCTTAAGTTCTTATGATAAAAAAAATCTATCCATCTCCAGAGAAAGAACTAATGGAGTCTGAATGCAGATCAAAGCATACTTTTTCTTGTTTTTTGTCTGTTTTCTTTCATAGCATTAATAACATGGAAATATGTTTTCTGTGACTGCAAATGTATAACCTATATCAAACTGCTTGCCTTCTCAGTGGGGGAAGGGAGAGAATTTGGTTCTCAAGAATTTTTTGAAATTAATGTTAAAAAATTATACATGTAATTGGGGAAAAATAAAATACTAATTTTTTTTTTGAGGAGGGAAGGCAAGGCAATTGGGGTTAAGTGACTTGCCCAAGGTCACACAGCTAGCATATATGTCAAGTGTCTGAGGCCAGATTTGAATTCAGGTCCTCCTGACTCCAGGGCTAGTGCTCTGTTCACTGTGCCACCTAGCTGCCCCTAAAGTTTTTTAAAAAGAAAAATGCTTTACAAATAGGAAAAGCATCCACACGTACAAAAATATTTATAGCATCTCTTTTTGTGGTGGCCAAGAATTGGAATTTGAGGGTATGCCCATCAATTGGGGAATGGCTAGACAAGTTGTGGTATATGAATGTAAATGGAATACTACTGTGCTATAAGAAATAAACAGGCAGACTTCAGAAAAATCTGGCAAGACTTATATGAACATCTGATGTTGAGTGAAATGAGCAGAAACAGGAACACTGTACACAGTTAACAGCCACACTGTGCAATGACTAACTTTGATAGACTTAGCTATTCTCAGCAATTCAAGGTTCTAAGACAACTCCAAAAGGCTGATGATGGAAAATGCTATCCACATCCAGAGAAAGAACTATGGAGTTTGAATGCAGATTAAAGCATACTATTTGCTCTCTTTTAAAGTCTTTTTTTTTCCTTTCTCGTGATTTCTCCCATTCATTCTAATTCTTCTTTACAACACGAATAATGTAAAAATATGTTTAATAAGAATTTATATGTAGTCTTTTTTCAGATTGCACACCATCTTGGGGAAGGGGAGGGAGGTGGAGAATAAATGTTGAAAACTAAAATTAAATAAATCTAAAAAAAAAAAAAAAAACCCCCCCCCCCCCAAAAAAAAGAAAACTGCTTAAGTTGTATCTTAAATGAAGAGAGGGACTGTATGAGGTGGAAGTAAAGAGGAAGTGCATTCCAGGCATATGGGATGACCAATGCAAAGGTATTACTCATAGACCTTAGGGGTCACTTGGCCTAACTTTTATATTTCACAACTAAGAAAATGGGCCCCCCAAAATGTGGAGATTTGTCCAAGATCACACAAGTATTAAATGGTAAAGTCAGGATTTTGTCTCAGGTCCTGCAACTTCATGTTCAATGCTGTAGTGTCTCTGACTCCACAGTCTATGCTCTAGCCACACTAAACTATCTTAAGTATGCTCTGAGTTATATATACACTCATACCTTTGTCCATGCTGTTCTCTGCACTTGTATTGCCTATACCTAACCCCCATAGACACACTTGCCTGATGAATTCCTACCCATCCCTCAAAAGCCCAACTGAAATGCCAAATCCATGAAGTCTTATTGTTAATAGTTCCCCTCCCCCCACCACCACATACAGCAAAGTTTTGCAACTCTAATGAATTTTATATGTAATATTTTGTACCATGGTAACCCATGTTGGTGTCTTATCCCACTACTTGATAAATGAATGAGAAGAGAGTGCAGGATGAAAATAGTCCAGAAGTCCAAAGGGAAAGGGCCTAGAGTCCATACCATAACAATCAGATAATTAGGTAGTGAGATGAACTTACACCAGCTGTATGACCCTGGACCTGACCTCTCTGTGCCTCAATATCGTCATCTGTAAAATGGGGATAACAACACCTACCTACCTCCTTTGTTGTAAGCATCAAATGAGTTACATGTTCCTTGCAACCTTTAAAGGGCTATATAGATGCAAAAGATTACTATCAGATGAGGAAATTGGTGATATTTAGCCTAGAGAAGAGTTGGGAAAGGGATATACTGTCCTCTGAAGGAATATCACACGGAAGAGAGACTAGCCATGTTCAGCCAGAAACAATGGGTAGGATTTACATAGTCTTGATGTCAGAGAAAACTTTCTATATATCAGAGCTACTGAAAAGTGGAAAAGGCACTGAGAGGTAGTATTCCTCTTCACTGGAGATCCTCAAGTAGAGGTTGGATGATTATCAGAGGTTACAGTGGGCGTTCTTTTGATTATGAGTTGAACTGGATGACCACTGAGGTTCCTTGTCTCGAATTCTGTGATTCAAATTGTCAGGAACACCAATGTTCACACGTGAAAAGGAACAGTATAAATTCTGAAAGGTGAATGGGAGTCAGATGGTAGAGGCCTTTTATTCTACAATGTTTTGAATGACAAGTTGAGGAAGCAATAAAAAAATCACCCAAGATTTTTGAGCAGATGATGTATATCAGTCAATAAGCATTGACTAAGTGCCAAGATATTCATAACAGTATGGAAAGTGATGCTCTGGGGGAGGCTAGGTGGCAGAGTGAATAGAGCACTGACCCTGGAGTCAGGAGGACCTGAGTTCAGATGCAACCTCGGACACTTGACACACTCACTAGCCATGTGACTTTGGGCAAGTCACTTAAGCCCAACTGCCCTCCAAAAATCAAAAAGAAAAAAAAAGAAAGTGATGCTCTGATGGACAAAATGAGGATAGGAAAGACAATTAGAAGGAAATTACATAATATGGATGAGGGGGGATAAAGACCTGAATTGGAGGAAGGTCAGTGAGAATGGTGGAGAGGAGAGAAGGATAATTCGAGAAATAATACAGGTCACAGAATTCACAGATTTGCTGAGTAGCAGCAGCAAAGGAAAAGGGAGAATCAAAGATAACTAAGAGGATGATGATGTCTTTAACAGAAAGAGAATTCAGGAGGGGAAAGCTTGCAGGGCATATGTTTAAAAGGCAGTAATTCAAAATGCTAATAGGAGCAGGATTACATAAGAAGCTAAAGAAAATCCCTTTCCTATTGTAGGAAAGGATAGTTGCTAGTTGCATATGTTGTAGAAAAGAGTCATATTCAGGTGTGGGTTGGACTACACAGCCTCCGAAATACCTTCCAATTCTGAACCTGTAAGTGTCTCCCCCAGGACCTAGCAGAGTGTTTTGTACATAGTAACTATTTAACAGATGTCTGTTATTTTGTATCATAATTATCTACATATGAGTCCTGTCTAACTAGACTAAACCTCATGAAGAGACTTTGTTTTATCCAAACTCCTCTGTACATCTAGCACAGTGCTCTGCATGTAGTAGATGTGTAATGTTGAAATGAAATGGTACAATGGAAAAAGCAATCTAAAGATTGTCAGAAGCCCTGAATTCCATTCTTAGCTTCCACTACTTTATTGTGTGACTTTACAACAGGTATACAATTGGATAAGTTCAGGGAGAGAACTAGAGAATGGAAGTCTTCAGGAAATGTAAGAGGAAAAAATAAAGAGGGAGTAGATATCCAAGTATGGGGAAGGAGTATGTGTCAACTCATGGAGATGAGAAATGGAGCATTATTTTGGGAAATCTAGATCAGTCTGGTTGGAAATGTAGACTTTTATAAAGAAGAGCAACGTAAAATTTATCGGGCTAAGGAGTTTTTATTTCATTCTAGAGGTGCCAGGGTGGGGCGGGGGGGTGGGGAAGTAGGGTAGCAGGAAAGTGGCATACAGTTTTGGTAGCTGTGTGGAACCTGGTTTGGAGAACAGATGGACTGAAATCAAGAAGACCAATTACAAGGCTTTATAATAGTCCAAATGTGAGGGCAAGAAGGGCCTGATTTACTGCAGTGCTTTTGAATGGCATGAAGACACAAATGTAAGATACTGAGGAGATACAAGATTTTTCATTTAAACGAAATTTTAAAAACAAGAAAAAAAGTTATATATCCTGTGTTCATAATTAAATATTTGTTGATAAAATGAAGTAAGTCTGGTTAAAGTCTCTCAGTTTACCACACTATACCATCTATTTCAGATAGTAGAAACTGAAAATACTGAATATTTGGAAAAAGAGTTGCTATCTTCATGGATGCTGAAAGAACAAATGACTCTTCAGGGATTACAAAATGTCCACAGTTAAACCAGCCCTACAGTCATGAATCCAAATAAGAGTTTATATGACAAGCCCCAAAATACAAAGCCATATCATAGCAGATTCGGTAGGTCAGAAGTTCAAACCAAAGGCTGGGGGAAGTGAAGAGCCCTGAATCACCTTGATACATCAACTAGGCATTAGATCTGCCTAAGTTTCAATAAAGCACGAAATTCTTAAGTGCACTGTCAGTTTTAGAAAGACTATCTCATAATTTAACTTTTTCTGGAAATGACCCTTTGGTAAATTTTCAACAATCCTTCACTTTTAGACCTAAGTTTTTCCTTGTATTCATGATCCTCTCATTACCTTGAATATTACAACCTCCCCTTTCCTCCTCACATGCATTCTATGGCTTATATAACAAACATTCTTTACATAGATATAAGTTCTTTACTTATTACATGTGTTCTATTTCTCAACTAGACATTAAATATCTTAAAGTCACGGACCACATTACTTACTCCTTTGATATCCTCTCACAGTCTAGAAGAGGGCACTGCATTAGTTAGTGCTGACTAATAATGATAACAGATGACATTTACATAGAGTTTAAAAATTTACATAGCATCTTGCATACATGATTTCATTTGAATCCAACAAAAAATCCTGAGAGAGGTATTATAGGTATTCTTAAACTGCTAGAGATTTAGAAAGATTCACTGACTTGCCCATAGTTAGGCAAATTGTTTTAATTGGGCTTCAAGTTTTGCCAGATTCCAAGTCTAACACTCTTCCCACCATAACATGTTCAGAGTGAGAGTGCTAGACTAAACTTACCCTTGAGTCTTAGGGTGATGGAACCAATTCACATAGACACACAATATCGTGAAGGGTACTATGTAGCTGAGATTACACCTTTGGTTTGTAAATGTCCATTAATCTGAATTACAATAATCTATGATTTATAATTCAATCAATATACTTTTAAGCACATGTGTACCAGGTACTTTGCTGAAGATATAGGCAAAAACATTTATTATACAGTCATAATATTTATTAAATACCCTGGGTGTGCTAGGCATGAGGCTAAACACATACAAAAAGAGGCAAATGATAGTCCCTGACCTCAAAATCTAATGGCTGAAACAAGCTATAAACAAATGTAAACAAAGCATGCAATAGACAGGATAAATAGGAAGTGACTTACAGAGGGAAGGCACTAGAATTAAAAGGGACTGGGGAAGGTTCTTAGTAAAAAAGAAATTTTGGTTGGGACTTAAAGGAAGCTAGGGAGGTCAGTAGTCTAAGCACTGGAAGGAGAGTGTTCCAGTCATGGGGTCAGCCAAATGCCCAAAGCTGAGAGATGGAGTGTCTTGTTCATGGAACAGCAAGGCTAGCATCACTGGATCCCGAGTAGGTGGGGGGGAATAAGGTGCTAGAAAACTGACAAGGTAGGAGGGGGCTAGGTTATGATGGGACTTTGAATACCAAAGAGAGCATTTTTTATTTGATCCTGGAGGCAAAGGGAGCCTCTTCGTTAAGTGAGAGGTGGGAGGTGATAGGGTCACACCTTTGATAATCACTTTAGTGGTTGAATGGAGGATAGATTGAAGAAGGAAGAAACTTGAGGTTAGCAGATCTGTTAGAACAGTCCAGGCATGAGGGGATGAGGGCCTACATTAGAACACTAGCAGTGTTTCAAAAAAAAAAAAAGGGGGGAGTGGGGGGAGGGCTTATTCCAGAGATGTTGCAGTTGCAAAGGTGGAACTGACATGCCTCGGCAACAGATTAAATATGAGGGATGGAAGAAAGTGAGGAGTACAGGATGACTCCAAAGTTGTGAGCTCCAGGGGTTGGTAGTGTGGTATTGCCCTTACAGTAACAGAGAAAGTAGGAGAGTTGAGGGTTTAGAAACTGCAAACATGGGAGACAAATCAATGATAAAAGCACAGAGACAGGGGAAGGATTGTGTTGTGTGAGAAATTAGCATGAGACTATCTGGCTGGATCTGTGTGTGTGTTGCATTAAGTATAATAAGGATAGAAGGTGGTCAGTCTATCCTTTGCTAGTGAACCACAAAATTTGTGAAGAAATTTTAAATACCAATCACTACTTATTGAATAAAAAATTCAAAATATTTTTCCTTATGAATTTTCAAGGTCTTCTGAATCACTGAGCAACTAGTCTAAAATTAGTAACTTTTTCATGTTAAGATGAGAATTTTTTTCCCAGATTCAAATGATTCCCATGAAGGGAACCATAAAAATGAAGAGGGTCATCATAAAATGATGATGTTTAAGCTGGGGACCCCAAAATACCAACATGCCGGGTCCTGCCAAATGAATTCGACTCAAGTCTTCTCTCAGGCAAAGAAAAGTAAAGTTTATTAAAAGTTCAACATATCTGGTAGACTCTTAAGGAGCTTCAGTATCTGTGATGCTTGCATTGGGCAAGCGGGCCAGAACCATCTGACACAGAGCAAGTCTGTGCTAGAAAATTCTATGGCGCTCTCACACACATGGAGGCAAGATGGGGTCTTATATATAGAAAGGTTATGGGAAAAATCTAGGGGTGGTCTAGAGGAGGAGTTTGGGGACAGTCTTCAGGAGGAGTTAATGAGGTCAGACTCCAGTAAATGAGTGAAGCTGCTGGAGGCCACCTGGAAACCACAGACAATGGTGGGCTAGGTCAGTTCAGGGTCTAACAGTTGATTTGGGTATAGATATTTTGGGAGGATGGGGGGAGAGGGAAGCTAGCTGGATAATGGAGGGCTAAACCGGTAGCAGAAGTTTGGGCCCAGCCACAATGAAAGGCCTATGGCCTCAGGCAAATGCCTCCCTCGTCCGTAATACCTACTTCACAGGAGTGTTCTGAGGATAAAATGAGATAGTATTTGTAAAGTGCCTAGCATAATGCCTGGCACAGAGAAGGTGTTTGCTCTACCCCCCTTTTCTTAGGTTCTGTAGTACATTAAAATATTCCAGTTAAATATTTATTAATTATTTACTATCTGCTACTTTACTAATACGAACTTGGAGCAGACTGGTAGTCAAGAGACTGAGCAAAAACATACTCCAAAGTCTCAGTATATTTTTAACGTCTAACCTTATGGGGACGCTGTGAGGAAAAGCCTCTGTAAAGTGAACTTAATATAAACTATGATTATTATGTTGAAAATTTTATGGAAATTTCCCCCCCTCACTCTAACCTCCTTAAAGGTAGTTTACAGAACTGTCAAGTAGAAACGATTTATGTTAGAATTCTGACTAAAATAGATTGTGTTTTCCTCTTCAGACAATTACAGTTCTCTATTCCCAAGAAATCTTTTGGGAAAGCTCAGTTTCCTCATTTGTAAAAGGAGGGAGTTGAACTAGATATCGATCATCTCCCAAAGAAATAAAGATACAAAACATAATGATTTTAGGATAGTGGAAGAGATTTTTAATTGGTGGAAAGGCGCATTAGCCTTTCGAGGGGAATGCAGTTAAGAGCCACTAAGTGGCTGTAGGATTTCCCTCTATGAGTCTCAGTTTTCCTCATCTGAGATATGGGAGATTAAACTAGATTCCAGTTACTAAATGATTCGGCAGATGGGGGGCTGGGAAGCGTGCTCGTCTCCCGCCCCTCCCTCCAAAGGCTCAGTAGCATGTTCCGGGCAGGAAGCTCCGCGAGTGAAGCTCGTAGGCAGATCTGCCAATGAGGTCAGCGCGGGGAGGGGCTTGGAGCCACTTGGGCTGCCCGTAGCCCGAAGGCCTACTACGATACCCGACCTAACCGAGGCGTACTTTGTTCTACCGGCTCTGAACACAATCTACCCTTCTCTTTCCCGGCCTGTGCCTCCTTTCCTCCCAGCCGCGCGCCTGCCTCGTTCGGCCGGCCCCCTGCAAACCCGTCAGCCCCCGCGCCCTCTTCACCGTAGGCGTAGATGCCTCGCAGCAGGTCCTCTCGCAGACCCATCGTGTCGAAGGTGGGTGTCACGTCCACCTCTTCACTGGTCTCGAATTCCACTTTGGTCATGTCTTCCTCCTTTAGCAGCCGCTTCCGCGCAGAACCTGAAGTAGCCATCGTGGCTGTGGCAGCCATACTGCCCGGGAAGCCGGAAAGCAGGTGAGGGGGGAGTGGGGAACTGCGCGCGCGCGCGCGTACGGCAAGGCGCGGAAAGACGCGAACTGAAGGAGCTAATAGGCTGCGTCGTCATTCACCCATCGCCGTAAGAAAGGTCAGGGATAGGCGGGTGTGCGTCTGAACGTGCGCAAGCACGTACGCTCAGGAACGTGCGACCAGGAGGATCCGACGGTTCGTTGTTCTCTTCAAGTCACGTGACCGGGAGAAGGCGCCGCGCTTTCCGTTGGAGTGGGTGGGGAGTTGAGGGGGAGGTACCCGTTAGGCCAAGGGCGTTAATCGCGTCCCCTACTAAGGGTTTCAGAAAGCTTCCTGTACACCCCCCAACCTGAATATCAGAGAGAAAATATGAGGGTTGGGCAATAAACAATATTTCCGTACAGAACTGGGCTGGGGAAGAACCCGCGGCCCTCAGGCCTGGTTCATAATTGTTTGGGGGCTTTAAATAGCTAAGGCCCAGAGTTAGATGGAGTGGCTTGGGGGGAGCGCTTTGTGGGGAGCGAAGAGGCTTCTCCCTCCTCCCTCCAGTGACCGCGGCACATGGCAGCAGCCTGCCCCCAGGGAGACATCCCTTCTAAGAATGTGGACCTGTCCGCTCTAGGTTGAGAAAGACATTTGTATAGAAAGACACAACGGACCCCTGCTGTAGAGAGGGGAGACGGCTGTGGAATCCCGATACCCCCAGACTCGGGCAGTAAAGAGTCTGGCGAGGGAGAGGAGCAGACCCTATGTCCTCCCAGCAGAAACACTGCACTGAGGGGTGGATCTTACGTATCCCAAGGAGAGAGAGGACTTCTAGGCTCTGGAGTTCTGAGTTACTTTGTGCACGTGTGTACCATTGTACTATTAAGTGTATGCCAACTCTAATATTTGATATTGTGGAAGAGTATACTCTTAATTTTATGGGGAGCAATGTTTTGTAATTTGGTTTTGCTGTGTCATCTTAGTAAATGTCTTTGCTAAGAACTAATTTTGACTGATGGTTGATTGTTAACCACTGGTGGGGACTTGCAAGCTTATTAGGAGTGAGTACCTACTGGATACCCTCCTAGAACTTCTTCATAGCAGCTGTTTTCTGAGGACCCAACCCATGAGTGTACGTTACTGTAAGTTGAGGGTGCAGCCAAGAATGCATGTTACATATGTATTTGGTAGAAAAGAATTATTCATTTAATAATTCCTCCTCAAAGTAAAGAAGTATAACACTTGCTGTTACACAATTCTAGAGAGCAAACCCAACATCTTATACACATAAGAAAGGAATATAGACCTTCAGAGACCAGACATGAAAAATATTACAGAAGCTAAAAAGTTATGTGTTTGAGAGATGGCTGTCTTCTTCCCTCTCTACCATGCCACATTGCTTCTTGTAGGTAATGTGTATAAAATAAACTTTTTATTTCAGGTAAAAGACTGATATATGTGGTTGCATGTATTTATGTGAATCAAGACATGACCCATGCCATTTTACCATTTTTACGTATTTCAAAGTCCTGTGGCGACAGGTAAGTGACAAAGTAGCAGGTGCAGATACACTGGTAACTGTAGTTACAGCAGTGCACATAGGTGACCCAGGCCATAGGAACCTCTTCTCACAGGAAGCAGCAGTAGGATTTGGCAGCCCCCTGGGTGTCTGAGCAACTGATTTAGGACCACACTTTTTTAACTTCTGGTGTGAGGAAGGGGCTAGAAAAGGTACTCTGAAAATTGTCTGTTTTACCCAGCTCTGCCCTGATTACTGTGGCAGATGGGGATCCTAGTTTGTGGTCAAAAAGACCTAAAAGAGAACAGCTTTTGTTTTGAGAAAACTTACCAGCTGTCACATATGCACAAATTTAGAGACTACCACTCTTCAATTGTTCATATGAACTATTTGTGCCTGACCCATGCTAAAGTGTTCTTTGAGATCAAAGTACAATAGCCATTTATGTGGATAAACATATAGAGGTTTATGAAAGGGATTAGGTGATCACTTGTCTAGGTAACATCTGAGGTCCCTTCCAGCCTTGAAATTTTGTTGCCTCTGGTCCAAGTTTTATTGGGTTTGGCAAACAAATGACTATTACATGCAAGGCACTGCATTCCCAGCTTAGTGCTGGAAAATCAATGTTTACTATGACTACATATCTTTTCTACTACTTTTCCATGCTGCTAAACACAAATGGAAGAAATCATAAAATGTTGTTGCCTGGGTCTGCTATTAATTTATGTTATCTTGTCTCAACTGAGCCCTTACTGCTGTATGCCAATCTTTTTATTCTTCCTAATGAACTCTGTCACAGTCTTGAGAGTCTTTTCCAAATTATATCTTCTCTCCTCAAGCTGCCCATACCAACACCTTCCCTGTTCTCTTAGCAGGCCTTATCTAACACTTAACCAAAAAAAAAATCAAGGATACCTTTCATTAACTCTTTTTTGCCTATATTCCATACTTCAAATCACCTCAACATCGTCCTTATTTCAATCTTCCTTTGCTCCAGTCCCAGGTGAGAAGGTGCCCCTTTGTGGAGAGTGGAAGATGAAATAACTGAGGAAACAAAGTCTCGAGCTTCTGAGCATTTAGATTTATTAAGCAGTGCATGCCACTTGCCTAACAAATTGGGACCAGTTGCCTTCTTCAGTTTTGGTACTGGACACATATTTATACATTAAATACAATCAAATGAGACTAATTAATTGAAAGGAAACAACTAGGGTGTAACATTAGGTAATCTGACTACTAATTGAAGGAAAGATCATGGAATTTCCAGGTTGGGAGGAGGAGAGCAAACAGGTGGAATTCCCTGAAATAAAAAAAAGAAATGTTCCATTCCCCCCACATATCTGAAAAATCAAAGGAACATGGAAACAATAATCAAACTGTATGGGGCTAGTTTTCAGAAAAGACACATGGGTTGCTTGAGATGGATAATTGTGAGAAAACTTCTTGCATCAGTTTTTGGATCTGATTACATTTCTGGTCAGCATAACCTAGTCCTTAAGGGTCTCTAAACAGCAAGTAGAGGTGGTCTGACTTCCCAGGTATGCAGGGCTAGGTTCAAATAATGCAGTAGAGTTTTCTTCTAATTCCTGCAACTGAATAAAGTTTTCTGCAAGACAGGATTTGGAATAGGCCAATAACTGAATAGAAAGGGAACTGAGCTAGTTCCAGAATTGATTTACAAGATGGACTCAGTGTGGTTCACTCAGTTCCCATAATTAACCACTTACTGTCCTTAACCACTCAGTTCCTTCGATTTCCCTCTTTTCATTCATAGGGGAATGGCAGCCCAAATCCATAAGGTTTTTCATATATTCATAATCAGAATTACATAATTCAGGTTGCAGATCATGCTAATTAGAGGCCTTACAATGGACTAATTTTTGAGGAGATTCACATTTCACCAGGGTAGGTAATCATGAAAACTTAAAATATAAATACCACAAAACAAAAGGCTAAAGCAATATAGTAATGATCATCAATGTTAACTAAAATCAAGTCTCCTGGTATCCTAGTAACCCACTCCCAACATCTGATTAATCAGCACATTTTGAGTACCAGATGGCTCTTGTCTTAAGCATTCTGGAATAGGCCTCATTCTCAGGGGCAGCTCTAAAGGACACTCAACTTCTTTGGTTCCAAATCACTTTTAAAAGTTCCTAGATAATTTTGATAAAATCTGGCAGTAACAAGACTTAATACATTTTAGTACAATCTCTTAAATTTGGTTTTCTGCTCCTGAAACTTCAGGGAATTTCAATTTTTATGTACCACTTGCAATTTTTAATTTGCACCTCATATAAGAAGCTTAAAAATTTATGAGGGTCTTACTTTTCTTTTTGCACTTAATAGTATTTTATTTTTTCCAATTACATGTAAAGATAGTTTTCAACATTTATTTTTGTAAGATTTTGAGTTCCAAATTTTTCTCTTTCCCTCCCTTCCCTCCCCCTTCTCCAAGACAGCAAGCCACGATATAGATTATACTTGTACAATCATGTTAAACATATTTCCACATTAGTCATGTTGTGAATGAAGAATCAGAACAAAATGGAAAAACCATGAGAAAGAAAAAACAAACAAACAAACAAACAAAAAAAACTAACCCTGAAAATAGTATACTTCAATCTGCATTCAGATTCCATAGTTCTTTCTCTGGATGTGGATCGCATTTTCCATCATGAATCTTTTGAGTTTGTCTTGGATTGCTGAGAAGAGCTAAGTCTATAATAGTTGGATCATCACACAATGTTGTTGCTGTGCACAATGTTCTCCTGGTTCTGCTCACTTCACTCAGCATCATTTCCTGGCATAGGACACTCCATGCTTTTTGCATTGGCTTTCTCCCATGCCTGGAATACCCTCTGTCTTCACCTCTACCTTTTAGCTTTCTTGGCTTTCTTAAAATTTCAACTCAAAACCTATCTTCTGGTTCCTCCAACCTTTCCCTTAGAGATTAATTTATGACTTTTGTATGTATCGTGTATGCAACTAGTAATTTACACATTGTATCCTGTATGCACCTAGCAATTTACACATTGTCTCTCCCATTATAATGCAACCTTTCTGAGGGCAAAGACTATTTTTAACCTTTCTTTGTGTCCCCGGCTATTAGCACAGTGCCAGATACATGGTAAGCTCTTAATACATTCCTCTTAACTGACTCTGTGCTCCTGACAAATTGACCTGCTTGTTACATTTAGCATTCCATTTCCCTTCTTGTTTTTGCATAATCTGTCATACACATATACACGATATATATATTGTGATATATATATGTGTATACATTTGTATGTGTATATATCTGTGTGCATGCATGTATGTACACACATCCCTCCTAGTAAGCTCCTTAAGGGAAGGAACTGTTCCACTTTTGTATTTGCATCACCAGCACTTCATTATTATTTTTCACTGATGTTAACAACCATTAGCTAAAGTACTTCTACATATACAGTAGAAAAAGATGACAAAAAAGTATTCTACATGAAACTGCAAGTCTCTATCTTGTAGAGCTTACTTTTAAGTATATAATAAATTCAACATGCAATTTTAAAGCTGTTTTTATTGTTATTCCTTCTGAACTTCCTTCTGTTCTTCTATACACTGTAAAAAGTGATTGAATGACCCTCTTTTCCTTTTTCTCTCTTGTTTCATTTTCTTTCTTTTTTTTTTTCTGTAATCCTATGCCTTGCTTAATTTTTCCTACCAACTTCTTTCCTCCCCAGTGGAAAAGGAAACAAAAAACCCAACCCAACCCTTCATAACCAATGTGCATAATCAAAACAAACTCCCACATGGACTCTGTCAGACATGCATATGTCATCCCATGTCTTCCATTAGATGGTAAGCTCACTAAGATCTTGCCTTTCTTTTTTATCTCCAGTTTAGCACAGTGCAAGGAGCATAGTAAATGCTTAATAAAATTTAGTTGATTGACTGACAGCTCTATCAGGAGGTGAGGTAGCATCATTGAATTCTTCTGAAATCCTAGTAAGACACTGAATTGTTCAGAATTCTTACATCTTTAAAAATTGTTTGTCTTTACAGTGCTTTTGTATGAATCATTCTCCTGGTTTTGCTTACTTTACTCTTTATCAGTTCATACAGGTCTTTCCAGGTTTTTCAGAAGCTATCTGTCTCTCTAAAATTTCTTACCATGCAATAATTTGTTTATCCTTTTCCCAAATGATGGGCTCCCCTTTACCTTCCAGATCTTTGCTATAAAAAAGAGTTGCTATAGGTATTTTTGTACATTTTTGTCCCTTCTTTTTTTTGAGCTTTTTTGGGGGTATAAACCCAGCAGTGCTATTGTTTGGGTGATTATTTAATATGGACAGTTTAGTGGCTTTTTAGACATAATTCTAACTTTATACTTATAAGTCATCAATTTTAAGCATATCTTTTGTGGTAGAAGGAATAAATAACTATTCTATAGCTGTGTGCTACTTTGTACAGTGAGTAATTTTCTTAGGGGGATCCTATTAATCCTTTTTAAGGAAGACCCTAGATATGAGCCATATCTAAGTATGGTTATGGAGATGTTCCTTACAATTCCAGGGTAGGGGCATAACTGCCAGAGACAGCAAAGAAAGCCTGAATACCCTCTCTTTGTAGATGGACAGTGTCAAGACTGAACTTCATATAAATGAGTCCAGAACTATGACCCTTTTGTGGGAAGGGACCCCCATATAATAGTAGTAATAATAAGAACTGGCACTATTTTCAGAAGAGATGTATTATGATGTTATTGCTATTGATCATCTTGCCTTGTAATAATATTTCAGTGATTAGAGGATTGAGTGATGTGAGTGTGGACATTCCTTCTATCTACTAACCCGAATTGCAACCCATGGGACTTGACATAAGGTCTTTAAGAGTTTTTATAGCTGTTGTTATGGCATGGTTCAGTATTACTAAGACTCAACTTTGCTAGGGGTGGTTTTCATATGACAGACATGCAAGGCATACCAAAGATCTATTACTGTCAAAAGAATAATAATGATGAATTATAGTTCACAAAAACAAAGATTTCTTGTCAACTAGCCTGGTGTTCTAGCTCCCATCTTGAAGAATGAGTTCAGTACTGCTAGGGCCCTCCATAAGGGAAAAAAATCCTGGTGCCCTCTCATTTCCTTTCCCCCTCTTCCTCAGAGGTCCATCAAACTCCTGGTGGGCTAGGAGCAGATTTTTCCCTTCCCACATTGGACTTCCAGTGCTGGACTTCTCTCTTTACCCTCTCCCTACAAAAAGTTACTATGTATTTCTTTCTACAGGAACTTGCTCTCAGCTGTTACTTGGAAGAATCTGATAAACATTCATATTAAGTTTTTATTAAATGATGCATTCACCTTTACATCCTATAATTAATTATTTTTTGTATATCCATCATATCTACATTTGTGGAACCTCTGTTTTAACTATATCACAGACTACTAATACTATTATAGTAGCTTTAAGAGCTCAAATGGAATGTTGAGAAAAGCAGTTCATGCTGATCATTTAAGAGAGTCACTTTAGGAAATAATTTAATGTGATTTTTCCCATTGTAATCACAGAGAAAGATGTGTGTTTTATCTGTGATTCCTGAAGATATATGAGGAATCAATAAATAAGATAGGAACAAGTTGAGGAAAAACTTCCTGTTGAAGCTATTTTAACAAAGGTGCTATGAACTTTATAAAGAGAATTCCATGAAGAATCTCTGAGGTACTTAAAAATACATTGTAGTTTTTTTAAAAACTTTCTATAATTTCTGAGAAGATAACGAAAAAGATAAATCTTGAGGAGAAATATTAAGAAGTTGCTTAAGGAACTTTAAATCACTATCTGGAGTGAACTGAATTGAGTAAGACTGAGTTTCCAGACAAGTAGAGAAAACTCAACCACTGTTATATTGAATATGTGGAGTAACTTGGGCTTTGATTTGGGTCATAGCCAAAATGTAAACACTTACATACATCTTTATGTTTATTATTGCTTTCATCCCTTAATAAATTACTATGACTGACTATATTCAGCAATTTAAAAATTTTATAGATAAATAAGAGTGATTATTATTAGGAAAAGTTTCTCCTTTTCATTACATAGTTAATATCTAATGAACTAGAGTGGAAGCTCTAGCTAATTAATTAGTGAAAAAAGATCTCAGGTTTATTTGTGAAAAATAAGTTATCATTACAAACCCCTATACTGATAGGAAGATAAAATTAAATATAAGCAATGAGTCAAGTGTAAGGTCTAGGTTGAGTAGCAAAAGAGAGTGAAGTGAGTGCCTCAGATTCATCACTACAACCATAGAATTAGATGGTTCATTTTGGGGAGTAGTGGGAAATAGAGATTAAAAGGTGGGTTGATGTTAGCTTGAGGAGAACCTTCAGTGTTAGACTAAGGAGTTTGGTCATCATGTTCTAGACAATGGGAAGTCAATGAAGGTTTTAAAGCAGGGCGATGGTATGATGAAAGTATAAGTAAGTGAGACTAATAAGATTAATTGGGTGAAAGTATGTAGGATGAATTAAAAAGACTTGATGTAGGAAGATGCATAAGTGGCTCTTGTAATTGTAAACAAATTGATAAGTACTTGAACTAATGGTGATAACCCTGAGAATAGAAAGGAGTAAATAAATACCAGGAACATTGGTGTAGAAAGAATCAACTGGATTTATACTGATTAGATATAAAGGGGGGTGGTGGTGAGGGTAGGAGAAGAGGGAAGAATAAATGATGACCTGTAATGGCAAGCAGAGAAGTAGTTAACACCTTGTTTCAGCTATTTAATTATTTAGCACCTTGTTTCAGTTTAAGCTTTGCCTATGAGTATATCAAGTCTTTTGTTAAGAAATAGAACTTGTGAACCCCCTGTTGCTGATGCAATAGGAAGGGGCAGAACAGGGAGGAGCTTAATGACAATATATAAAGAGAAGCCCAGGCTGGGAGAGAGCAGAATTGAGAAGAGGAACTTTGTGGTGGCCAGGCACTCTGTCTTTTCTGTCTGTGTTGATTTTTGTTTGTGATACTTTGTACAGAAACCCTGAGACCTCACTGGAAGTCCTGAAAGAGGATTTTCTTGTTGTCTGTTTACAGAAGTCCTGCAAGAGGGTTTCAGAGGTCCTATACTGAGATTTGTGTTGTGTTCTCAGACCCAGTTTGTGGGTTTGTGTTGAGTTCTCAGATCTTGTTGGTGGGTCTGTGTTGATTTCACAGGCAGAAAGTGAATCAGAGATGGTGTCAGCAATGTGTATGAATGTTATTGTGGCTTTGTTAAGCTTTGTCTTCCCTGGAACAGAAACTGTGAAGGACTTGAGGTGGACTGGACACTGTGAGCTTCAGTATGGAACAGGAAATGGACAAGGAGCTGGACGAGGAGTTGGGAGCTGCCTGCCTTTGAACTCAGGTGACAGTTGGGTGGATTTGGTCAGGAGCTGGGACCATGGAAGAGAGAGAATCTGAGAGCCAGCCTTGAATCAAGATGAAAAGACCACCCCTTGAGTATTTAATGCAGACTGAGAAGATCATGATTTACTGTGGCCTAGGGGTGGGAGGACTTTGACCTTTGTACTTTGTGTTCCTAAAGGAGGTTTGCTTCTTAAGGATGATTGAGTTAAGGACTTACTAAATGATTGTATTTTATTTAAAACTATGTGTCCACTTTGGTAAAAATTATGTGGCCACTTTAGTGATAACTTGTTATGCTATAACATTCTGAATGTTGTACTTTGATTTCTGTCAATGTCTGGTCTTAGTTTATTACTGAATAAATAGAGAGTTCACTGTACTATGTAATCAGAACCTTGAAGCTGTTTACAGCAGCAGTCCTTTGGAAAGCTGCTCATGCTTGGCTTTACATGACCTCAATAAGAAAATAATTACTGGGCACTTACTATACTTATAATGTATCACAAACATAGTTTGTGGCATAGTGGAAAGACTATGAAGTCTTTCTATGAAGTGGAAAGTCTAGAAGTCCCAAGATTTGACTTCTAGTTCTTCTCTTTCATTCACTCACCTTAAGTAAGGTGTTTAATCAAAGGTGCTTACCCTGAAGTGCCATTTCCTGTCTTATACCCCACCCCATTTATGGTTTCTAATTTTTCAAGATTTAGCATCTTGGACAGATGGGGTGTGACCCCTAACTTAGAGAAAGACCCTTTTTCCATTTTGCTACTTTTGCCTTTTTTGTACATTTTAATGTATCGTCTTAATTCCAGACTGTTTAGTGTGGCAAGAAATTATCAGTGCCACAATTTGATGTTCCTGCTTTTGCTGTAATAACAATTTTGTAATCCCTCCCTCCTCTCTTCTCCACATTTCCCTGCCCACCATGTGGTTGTTGTGGTTGTGGTTGTTGTGTGGTTTGTCCTTCCTTCTTTTTTTTCCTTCTCTTTTTTAATTTTTTAGTTTACATCATTCATTTCCACAAGATTTTGAGTTACAAATTTTCTCCTCAATTTTCCCTACCCACTACCCCAAAACAGTGTTCCCACTTAATATCCCCTCCCCCAATCTGCTCTCTCCCATATCTTCCCCCATTCTTCCTTCAACTTTCCAGTAGGGCATGGTGGATCTCTATGTCCCAGTTGCATTTCCCAGTTACATGTAAAATATTAATAACAATACGCATATATATTTAAACATTTGATTTTAAAACTTTGGATTCCAGATTCTTTCCCTTCTTCCCTTGTCACCCACCTTCACTGGGAAGATAAGCAATTCAATATAGGTTGTACGTGAGTAGCTACACAAAATATTTCCACAGTGGATATATTGTGAAAGACTGACTATATTTCCCTCTATCCTATCCCACCCCCCACTTGTTCTATTCTCTACTTTGATCCTTTCCCTTTTCAAAAGTGGGTGCTTCCAACTTTCCTCACCCCTAGCTTGCTTCCCTTCCATTATTGCCCATCTCTTCCCCTTCACCTCTACTCTCCTGTAGGGTGAGATACCCTATTTAGTGTGTATGTCATTCCCTCCCTAAGCCAAATTCAATGAGAGTAAGGTTGACCTATTCCCTTTTGCCTTCCTGTTCTTCCCCTCCATTGTAACAACTTTCCCTTGCCTCTTCTATATGAGATAATTTACCCCATTCTATCTCTCCCCATATCCTCTCATTATATTCCTGTCTCACCTCTTAATTTTACTTTTTAGAATCATCCCTTCCTATTCAATTGGTCCTGTTCCCTCTGTCTATGTATACATGTAGACATATATATACACACTCACATATTTATTCATCCATATACCCTCCTATATAGACATATATGTATATATACATATATACACACATATATATATACATATATACATTTCTATTCCCTTCAACTGTTCTCATACTGAGAAACGTTTCATAAGTTACAGTTATCATTTTTCGATGTAGAAATATAAGTAGTTCAACTTTGATAAGTTCCTTATAATTTTTTTTTCCCTATTTACCTTCTCAAGCTTCTCTTGCTTCTTGTATCTGAATGTCATATTTTCTATTCAACTCTGGTTTTTTTTTTCATCAAGAATGCTTGAAAGGGGGCAGCTAGGTAGTACATCGAGTAAGAACACCAGCCCCAGAGTCAGGATGACCTGGGGATCGAATCCTGGGCTCAGACACTTAGCACCCACCCAGAAACACCTGGTTGTGTAACCTTGAGCAAGTTACTTAACCTCAATTGCTTTAAAAAAAAAAAGAATGCTTGAAAGTCCTCTATTCCAACTGAATGACCATATTTTCCCCTGAAACATGATACTCAGTTTTGCTGGGTAGGTGATTCTTGGTTTTAATCCCAGTTCCTTTGACCTCTGGAATATCATATTTCAAGCCCTATGATCCCTCATTGTAGAAGATGCCAGGTCCTGAGTTATCCTGATTGTGTTTCTACAATATTGAAATTGTTTCTTCCTGGCTGCTTGTAATATTTTCTCCTTGATCTGGGAACTCTGGAACCTGGCTATAATATTCCTAGGAGTTTTCTTTTTGGGATCTTTTTCAGGAGGTGATTGGTGGACTCTTTCAACTTCTATTTTGCCCTCTGGTTCTAAAACATCATAGCAATTTTCCTTGAAAATTTCTTGGAGGATGATTTATAGGTTCTTTTTTTTTATCATGGCTTTCAGGTAGTCCAATAATTTTTAAATTATCTCTCCTGGATCTATTTTCCAGGTCGGTGGTTTTTCCAATGAGATGGAGCAATGTCTTTGAGTCTCCATTGAAAGCAGAACTTCACAAAGAATTGGAAATTGAGTAGATGCCCATAAATTTAGTGGAATATTGCAATAAGAAATGGTTAATATGAAGACTACGGAGAAGATACCTGAACTGATTCAGAGTGATGTAAATAAAACCTGAAAAATATTATCTATTAGAACAATGCAAATGAAAAGTACCCCAGCTGAGTCCCAAAAAACCCTGAAATTGAATGATGTATAACTATAATTACCAACTTTGGCTCCAAAAAATCAACAAGAAAATGGATCTCCCTTCCATCTTTGCAAAGGTGGAGCACTATGGTTAAAGAGCATTTTGCATGATGTCAGATTTGGTTTATGTGTTGGTTAGTTTTTCTGAACTGCAGTTTTTCCCCTCACTTGTTAAATGAGGAATGGTCCTAAGAGAAGTGCAAATCTTTTACCTGGTACCTTGCAAATTGATAAAAATTATAAAACTTAAGAATAGTCAGTATTGGAGGGGTAATGGGAAGACAGGCTCACCAGTACCTTGTTAGTAGAGTTATGAATCAGTACAACCATTTTGGAAAGTAATTTGGAGTTATACAAATAAAGTGGCTAAAATGTCTATATCCTGGGGTGGCTAGGTGGTGCAGTGAATAGAGCACCGGCCCTGGAGTCAGGAGGACCTGAGTTCAAATCCGGCCTCAGACACTTAACACAAAAACTAGCCGTGTGACCCTGGGCAAGTCACTTAACCCAAATTGCCCTCCAAAAAAAAGCAAAAAAAATAAATAAATAAAATGTCTATATCCTTTGATCAAGAGTTTCCTCTAGTAGTCTTATACCCCAAGGAAGTTATTGATGAGAAAAACATCCCCATATATACCAAAATATTTATATTTGTGATAGCAAAGAATTAGAAATTAAGTAGATGCCTATCAACTGGAGAATGGCTAAAGAAATTGTGGTACATAAATGTAATGGAATATTACTGTGCTCTAAGAAATGACAAATAAGATATAGAAAAGCCTAGAAAGATCTATATGACCTAATGCAGAGTAATGTAAGCAGAGTCAAATAAGCAATATGTATGATGACTACAACAATGTAAATGGAAAGAACTGCATAAAAAATCAAAAGTCAATGTTTCAAAATTATTTTTAAAAAACAAGCATTAGTCAAAAGAAGAAATATGAAAAGACACCCCGATAGCACTTCTTTGCAGAGGTGGAAGATTCACAAGTGGTTGTATATTGCACATATTTTCAAACTTTTTTCAATATACTGATCAACTATGCTGATTAAAAATCATTTTAAAAAACAATAAATAAAAATAAAGTCAAGATAAATAAAATAATAAATGTTATTATACTATCAAATAAAGTTGTTGAATAAAAAATAAAAATGATTAAAATCCATTTTTGTAGAGGAAAGGGGAAGGTTACTGGGTAAATTTAAAAAAGGAAATCAATTTTTTTTTTTTTTACAAAGAAAAACAAGGAATGGTTCTCTGGTTTGGAAAGAGGGGAGGGGTTTACTTGTAAATGAAGGTGACATAAAAACAAAAGATAGTAAAAATAAGATTTTCTTTTAGTTGTAAAGAAAGGACGTCAATAAAGGCCAGAAATGGAAAATGGCAATAACTTTTATGGCCCTTTTACATACTCTTTTATCAACAGGTCCTTGTTACATATCACAGCTGCCATACTAACCATGCTGCCCTGAGAAACCTCTTTCTCAGTCTTCCAGATGGATAGTTAAGAATCTGTTTTGAGTTCCCTGTGAGGGAATTGAGAGGATTAGAACAGCAAGTGGTTAATCGTGGGAATTGAGTGAATCATACTGACTCCATATTGTAACTCGATTCTGGAGCTAGCTCAGTTCCCTTTCTATTCAATTATGGATTTAGTCCTTGTAAGAAAACTTTGTTCAATTGTGGGAATTGGGAGAAAACCTTATAATATTATTTTGGAAGATGGACCACCTCTACCTGCTGTTTAGAGACCCTGAACTAAGGACCTAGGTTATGCTGACCAGAAACCCATCAGACCTAAAAATTGATGCAAGGAGTTTTCTCATAATTATACATCTCAAGCAACCCGTGTATTTTATCTGAAAACTGACCCTATCCAGGTTAATTGATTATCATTTCCATGTTATTTTGATTGTATACAGACCTGTTCCGGAATGGGATATCTCTTTTTCTGATTTCAGGGAACTGCACCTGTTTGCTTTCCTGCTCCCAACTCGGAAAGTCCCTAATCTTTCCTTCAGTCAGAAATCAGATTACCTAATGTTGTATTGTTTCCTTTTAATTAATTGGTCTTACTTGATTAGTTGTTTTTAATGTTTAAAACTCATTATCCCCCTGTATTTGGGGTTTTAGGCCTAAGCTTAGGAGTTCTGGTCCTGGTTTGTTGAGCAGTTGGCATGCATTGCTTAATAAATCAAAATGCTCGGTTTCTTTGGTCATTTTTCACCTGCCACACTAAAAAAAGGTGGCAAGACATCTCCACTAGTATAATTTTCTGTGAGATGAAATAAAGGCTGTCCCAAATCCAGTTTGCATTTGCTACTTTAAATGCTTGTATATGATCTGAGGACCTTGCTACCATCATTGTAAGGACACTGAGATATGAATTCTAACATTAGTATATTGGAGATTTTTCTATATTAATTCCAAGTGGGGGCAACAAGCCAAAGAGAGAAAATGACCATCATTGTGTCAGTTCCTATGATCCAATACTGGGGAACCATGGACCATGAGCTGTGAATACACATTTGTGTGTATGTATGTATGTGTGTAATTTACTTATCTGTGTTCATGTTTCTCCCAAGTGTAATATATGCTTCAGAAAGCAGGGCCTATTTTGTTTCTGTCTTTGTATTTACAATGTTTAGCATAGTACCTGGCTCCCAATGAGTGTTCAGTATTGTTGAATTGAATTGACTTGCATGGGACTTTATTAGTCAGCTATAATCACAAAAAACCCTCCACTCCTTCCCCTCACTGAAGACAGTACACATTTCCCACCAACATTTGAATTAATCCATTTCTAGTTTCTCTAAACTAGTGGAGAATCCTGACTCTTTCAGATTGTCTTTAGTCCCTTCCCTCAACTCCCCACTTCTATTTGACTTTAGGAATAATTCCTTGGGTAGAATGATATCCTGAGTAACCAAGATGTGTTTCATCATCTGTTCATCTAGTTCTCAAGCTTCCCCTGCTTTTGACTGATGCCACTGATTTACTTTGATTTACTCATTTTATCCTTATCTTTCCTTGCTGATTCAAGAGTTTGGCTTCAGGCCCAGAGCTGCTGAAGAAAGTGGATTCTTGGTTAGCCCAAAGATTTGGGAATACAGAGAATTGTTTGATTAATTTCTTGGTCCATTGCCTTGTGGGAGCTGGGATCAGCTCAATTTTCTCTCTGATGCTTGTAGATTTTACTGTGAAATGGGAACCTGATATAAATCCCCTTCCTTTCTAGACTAGGTGGGAAAAACACCAATGTATATTCAATATCACTTAACTCCTAACTGCCAGAATTATTTTAAATGGATTCAAACAAAGGTGTTTATGTTCTTTCCGTGATTGATTTTGGCCTCAGAATTTATTCCAGTCTCATTAACATCTGGAAGACAGATTCAAACTGATCTGTTAACAGTCTCATGGCTGTTCAGGTACCAGCATGTCACCTTTTCTCACTGTTCCCCTCATATGATTGTCCTCAGTTAGCAGCTCCCAAACAAGCTGCCATGGCCCATGTGATGACAAGACAACCTGTGCCATGTTTTGGGATTTTATCAGGAGAATTTCTGCCCTGGTTTTTCTGGAGACAAAGCTGATATGCCAGTCAAACCTGCTTTTCCACAGCTGTCTGGGCAACACTCTCTCGTCCCAGGTCTCATTCATATTCGTGTCTTCAGTGCAACGAGGAGAACAAATATTCAGAACCTGTGCCTTTAAGAACAGGTAGTACATCTGAGGGTCATGGGGGAGTGGTAGGGGTTAAGAAGGAGAATGATGGCAGGGGGTAGTGGAGGGATATTTCTCAGGAACAGGGAGGTAGCAGAGTCTATAAGTGAGGAATTTTCCTCCTCTAGGAGGAATGACTGATTTTTTTTAAGTTGTGAA
Source organism: Petaurus breviceps papuanus (assembly GCF_028583685.1). Lineage (NCBI taxonomy): Eukaryota > Metazoa > Chordata > Mammalia > Diprotodontia > Petauridae > Petaurus > Petaurus breviceps. The sequence continues at coordinate 3,612,718 of NW_027187380.1, forward strand.
GTATATTACATAAATTATCTCATTTGATCTTCACAAAAACCTTATGAGATTGGGAATATACCTCTTATTGTCTCAGTTTTGCCAACAAAAATTATGACTGATTTGTATACAGGAAAGGAGACAATATCCCCATATTGTCTCTTTTATTTATATATGTGTGTGAGTAGGGAGAACATAGTTCTGGGTCCTGAGGTTGTTAAGAGGATATTATTATAGACATAAGGGAAGCATAAAATGTTGAGGTATAGGGTTAGGGGTGCTGAAGACCCCAAAATACCAACACGCCAGGTCCTGCCAAATGAAGTTGACTCAAGCCTTCTCTCAGCCAAAGAAGAGGAAGGAAGGAGAGTTCTCTTATGGATACAGCTACCAGAATCTTGTTTGGGTGATAAATATGGATTAATGAACCTCAGGGGAGGAGAGGTTACTGAGTGATGGTGGTAAAGGGAGAACCAGTGGAGAGTAAGGATTATTTAAATTCCCCTAGTGAATCAGGGTATGAGTGAAGATGTAACTAGTGCTGGAAAGAGTGGCCAGGGGGGCTGTGTCATCAGGAGGGAGCCACATCTCAGAGAGTACAAGAAGATGGAAGGAGTGAGAAATGACAAGATGAAAGCAAGTTTGTTGTCTATGGAGCAGGCTTTCTAAAGAGCACAGTGGAAGGAGTTGTTAAATATTGAATGGGGGCATTATGGGTTAAGAAGGGGTTGGAGATAGAAACAAGACCAGAGAATGGGGGGGAGTGGGGAAGAGAATGGCACTTGTACAATGACATCAGGGGGTTCAGAATTACTAGGATGGGAAGATCTGATGGGCTGGAAATGAATTCAGATAGTTTGTCATTGTACTCAGGGATCCAGGCTAGAGGATGAACTGGGAGTGGAGAGTGAACAGTGAGTCTGAATCTTCTCATAATGTGGAGGTTACAGCAAAGACTCATCAGTCACTAAGTTGGCTTCAGTATGGAGTTTTTGCAGCGTCCTTGAAATGGTGTGTCACTGAAAAAGGGGGACAGGGTGGTGATAAGTCAAACTAAGGGTGTGCTATAACTGTAGTAGACTAGGAGGTTTGGAGAGTTGATGAAATAACTTATCCAGATTAAGACCCTCACAATTTAGAAGGGGAGTGATATGATCAGATCTGTAATACCATTACAATAATTAGCTTGTTTTTAAGCCTGGCAGTAATGTAATGGCATCTAAGGTCTGTGGCTACCTATTCTATTGTATTAGCAGTTTTGTTTCATATTAAAAGAAGTACACTCACAACCACACCAAGCTTTCAGCTAGGAAAATTCCTAACATTTTAACATTTAGGTAAATGTTTGGTTCTATCCTTTATATTTATATCTATTTCCAGTCAACCCTCTTTGTGGTTGAGGCAAAATCCAGATGACCAGAAACGTTTGGAGCAGTAGATAATAATTAATAGTGTCTATTGATAGCCAGGCACAACCAGGGGAAGCTGGTGAAAAAAACAGACCTTTTCTTGGAAAAGGTCCTCAGGTCCTCAGGCCTGGAGTAGGTGGTTTCAATGGTGGCAATCCTACAGTCTTCTGGTCTGAATATTTGCAAGGCCAATGGCCCTCCTTGCTGATCTCCCTTCTGTCACAGTCCAAGCCTACCTTTTATTTTTCTTTTCACTGTCTACCCCTGAGCAGTCATTTCTTTCCAGCTTGGTTATGAATATTCCCATTTATTCCTTTCCACTGCCAGACCCTTAGGATCTCTCTGATAGCTCTTCATTTATTTTATACAGATTCCTTATCCAAAGCCTTTTATTGATCCAGGTCTTGTTCACAACTAATTCTGATTGGTTAATATAATAAAGAAGTGTTCTTATCTTCTAATTACTTTTTTTTTTTGCCTTTTGGAGGGCAATTGGGGTTAAGTAACTTGCCCAAGGTTACACGGCTAGTTTTTTTGTGTGTGTGTGGGTGTTAAGTGTCTGAGGCCAGAACCGAACTCAGGTTCTCCAGACTTCGGGGCCGGCGCTTTACTCACTTCGCCACCTAGCCACCCTTTTTAATTACTTCTAAAGTAGGGTGGAATTATCAAAGGAATTCCACTCTTATACATGTGTGAGGAAAATTATTTTGGCAGTACTAGAGAGAGAGAGACTGAAGGCAGGGAGATCAAGTAGGAGGCTATTGCAATAATCTCTTCCAGCAACAAGGCTGTACAGTGGGTTGAGCACCAGGACTGGATTCAGGAAGATCCATCTTCCTGAGTTCTAATCTGGCCTCTGACACTTACTAGCCCTGTGGCGTAGGCAAGTCACTTAATGCTGTTTGCCTCAGGTTCCTCATCTGTCAAATGAGCTAGAGAAAGAAATGGCAAACCATTCCAGTATCTTTGCCAAGAAAACCCCAAATGGGTCTACAAAGATTCATACAGGACTGAGCAACAACAAACAACAGGTGGAACCCAGATGGCAGAGTAGAGGCGGAACCCAACTAAACTCTCCCAACATTCCTTTTCCAAACAACTTTAAAATAGCCTCAAAACAAATTTTAGAGCAGCAAAACCAACAGAAGGTTAGAAGGAGACATTTTCCAGCCAAAGACAATTTAAGAAGTCCTCAAGAGAGGTCTACAACACTGGGGTGGAGGTAGGCCTAGAACAGGACAGGAGCACCAGTGGTAGACTTACAGGCAGCCACAGCAGCAGGAGCCCCAGCTTTGTGAACTCTCAGCCTGGAGATATTGGGGAGGGGAAGTTTGGGGGGGATCAGACAACTGGTCAGAAAGAGATAACAGGGACCCTTTGCTGGCACTGGGTAAGACTGATTGACAACTATTGCACATAAGCAGTTCTGGGTCACAGTTTCAGGAAGGAGAGGAATGCTGGTGATCAATCATAAGGAAGGAGGGGCCCTGCTCTCAGTTCTAAGGCAAATAAGAGGGCTAGCACTGGTAGTTACAGGAGAGCAGGGGACCAGAGGAGCACTAGTACTTGTGGCTATAGTGGAGCAGGGGCCCTTCCAGGGTAAAGACTAGGACACAGAAGAGCAATGACCACACCTCTCTTAGGATAACTACCTTAAGAGGCACTGAAAACTTGCAGATCCTCAGAACTAACTTTGAAAATAGAGCATGAAAACCCTTAAAGCTTGGCACAGTATGCCCCTCCCCCCCACATGAGCAGAGCCCAACTTTAACATTAAATTCACAATGAAGAAATAGGCTGAAAAAGTGAGCAAACAACACAAAAAGAGCTTGCCTATAAAAGCTACTACTGTGACAAGGAAGACCAAGACATAAACTTAGATGACAACAATATGACAACAGCTATTTTTTAAAAAGTGTCAAAGAAAAATTCTAATTGGACCCAAGTCTAAAAAGAATTCCTGGAAGGTGTACTCAAAGAAATAAAAGTGGTAGAGAAAAAATGGGAAAAGAAATGAGAGTGATGCAAGAGAATTATGAAGAGAATTAGCAGCTTGGTAAAAGAGGCACCAAAAATACTGAAGAAAATTATTACCTTAAAAAACAAAATTGGTCTAATGGTAAAAGAGGCACAGAAATTCACTGAAGAAAAGAACTCCTTAAAGATTAGAATTGAGCGGGGTGGCCAGGTGGCGCAGTGAGTAAGAGTGCTGGCCCTGGCGTCGGGAGGCCCGGGATTGGTTCGGGCCTCAGATACTTGGCACCCACACAAAATAACTGGCTGTGTAACCTTGAGCAAGTTACTTAATCCCAGTTGCTTTAAAAAAAAAATTAGAATTGAGCAAATGGAAAAAGAGGTACAAAAGCTCACTGAAGAAAATAATTTTTTTTTTTAAGCAATCAGGTTTAAGTAACTTGCTCAAGGTTACATGGCCAGTTATTTCTGGGTGTGGTGCTGAGTGTCTGAGCCGGGGATTCGATCTCCAGGTCATCCTGACACTGGAGCTGGTGCTCTTACTCGCTGTGCTACCTGGCCGCCCCAAAGAAAATAATTTTAAAAAAATTAGAATTGGGCAAATGAAAGTTAGTGACTCCATGAGACTTCAGGAAACAATAAAACAAAATCAAAATAAGAAAAAGAAGGAAATGTGAAATATCTCATCAGAAGAACAACTGACATGGAAAATAGATCAGGACAGATAAATGAAGACTTAATGTACCATCTGAAAACTATGATCAAAACAAGAGTCTAGACCCCATTTTCAAGAAGTTATCAAGGAAAATGGCCAAGATATCCTAGAACCAGAGAGTAAAATAGAAATTGAAAGACTCTACCAGTCACCTCCTGAAAGAGATCCCAAAATGAAAACTCCCAGGAATATTATAGCCAAATTCCAGAGCTCCCAGGTTAAGGAGAAAATATGGCAAGCAGACAGAAACAGTTCAAGTATCATGGACTCACAGTCAGGATCACGCAAGATTTAGCAGCTTCTGTATTAAAAGAGAGGAAGGCTTGGAATATGATATTCTGGAGAGCAAAAGGGTTAGGATTACAATCAAGAATAATCTACCCAGCAAAACTGAATATAATCCTTCAGGTAAAAAAAAATGGATATATAATGAAATAGAGAACTTCTAAGCATTTCTGTTAAAAAAAAAAAAAAGCCAGAACTGAATAGAAAATTTGACGTTCAAACAGAAGACTCAAGAGAAGCATTAAAAGGTAAACATGAAAGAGTAATTATAAGGGACTCAATGTTTACTTTTTACACTCCTATATTGGAAGAGGATACTTGTAACTCTTAAGAACTTTATCATTATTACAGCGGTTAGAATGTGTCTGCATAGACCGATGGCATGGGTATGAGTCAATTATGTTGGGATGATCTAAAAAAAAAAGAATGTAGGGGTGAGAAAGAGGAATGCCCTGGGGCAAGGAGGAAGAAAGAGGTAAAATGGGGCAAATTTTCTCACATAAAGGAGGTACACAGGGAAGAATTTTTATAATGGTGGGCAAAATAGGGGTAGATGGGCAATGCTTGTACTTCAGTCTCAATGAAATTGGTTCAAAAAGGGAAAATGTACACACACACACACACACACACACACACACACACAGAGTTGGGAATAGAAATCTATCTTACCCAATAGGATCCTCTAGTGTTTGCCAAATTTCAAGCACTATATAAATATCAATATTGTCATTATTGTTATTTTATTGCTACTATTGACACTATAGCTCAGTATTAAGAGGGATTATAGAGGATGGGAAGCTTTGATCCCCTAACCCTCATGAAATATCAGCACAGGAATTAACTATGGGCCATTAATACCTAAACTTTCCTTAGCCTCATACTACCAGCAGAGTGCAACATTTATTTCCTTCTTTGATTGAATTGATTTAATTTGGTTCAATTCCACAAGTTTGACTTTATGGGAAAAGGAAGAAAAGAAGGACTTAGTTGTAGAACTTGACCCAAGAAATGATTGCTTAATCAACAATCATTTATTAAGTTCTTGGTGATGTTAGCTGACATACAAAGAAAAAAATGCAGCAGTTAAGCCTTGAAGGAAATTAGGGCTTCTAAGAAGTGGAAGTATCTAGGGAGTGCATTGTAGGCATGGAGGAATAGCTAGTTCAAAGGCATTGAGTTAGGAAGTGCAATGCTGTATATAACGAACATTTGGAAGAGTGAATTTGTTAGTGAGCAGACTGTGTGGAGGGGAGAAAGGTATAGAAACCTGGAAAGGTATATTGGGGAATGATAGTAGCTCCCTCAATAGAAGTAGTGTGGTTTTTTGTTTATTTGTTTTGTTTTTTGCCTTTTGGAGGGCAATTGGGGTTAAGTAACTTGCCCAAGGTTACACAGCTAGTTTTGTGTGTGTGGGTGTTAAGTGTCTGAGGCTGGAACTGAACTCGGGTGCTCCTGACTCTGGGGCTGGCGCTTTACTCACTGCGCCACCTACCCACCCCAAGTAGTGTGGTTTTGATGAGGAATGAGTTCAAAGGAATGGGATCATGTGAAAAGCACTGGAGTTGGGAAGCGAGTAGAATGAGACTATGTAAGTAAAACAATTCACTTTTACCTGATCAGGTTTTCTTTCCATTTTGGACATGTTGTGTTTGAGATGCCTATGAGACATCCTGATGTAGAGATGTCCACCTGATGGGCAAGGTGGATCTCCCTGGAGAGTTCTGTATGTCCAGGAAAACAATTTTCAGGTTATCACAGGTGTCAGTTATGGTTAACAAAGCTAACTTGGTCTGGAAGTGGGTTTTTTTTAAGTTGTGAAGTATATTACATAAATTATCTCATTTGATCTTCACAAAAACATTATGAGATTGGGAATATACCTCTTATTATCTCAGTTTTGCCAACAAAAATGTTGATCTTCAAAGAGTCAATTTATCCATGGTCACATCTCTCCTGGCTTTAAGTTCTAAAAGTGTTTTTTGGAATGAAGAACTAACTGACATGAATGAAACTTAGGAGGCTGTGGACAAACAGCAATGTCCCAAATTCAGAAACATCCTGCTACTTACCCAAACCTGGGAGGGTATTTACACAGAAATTTCCATGGGTACTGTTCCATTTAGAAGACTGGACACTGTCCTAGATGCCATTTTTTAGTACCTAAACTGTAAATCTTGACTTGTATCTGCTAGCATAGCAACTGGTTGGTCCCCAAGTTCTTGAAGAAAGGCAGTACTCTACAAAATAATCAATATAAACAATTTCCTAAACCGAAGATCCCTGGCATTCTAATCCAAACAGCTACTGTCCACCCTGCCTAGAAGGCAGAATTAGTCCCCATCTCATCAGGAATAAAACCAATAATAGCTAGCATTTATATAGGTAGTTTTAAGGTTTGCAAGGTACCTTGCAAGTATTATGTCATTTGATCCTCACTACAACTCTGAGAGATGGATTCTATTGTTATCCCCATTTTACAAATAAGGAATATGATACAGGTAACGCTTAAGTAGCTTGCCCAGAGTCACACAGCTAGCAAGTGTCTTATGTCTGGGGTGGGATCTGAATTCAGATCTCAATCTTATTGCTCTAAAAAGTATTCATATTTTCCATGAGGACTAAAAGGATATGGAAAAACCTAATTGAAAGCAAAATAATGAATTTCTGAAAGTAGATTTCAGGTATAAGTGAGATCTTATTTTCTTTACATCTTTTAGTCCTTTAAAAATGAGGTTCATGGGGTGGCTAGGTGATGCAGTGAATAGGGTACCGGCCCTGGAATCAGGAGGACCTGAGTTCAAATTCAGCCTCAGACACTTAACACTTACTAGCCATGTGACCTTGGGCAAGTCACTTAACCCCAATTGCCCTGCCTTTCCCCCTCCAAAAAAAAAATAATAAGGTTCACTATTGAAGATCATCTATTTCCTTCTTCATCACCTTTGATTCATGTACAGGTAACTTATAGAGATTTTGTAAAAGGAAGAATATGTATATAAGTTGGGAATTATTAATATTCTCTTGTTCTTTTTGACTTTTGGTATTAATAATATCTTAGGTTCTTCTTCCCTCCCCCACTCTACCCCATTCCTTTAGTATTTTCTCTCCTTTAGAGAGATCCTATGATCCCTCAATGCCTTCACATTTGTGTCACCAATACTTCTTTCCTCTACATACACTTGGTCCTCTCTGGCTGCTTTTCCTGTCTTTGCTCTCCTTGGTCATTTTTCTCTCCCTTGTGTATTTGTCTAGGACTGTGATATTAAGTTCAGTGAGGGGTGTGCTGAAGGCAGCTCCGATTGGCTGTCAAGAGCCAATTGTTACATTTTCAGAGTCAGTATTTACACCATGAAAATCTGTAAATGGTACAAATCAGTATTTATTGTTTTATTGATTGTTTAGTCTTAAGAAAGTAATCGAGAAAATGTTAATAATTAAGATTAAACTTGAAAGTGCATTGTTGGTACTTTTTTTTTTTGTCAGAGAGTTCATTGTTAAATATTTACCAGCATACTCCTGAGTTCAGGATTGGTGTTTCCACTGTCCTTGACAATTTGCTAAAAATAACTTTTAAAAATCTTTGTATTTTTCTCCCATTTGTTGTCTTCCATCTGTTTTCTTCCTTGAATACCTTTGTGATGACTTTGTTTAGTTGGATTTCTTGACAAGCTTTCTTTAAACTACTTTTAGCCTTCACTACTTTTCCATTACTTTTTTCTACTTTGAAAAGCTGATACTCAGAAATTGTCCATCTTCCTTTTTTTCATATTGTAGTCTACATGTTGTAGTAATTAGTTAAATTAAACTTCTTAAAATTGATGTCATAAAATTATAATTGGTGTCAGTGATTATGCTGTCAATTTCCCATTTTTGACTGTCAGTGACTTGTTTTTAAAATGAAATTTTATTTTTTCAATCAATGAAAATCTATCTTCTCTTTCCCAACTGACAAAGGAAGAAAAACAAAGACCCTGTATAGTCAAGTTTTGGAGGTGTGGCTCTAAAACCAGCATTCTCTTAGTTCAGCTTCTATTTGAGACAAAATGAGGAACTAGTAAGTCATTGAATCATAGGCAAAAAAAAAAAGAGAGAGATTTACTTTGCTCTCACACAGGAGAGATGTTCAACAAAAGCACACTGGCATTTATAAACTTCCAAACAGCAGATCATTAGGATATGGTGATTTGAGGGGTTGTGCGCACCTGCCAAATCTGAGAGGCCTTGACTCTACTTGGTTGGTAATTTTTATGTCTTTGGATGACCAGGAACCTGGAGAGTGAGGCCAGTTAGGTCACAGAGGCAGATTTGTTCTGAGCTTAACCCATGTAGGCTGAGGATTGTGGAGTGGGAGCAGAGAAGCAGCTATGTCAGGGAAGCCAGGGCCAATTAGAGGAGGCAGCAGGGAGGAAGAAGCTCTGTTTTTTTTTTTTTTTTTAGATAAAGCCTTCCCACATTGTAGGTAGGAGGAAAGAAGTTCCATCAAAGAAACACTGGCCTTATCAAATCAAGCAAAACAAATCCCTGTATGACTGTCCAAAAAAATGTGTCTCAATCTATACTCTGAGTACATCATCTTTTTATCAGGAAGTGAACAATATGTATGAGTCTTTTGGAATGATCAGTCATTGCATTGATCAGAATTCCTACATCTTTCAAAGTTGTGCATAATATTGTTGTTATTGTATATGTTGTTCTTCTGGTTCTGCTCACCTTACTCTGTACCAGTTCCTGCAAGTCATCCTAGGTTTTTCTGAAACCATCACCTTTATCATTTCTTACAGCACAATAGAATTCCATCGCATTGATGTACCATAATTGCAAGTGCACAGGGGTGTGTCCTTAGAGGTTGTTTTGCTTGGGATTAGCCCCTCCCTTAATCTATCCTCTCCCTTGTTTCCCTTTTTTTTTTCTCTCCTTCCTCTCATATTTCCCTATTGAATAAAATGTATTTCTGTTCCCCACTTTGTGTGTGTGTGGTCATCTCTCCTTTGATTTCAAATGAGAATGAGGTTCATGGGTCATTACTCCCTCACCCCATCCCTTCCTCCTAGTTTGTATAGACTTCTACTTGTATATCCTCATTCTGTGATATGAGTCTCCTCATTTTTCCTCCTTTCTTCCCCACTAGTGTATTTATTTTCATCTCCCTTTACATTCTTCTTTTAAGATCATAAAAACATAACAGAATTATGCCCAGACTCCCTAATAAGATTCCTTCTATGACTCCTTTAAGATGATAGGGCTCTGAGGAGAACATTGTAGTCAATAACAGCAACATAGTATGATGATCAGCTATTCTTAACTTGGCTCTTCTCAGCAATACAATGATCCAAGATAATTCCAAAAGACTCATGATGGAGAATGCTATCCACGCCCAGAGAAAGAACTGATGGAATCTGAATGCAAATTGATGCATGCTATTTTTGCTTACTTGATTTTTTCCATGTTTTTTTTTCCTTTTGTTTCTTCTTTCGCAACAGGGACTAAGGCGGAAATATGTTTTACATGATTGCACATGTATAACCTATATCAGATTGCTTGCCATCTTGGAGAGGGGGGAGGAAGGAGGAGGGAGAAAAATTTGGAACTCAAAATCTTATAAAAACTGTTGAAAATTGTCTTACATGTAATTGAGAAAAACAAAATATTATTTACATTAAAAAAATTAAAAACCAAGGTAGAAAATACTATAGAGAACTGGGTACACAGAAGAGTTAAGATTCTCATGTTTTAATATTAAGGAGTTCTCTCTAGTGCCACTGAGTGAGGATTTGCCGCCACAGCCTTTACCGTCCCTGAAGTAATCAAAGTTTTTAATAACATGAAAGTAAGGAAATCTTCTACACAAGAGGAGATAAAAAGAAAGAAAGCAATTCTCTCCTGTTTGAGGGATGACAAATAACAAATAATTGTAGAGGAAGCAAAGCAGATCTTGGTGGGTGACACTGGTGATACTGTAGACGACCCCTATACATCTTTTGTGAAGTTGCTACCTCTGAATGAATACCTGTATGCTTTGTATGATGCCACATATGAGAAAAAAGAATCTAAGGAAGAAGACCTAGTTTTTATATTCTGGAGTCCTGAATGTGAACCTTTAAAAAGCAAGATGATTCATGCTAGTTCTAAAGATGCCATTAAAAAGAAATGTACAGTTATTAAACATGAGTGGCAAGTAAATGGCTTGGGTGATATTAAGGATCATTCAACACTTGGAGAGAAATTGGGAGGCAATGTAGTAGTTTCACTTGAAGGAAGACCTGTGAAGTGCTATCTGGAAGTAATTTCCATTTCTGTAACTCCATCAGTTAGAATAGTGTTAGGTTTTTGTCCCTTACCATACCTTCCCAGAAAACAGAAAGAAATCAGTAATTTAAGCAGCCTACCAGTGAAAATCTTATTCTGCTCGTCATTTCTTTTTGCACAAACATATCATATACTACAGTTTGTTCAGCCATTCCCCGATATATTAGACTGTTTCATCCTGGTAGTTATATGTAGAACCCAAGGAATGCCTTCACATCACATTTTAACCAAAACAAATGGCATTATATGCATCCTTTGCAGGACTAAGATGAATATGGTAGTCAATATGAATAACTTAGAAAACTGCAAAGGGTTAAGCTAATTGAATGCCTTGAAAGTATGATCCCCTGGTCAGATGCTAAACTTTATTCACTATTAGAGTTGCACTTGATTGCAGTTCCTGAAGTTCTTGTGCTTTGTACACCTAACCTGCCTTTAGCACGCCAGTTGTGACATGACAGTGCATATATATACAAATACGTGTGTATATATACACACATATACATATATGTGCATATATATTCATATGTGTAGCTGTGCATTGAAAGCACTTTTATGTGATGAGGTTGTCCCCTTCAAAAAGGAATACCAATTAAGTTATCATAACTGTCATCAAATTATTATTGTACCTTGGTGTTCATTCCTGTTATCTACATATCTTCTTAAATGAAGTAGTTGTTAATGCCTTTTTATTTTCCATTGAATGTACATTACAGGAGTAAGAGTTAAGTGTTTACCATGTGAGTCTTGCAGCACTAAGGATATTTTGAATGATGTTATAATGGCAATTTCTGTATGAAAAGAGCCTTAAATGGAACATTGTTTTTGAGAACAAATTCCCCACCCCCACAAAATTTGGCCACATTGCAATAAAACTTGTGGCTTGTTTAAAAAATATATATATATTAGGGGCGGCCAGGTGGCTCAGCGAGTAAGAACACCGGCTCCAGTGTTGGGATGACCTGGATCAAATCCGGGCTCAGATACTCAGCACCACACCCAGAAATAACTGGCCGTGTAACCTTGAGCAAGTTACTTAACCCCTATTGCTTTAAAAAAAAAAATATATATATATTAAGGAGTTTTTACAAAGAAAAAAAAAGATGATAGAGCTCTGAAAGGACACACATATAATCTTCCCATATTAAAATAGAAACAGTTTATTCTTATTTAGTTCTATATGATTGCTTACTAATGTTTACCTTTGTATGTTTCATTCAACTGCTGTGTTTGCCTTTTAAAGTTTCTATGCGGCTCTGGTCTTTCTATCAAGAATGCTTGGAATTCCTTTATTTCATTAAAAAAAATCCTTTTTATCCTTTGTAGGACTATGCTAAGTTTTGCTGGGTAAGTTACAGATCGTAAGCCTATATCCTTTGCCTTCTAGAATATTATATTCTAGACTCTCTGCTCTTTTATATATTAATGGCTGCTAAATCACCTGTGATTATGACTGTGGCTCTTCAGTACTTGTATTCTTTTTTTCTGGCTGATTGCAGCAATTTTTTTCTTTGATCTAAAAGCTCTGGATTTTGGCTATGATATTCCAGAGAACTATCTTTTCGGGGTTTCTTTCAGGAGGTGACCAACATGTGACCAATTTTCCTTTTGCCATTTGATTCTGAGTGATCTGGTCAGTTTTCTTTTATGGTTTCTTGAAATATGGTATTTATGTTATTTTTTTGGTCATGGCTTTCAGGTAGTCCAGCAATTTTTAAATGATCTTTGCTTGTTCTGTTTTCTAGATCAGTTGTTATGGCTATGAAATGCATTACATTTTCTTTCCTTTTCAAAAAATAATATTTTATTTTCTCCCCAATTATATGTAAAGACAATTTTTATATTCATTTAAAAAAAATTTGAATTCCAAATTATCTCTTTCCCTCCATTACCTCCTCCTTCCTTGAGATAGTAAGCAATTTGATATAGCTTATACATATGTAAAAATGCAAAACATATTTCCACATTAGCAATGTTGTGGAAAAAAGGCAGACATAAAGGAAAAAAAACACAGAAATAAAGAAAGTGAAAAATACTATGCTTCAATCTGCATTCAGACTCCATCAGTTCTTTCTCTGGAGGTGGATAGCATTTTTTATCATGAGTCCTTTGGAATTGTCTTAGATCATTGTATTGCTGAGAATAGTAAAATCATTCACAGTTGATCATTATACAATACTACTCTTACTGTGTACAATGTTCTGGTTCTGCTCACTTTATTTTTTAAATCAATTAGTGAAAATGTTGTTCTGCTCGTCATTTCTTTTTGCACAAACATATCATATACTACAGCTTGTTCAGCCATTCCCCAACTGATGGGCATCGCCTTAATTTCCAATTCTTTGTCACCACACAAAGAACTGCTATAAATGAATATGTTACTTTTCCCCCTATGTTTTCAACCTTTTGACTGTTTTAATGTTTCTAGTTGTCTGATAGAGGCCTTATCTATTTGTTCTATTCTAATTATCAGGGAGTTTGATGCTTTGGTAAGGTTTTTTTTTGTTTTTTTAAAGCAATTGGGGTTAAGTAACTTGACCAAGGTTACAAGGCCAGTTATTTTGTGTGGGTGTTCAGTATCTGAGGCTGGAACCGATCCCAGGTCCTCCCAGTTCTGGGGCCAGCACTTCTTCTCACTGCGCCACCTAGCTGCCCCTTTGGTAAGGTTTTATACTTCTTGTGTCAACCTGTTAATTTTCTTTCCTTTCTCCCATAATTCTCATTTCTTTCCCCATTTTTTCCTCTAGTGTGCCCATTTCATTTATTTTTTTCAAATGCTTTATTAATTTCTAATTTACATCATTCATTTCCACCAGATTTTGAGTTACAAATTTTCTCCCCGTTTTTCCCCTACCCACTGCCCCAAAGTAGCAGTCCCACAGGATATCCCCTCCTCCAATCTGCTCTCTCCCATATTTTCTCCCATACCCCTTTTGACTTTTCCAGTGGATCTCTATGCCCCAGTGCCTGTATATCTTATTTCCCAATTACATGTAAAATAGTATTAATAATAATAATAATATATTTACTTATTTGAGTATTTGGTTTTAAAACTTTGAATTCCAGGTTCATTCCCTTCCTCCCTTGTCATTCACCCTTACTGGGAAGATAAGCAGTTCAATATAGATTGTACATGTGTAGCTAATGCAAAACATTAACATAGTAGATATATTGTAAAAGACTGACTATATTTCCCTCCTTCCTATCCCACCTCCCACTTGTTCTGTTCTCTACTTTGATCCCATCCCTTTTCAAAAGTGGGTGATTCCAACTTCCCTCCCCCCCCAGCCTGCCTTCCCTTCCATCATCCCCCCTCTCATCCCCTTCCCCCCTACTCTCCTGGAGGGTAAGATAGCCTATTTAGTGTGTATTTCATTCCCTCCTCAAGCCAAATTCAATGGGAATAAGGTTGACCCATTCCCTTTTGCCTTCCTATTCTTCCCCTCCATTGTACTAGAAGTAAACAAACAAATTAATTAAAAACAAAACCAAAAAAAATCATGTCTTTCCAGGAATTTGAATTATTTTTAAATGATCTCTCTGTGATCTCTTTCTGGATCAGTTGTTAACATATTTATATAATTTTCTCTCCTTTTTAATCTGTTTATTTTTTCTAATATTTCTCTTTGCCTCAGGCAGCCATTGATTTCTATTGAGATTACAGTATTCTAGTTTTCAAGGAGTTAATTACTTGAGTAAAACTTACCACTTTCTCTCCTAAGTTACTTATTCTCCTTCCAATTATTTCCAACAGAGGTTTTATTTCTTTTTTTCACTTCATTTTTTCCCCCTTAGGGTACTTATGTAATCCTTGTGAAAAATCTGATTTTCCCCATTGATTCTTGCTTATAGTTTTTATGCAGTCAGACTTACAATAATTTTTAAAATTGATCATTGTTTCTTTGATTTGTTCATCTCCCCAGCTTTAGTTCCTAAATTGAAGCTTGGTGCCAGGTGCCAGACTCTGCCCCTTGTTGCATTTTTAGGTGGGGTGGTTGGTCCTCCTTGATGCTACCCTGAGTTCCTATGCTGTTCTCTACCTCCAGAGGTTAGGCCTATCTGTATCTTTGAGGTTGAGAGCACTGGATCTTCAAGTCCCTCTCATCTTAGGACATTGTATTACTGATCTTGGAAACCCTGAATCTTGGCTGTCCTGGTCTAAGTGTTGTGGTATTGAGCTGGACAGCATTTCACTGGTTCACTGCGATCAACATCCATATCCTGGAGCTTTCTCAGGGAGCTCTCAATTTCTGCTGCTTCTCTATACAGAGCTTTGCGAACTACAAGTGTTCTCCTTCAGTTCTTGCTGGCACTCAATTTCAGAGAATTCTCTGATCCCTCGGCTTATAGTTGATTTTTTGTGAGGTTCTGGTGTAGAAGATGTCGTTTACTATAGCTGATCATCAGATTTCTTGATTGTTATTTGGTGTGGGGGTGAACTTTAGAATTTTTCTAGAATTGTAATTTATAGAATTACTGCTGTAGACCAGCCAGTCACTCTGCCGTTCAGCTGTTCAGGCTGTTATACTGATAGGATAGCAAAGACCTCTTAATTGACACAAATAGGGCCCTTTTCTCAATCCTTATCCTTTTTGGCATCTCTTCAGCCTTTGACTCTTTTGTTCACATGCTTCTCATGAATACTTTCTATTCTTACTTTTTTATCTTCATTCTCTTCATATCTGCCTGACCATTCCTTCTCACTCTTCTTTGCTGGATCTTTACCAAAGTCATGCCCACAAACCATAAAACTATCTTGGTGTCCTCTAAGGTCTGTCCTAAGCTCTATTCTCTTCTCTTTCTATAGTTTTGCTATTGGTTTTAATTATAATCTTTGTAAAAATGATTTTCAGATCCAAATTGCCAGTGCTAGTTTCTATCCTGAAATCCAGTCTCCCATCACCAACTACTTTTTGAGCTTCTTGAACCAGATGTTCTATAGATTCAAAGTGACTAAAGAAGAAATCATTATCTCCTCCTCCTCCTCCTCACCAGCCACTAAAACTTCCCTTTGTCAACTTTGCTGTTCCTGTCAAGAGTGCCAGACTTGCACATTCACTGGCATGTATGCCACATGTCCAATAGTTGATGTCTTGTCATTTCTGCCTTCATAATGTCTCCCTTATATGTCTCCTGAGCTCCACGGACAAAGTTATCTCATACCCAGGCTATTGCCTTGGCATTTTGGTTGGTCTCCCTGCCTCAAATCTCTCCCCATTCTAATTCATCATTCATTCAGCTGCCAGTGGTTTTACTAAACTGTGGGTCTGAACAAGTCACCCCCTCCCCCCAAACATGCTATACAATAAATTCCAGTGACTCCCTTATTATTTCCAGTATTGAATATTTGCTTGGCATTTAAAGCCATTCACAATCTTGCCCCTTCCTACCTTTCTAGTCTTCTTACACTTTATTCCTCACCATTACTGTACAATTCAGCACCTTCTTGCTACTCCTCAAATGTGACTCTCCTTAGGTACCTTTTCACTGACTCCTCCATGCTTGAAATATTTTCCCTTCTCATCTAAGCAATTGATATCTTCCCTCTGAGATTACCTTCTATTCACACTGAATAAATTTTGGATGTACAATTTTTCCATGTTGTTGGACCCCCATTAGAATTGAGTTCCTTGAGGTCAAGAAACATAGTTTTCCTATCTTTGTATCTTTGCATAGTGTCTGACATATGGTAAGTTTGCTGACTGACTTGTTGACTGGTAATTAACTCTGGCAATTAAAAGTAGAGCTGTGGAGAGGAGTAGGCCCCAACAGTTCAACTAAGAAATCCAGCAGAAACATTTCTCATATCTCTTCTTAGGGACCAAGTTTGTTCTTTATACTTTTGCAACACTCACTTTTGTGATTATTCATTCAATTTACATTTTTGCCATAGCTGTGTGTGTTATTTTCCTGCCTTTTCTTACTTCACATTGCATCAGTTCATGTGGATCCTTCCATGCTTCTCTCTATGTTCATCACATTTGTCATTTCTTATAGCAAAATAATCTTCCGTTGGATTTATGTATCACAACTTGTTTAGCCATTCAGATGTTTCTAACACATCTCATCTCATAGAATTTGCTAGATTCTGTTTCAGTAATGAAAAACAGGAAGATTACTGGTTTTGTAAGCCACTAAAGGAAAGATCTGTACTAAAGAACAGTACTCCTTTAGTAAAAGCAACCTGGAAAAGTTGCTTAAATGCAGTGACAACTTTGAATGGAATAAAAGTATTCTGGGATAAGGTTACAGAGATAGCACCATAAATCAACTTCATTCACAGAAGTAAGCTATTTGCAGTAGAGAAGTTGAGGCTAGAAGTACACAGAGTGCTACAGGATGTTTTCAATGTGGTTAGTTTTACAGAAAAAAAAACAAACCCAAGTCCTTTCAATAATAGAATCTTTTCAATACTTTGCAGTGAGATAGGGAGTGACATTCAGCTTTTGTATCACATAGAGATTTGCTGATTATCTCCTGGGAAAGTACTTAGAAGTTTTAAAGAACTTAAAGATAAGTATCATGATTTAGTAAGTACAGCTAACAAAGTTACTTTTCCCAGAGGTATGTAGATCCACATATCTCTGTCAGTTATCTTTTTAAACTATGATAGTCACTAAAATCAAGCAACTAAAATGAACTTGAAATCAACGCTCCAAATTTCCATGTTGCATAAAGCATTAAAACCAAGATTTTCAAAACTCATGAAGCATGTCCAAATGCATTGCACCACTAATAAACATCATTAAAAATATTTCATCTTTGTCTTTAAAATATATATTTTGGTTTATATTTTATAACTCACATAACCATTATATAAACACTATGCATAATTTATAAATAAGTAAATATAACTTAAATTTATAAAAAATTAATATGTATATACTAGAGGTGCCTTATGAACTCTTTTTACTGATAGGGGTGAGCAATCAAAAAAGTTTGCAAATACTGGTATAGAGGATGGATTGAAGAGAGGAGAGACTTGATTCAGGAAGACTAATTAGGAGGCTGTTGAAGTAATCCAGAATAAAAGATGATGAGGGCCTGAATTAGGATAGTGGCTATGTGAGTGGAGAGAGGGGAATGGATGTGTGCCTTTTGAAAAAAGGGAATTGATAGGACTTAGCGACTGATTAGATGTGAAAGATGAGTGAGAGTCTAATTGAGTTTATAAACCTGAATGACTGGGAAGAATGATGGTTTTCTCTGTAGAAAGAGGGAAGTTACTAAGCCTGATGGATCTAGAAAGCAAGGCAATGAGTTCAGTGATATTGAGTTTGAGATGCCTATGGGGCATCCAGGTAGAAATGTCAAGCAGGTAGTTGAACATATGTGGGCCTAGAATTCAGGAGAGAGATGAGGGCCTGTTGGATATTTATGTTTTGTAGTCATCTACATAGAGATGATCATTGGACACATGAGATCTGATAAGATGACCAAGAGAGAGTAGGGAAAGAAGAGGAGAGGGCCTAGGACAGGGCCTTGGGGTTTACACCTGTAGAGAGATAGAGAGAGGGAGAGAGAGAAAGGTGATACTGCCACAAAGGTGACTGAAAAGGAAGAGAATCAAAACAGCATCAAAAAAAGCCACTATGTATTTGTGAAACAGCTTTTATAATATAAATATATTGATAGAGTGTGTATCTGTGTGGCTTGTATGTATTACCTGAGCACCAGCTGAGCTAAGTGTGGAGAGGCTCAGCCCCAGACTAGCTGTGAGGTGAATATTCTGGTCACAGCAAACTTTACATACTATTTTTCAAGGGAAAGAGATTACAACCTCTTTCCTCCCTCTTAAATTGCCCTGCCTTCCACTTAAGCAAGCAGAAGTGATCATCAGTCAGCAATCTTCTGATGCAAACCAATTGCCATAAATAGATTTCACACTTCAAAAACTCTTAACATCTTCCAACCTTCCTGTTTCTTGTTTTCTCTTACTCTGCTAGATGCAGGCACTGGCATGTGTCTTATGTCTTCAGTGTGCCATATTGCTGACTCTATGGTTAAATTCCTCACGTGAATAATTGTATGTTAATAGAATTTAGAAGCTGGAAAGGAATTTAGATCACTTCTAGGTGCAGAATTTTATTGATGGGGAATCTGAGACTCAAAAAAATGATACCAAGATACCAGAAGACTGTTGACCCCTCAGCTATTAATTGTACCCCATAATTCACAGCTTTCCTGAAAAGTTTTAAAGAAAATTCATCTGATATTTCTGTAGTCATAACATGCAAGGAAATGTCAATGAGTCCAAAAATTTTTCAATTTATTTCCTGGTTAGGGTTTTTTTTTCCCTTATGCTTTAAAGTTCTGTGGCTACTGGACTTTGAGACTTGGGCTTTAAAGTTCTGTGGCTACTGGACTTTGAGACTTGGAGAAAGTCCCAAGAACTGAAAAATCTGTGTCAGTTCACCACAGTATCACAGAAGATTCCTGGTGCTCTAGCATTCATTCTCCCACCACTATCCTACACTGAGCAGTTTGTCAGGGGAAAAAATTCAACAGCCCCAGTTACGAAGCTGCTTCTACTCCTTTACTGGGGAGAGAGCAGCCTCTGCTGTTCTAGCGGAAGGGACGTTGTACTACATCCCTCTGCAAGGAGCTGCTGCTTGGATGAATCTGAACTTTTGCCAGGTGAGTGCCTCTCAAAGATTCAGGACACTTGGACAAACTACATGGGGTCAGGAAGGAGGGAATGTTCTCCAGACAATTTATTTCCCATTTCTCCTAAATAGTGTTATAGGATTTAGAAATGCCGGGGCATTTAGATATCATCTTGTCCAACTCTTATTTGATAGGTGAGGAAAATGAGGTTCAGAGAGACTGTGTCTTGCCCAGGGTTGCATAAGTCAGTCACAATCAGTCAAGAAGTGTAAATTAAGTTCTTACTCTGTGCCAGGCATTGTGTCAAGCACTGAATATAAAAACAGACCCTTTCCTCAAGGAGCTTATATTTTAGTGGGGAAGGCAATATGCAAACAATTAGATATATACAAGGTATATACAGATTGGATGGAAGGTAATCTCAGAAGGGAAGATACTAGCAGCTAGGGTGAATGAAAAGGACTCTGCAGAAGGTAGGATTTGACCTCATTCTTGATGAAAGCCAGGAAATTTAATAGTGAAAGTGAGGAGGATATGTATTCCAGGTTTTGGTAACAGCAATTACTAAGGTACTAAGATAGGAGAAGGAGTGTCCTGTGTGACAGAGATGAGTCTAAATGCTGAATTCAGAGAAGGGAGTAAAGAATAAGAAGATTGGAAAGGTAGGAAGCGGACAGGTTATGAAGAACTCTAAATGTCAAATAGAGGACTTTATATTTGATCCTGAAAGTAATAGGGAGCCACTGGAGTTTATTGAGTTGGGAATATATATGTATTGATTCATAAAAACATTGCTTTTTTTGATGTAGTGATTTTTAAATAAAAATAGTTGGTTAGTAGATCAGTAGATTCCATAGAACCAGAAAGTGCTATGGATTACCTATTTGCCCTATCTATTTCTACTTATCTTCTCTATACCACCAAAATCACTATAATTAATTAGAATAATGATGACAGGCCAGTGGAGGGGATGATTAAATAAAATGGAGATGATTAATTCAGGCCAGAAACAAAAGTAGAAAACAAAAGTCTTATTATCAACATCAACATGAATGTCAACATTAACTATTAATTAATATTAATTAATTAATTAGATATCAGCATTAATGTAATAATAGATGCACTATTTATTTGATTGCTTTTTGTTGCTAAACTTCTTGGGAGAGAGGTATTGCAGTGTGTCTTCAATCTATGTCAAGGTGCAGCTGGCAGAGAGAGGAGTATAAATTATAGATTCTAAGAAGTGGGGAGGGAATTATTAAATTCAAGCCAGGGGCTTTGGCTGGGGTTCAGTCCATACAAGGTCAGGAGGATTAGACTAGGATTGGCAAACAGTTCTCTAGGGGGTGGGTCAAGAGACTGGGGAACATAGAATTGAATGAGAGTCTGGAGCCACAATAGAGGAGGCACAATAGACAAAGCTCAAGGGTTACTAGAAACAATGTGCTTTTCTTTTCTGAATTTAAAGGAATACAAAATAAAATGAACCTTTGTCTTGTACAAAGTAGAACACAGAAAGAGGATTGCCAAGAAGTCATAAATTTCTCTTATGTATAACTTGCTTTTGGTGTATATAATAACTTTGACATGTAACTTTCAAAGCTGTCCTGCTTGTCTGTGCTTACTTTTGGCTTTCCTTCTCTTCCTTTTTGTGGTTTTAAGGGAAAAAAAACTCAAGTGACTCTCTTTTCTTTTGCTATTTTTGTAATTTATCACTAGTTCTCCTCTTCTTTTCACCTTTCCCCCAGATTGAAAGAAAAGAAAATAGTCAATCAAAACAAATTTCCACATTGGCATTTTTTCTGCACCTTGAGTCCACCAGTTCTTTCTCAGATGAGTAACATAGGTGGTTGGAAACCATGTACTTTCCAAGCCTACTTAGGCCACGAAGCAGCATTGTTGCAGCTCAGGTGGTATTACACCAGAGAGGATTACAGAATTGGATGAGAGATTATATTAATTTCATGAACTCTGTTGTAGGTCAGACCTAAGTCAGACTTATCTGGTAGTTCAGATTCTAGATTGGAATGAAATAAGACACTGGTAGCCCATCTAGAAGTTAATAAAAGATTTTCTGAGCAATAGCATGGGAGAATCCTCAGCCAGCATACAGTACTGGCTCCAGTAGTCTCTCTCATCTCCATACGAAAACAGATCTGAACAGAAGGGCAGGGTGTGGACTCACACAGGGCAATGGGACATTCTGGTGAGTATGAAGGGCACAATATCCTTATGGGCTGTCTTCCTTTATGCCCTTGGGTGGCCCAGAAACCTTGTCAGTGGCTTAAATCTTTTTTTTCTTTTTTAAAGCAATTGGGGTTAAGTAACTTGCTCAAGGTTACACAGCCAGTTATTTCTGGGTGTGGTGCTAAGT
Source organism: Petaurus breviceps papuanus (assembly GCF_028583685.1). Lineage (NCBI taxonomy): Eukaryota > Metazoa > Chordata > Mammalia > Diprotodontia > Petauridae > Petaurus > Petaurus breviceps. The sequence goes on from NW_027187380.1 coordinate 3,634,367, forward strand.
ATCTGAGCCTGGATTTGATCCAGGTCATCCCAACACTGGAGCCGGTGTTCTTACTCGCTGAGCCACCTGGTGGCCCCTAGTGGCTTAAATCTTAATGCCCTGGGCCAAGTAAGTCTTTTTTTTTTTTTAGTAGTACATTTTTTTTTGGTAGTAATGAATAATTCTGTAGTAATGTTAATGAACTTGAAACATCTCTTTCTGCAGCTACTCCTCATTGGGTGGCTACTATTTTTAGGTTCAAAGGGTACCCTGTGAGTACACACTCCTAACACTATAGCACAATATCCCCCTACTATTTTGCTTCCCATTAGTAGTCAGCTAGCAGACACAATTGAGTCTTATCAAAGGCATTTACTAAGGTGGCATGGTAACAAAACATTCCCTGACATAAATCTGACTCTCCCACATATACAGTGTTCATTGGAATACCATATTTCACTGCATAATTGTCACAACTGCATAATCATCACACACTGTTTTTTCAGTCCAAAAATTGGTTTATAACCTTTGACTGCGTAATTGTCGCATGGTATAATTCTGTTTGCCATGCCACTTAAAAGGTAAATAGAGCAGCAATGTATCCACCAGTGGCATATGGATACACATTTATCTCTTGTTCATTGTGAACTGTAAGCCTAAAATTCTCAGCCCACTTACATTGTCAGTATATTTCAGAAAGTCGACTTGTGTGATTTGTTTAGAGTACTGCAGTACTAACAGTATTGTCACTCAACCCAATGAAGAGCCAAAGGCTCAAGGGGAATTGGGAGCTGGGGTGGGGAGCAGGCAAAGCTGTCATGAATAAGCCACATGATATGGTAAGACTTGCATCTTCCCTGGCTAGCTAAACTGTACAGTTTGTCTGCCAGTGATACATTAATGTGTATCATTTCCTTCTGATTATGAGTAAATATAAAAACTATTCTGTGGGCTTCAAGCTGAAGGTGATTGTAGTCACTGAACAGCATGGAAATAGCTGTGGAAAGACAGTTTTCAGTGAGTAAAAACTGGTGTGAGACTGGCAGAAACTAAAAGACAAATAATAGCACAATTTTTAAAAAATTTCATATAATGGTCACACTCACTTTTTGGCAAAAAAAAAATTTTGGCATAAAAATCTGCAATGATTATGCAGTGAAATAAGGTAGTAGGCATAAACTTAGAGCACAATAGTAGTGATGAGGGAATGACAATAGGTTATACAGGAACTCTTATCAATGACCAGAGTCCCAGAATTTGGAGTCTGGAAGGAATTCAGTAGGCCCAAGCAATCTTGGAGTCAGGATTGAAAAAGTTTATTGTTATTCTTTACAGTGGGCAGGGGTTCTTAGGGAACCTGCAAACTTAAAGAAGTCATAGGTATAGTTTTTAAGGAGTCAGGACAGAAAATCAGGTGTCAATTATGCTAACTAGATAGGTAAGGGTGGGATTAGGGAGGAGTTAAGGAGTGGTCAGTGCTTAAAGGAACATGCACTTTTAATATCAACCACGAAGGTGTATTGCCCATAATTCACTGGGAAATAACCCAAGGGGGGGGGCTACCTGGAGGTGTGGTTTTAGGCTTGAAACGTCACTAAGTCAGCTAGCAGTCAGGGCTGACTGAGAAGTGCCTAATATGACACCCATCAGTGTCATGTTTGACAAGATGGATGTTGGGAACCAAGGCTAACTGAGACTCACTACGTGTATAATTGTCTAAGGAGTTAACCTATAGATAGTGCATTGAAGGATTCATAGGTGCAGCTGGCCACTATACTAAGGGGAGATAACATTTGCCTAAGCTAAAATGTTTATAGAAGGTTTAGTGAAGGATTCATTGGTGTAGCTTGTTATTGTTCCAAGCAGAAATAAACAGTTCATGAATTGTTGCAGGGCAGAGTGCTGGCAGGGGGAAGGGGCAGAGTTAATGCTCTGAGACTGGTGGGGGGGGGGCGGAGGGTGGGAAATGTGATTTTACAGACTGGTTTTACAAATTGATTTTACAAACCGATGTTACAAACTGATATTACAAACATAGATCCCAAGCACCCCATCAGTAGTGAGACATTCATCTAGGGAACCCAAGTGGCCAAAGCAACTGACAATTCCATAACGTCAGGGTCTCAATGTTCTTTCTTTACTGATAGAATCCTCACAAAACTTCATATTGCCAGGACTAACTTTCCTTTTTTTTTTGGAGGGGGAAGGCAGGTCAATTGGGGTTAAGTGACTTGCCCAAGGTCACATGGCTAGTAAGTGTGTCAAGTGTCTGAGGCCGGATTTGAACTCAGGTCCTCCTGACTCCAGGGCCTGTGCTCTATTCACTGTGCCACCTAGCCCCACCTCCCCCCAGCTAACTGTTTCTTGGGTCCATAGCTGACTCTCTTCTTTGCTGCCAGAGGTTACCCTTCTTGAAGCCATTTCCCACCTAGAGTGATTGCCATTCTTTATCTGTCTATCTGGAGTATGCATCTCTGTTGCCTCAACTGTGCCTTAAACTCTTTTTAACTGATTTTCCAACTGTAGTATGGGATATCTTCCTTGGAGTGAGTAGCTTTGTTATTAGATGCCATGACAGAAGGAAATCTAGGAGAAAAAAAGTACATTCCTTCCTCTTTTCCCAAGAAGTGAAGAGATGGGTTCTTCCCTCACTTCTGGTTTCTGCTTCACTATCTCTATCTGTAACTGTTGACTGACTTAGGGCTGACCTGACTTTCTTTGTCACCTGGACGTGTGGCCAATGTAACTCTCTTCTGACTCAATCATAATAAGATGTACATCAAAGCCCTATTATCTGTGATTGTATCCTGTGGTTACATCAACTAAACAGGGAGGAAGGGGGAAGATAGCAAATCTTTCTCCCTTACATATTAGAGTCTCCATTTTACAGATGAAACTGAGGCTCATTAATGGGTTAAGTGACTTGTCCACAGTCATATGGTGATTAAGTGGTAGAAGGGGTATTCAGTTCAATTCCATTTCTGATAGTCATTTATTTGTTCTTTAAGCTCTTTAGAGGAGATTATACAATCTCCTTAAATAATCTTTCCCAAAGCCTAACAATGATAATTCATATTTATGTAGTACTATGAGGTTTTCAAAGTATTTCTCCCATAACAACTGATTGATACAGGTAGTGTGAAAGATATAATTTGTATTGTAAAGCTGAGGAAACTGAGGTTGTGATATAAAATGACTTTTCCATAGTCACATAGCTAGTAAAGGTTAGAATCAGGTTTTGAGTTGCAATCTGACTCTAGATCTAGTTAGCTTTCTACTATGCTACAGTGTCTTCCAATAACAGAGAATCTAGTTTTCTAGATTGTCCCTGGGAAAGAAAACAGGAAAAATATAATTATCACTACTTTCTTTTTTTTTTTAATCCAAAATTCATTATCATAGGAAACAATATGTTGTCTATAACTTAAAGTCTTAAAGAAAGGATTCTGAACCTTTTTTGTGTCATGAACTCCTTTTGAAGTCACGTGGAATCTATGAACCCTTTCTCATAAAATAAAATAAAGTAAAATAAGATACAGAGGATTACAAAGGAAACTAGTTACACTGAAATATAGTTATCAAAATATTTTACAAAATGAGTTCATAGATCCCAGATAAGAATTCCTGTCTTAAGAGTTGCCAGGGATACAAGGAGGCCCCTGTGAACCTGTCAGAGGCAGAACTTGAACCCAGGTCCCCAGGTCTTCCTAACTGGAAAATTGTCCTGCTATTTACTAGACCATACTGGTTCTCATCCTTATTAGACAAACGAGAGTTGCTGAATAGTCACAAACAAAAAAAAAGTCCAATGTTTATCCATCAATCCTTGAACCAGTTTTTTGTGCACTGACTGGACATTCCAGGGAAGGAGAAAATAACTAATTTAAGTGGGAAAACTCAAACCAATCTGACCATCCATATAGTTTTGCTTTTGTGGAGATCAGTAAAGAAGGCATGGGACTCTTGATGCTACTTTTGAGTTACATTTGTTTTTAGAGAAGGATGCACAGTCTAATGCTAACAAATGGTCAAAAATTCTTTCAAGTGTTCTAAGGGTTCTAATACTGAATTGAGTACTGACTTACTCAAGTGGTTCCAACAGGATGTTTTTAATGTCATGTTCAGTTGACACCACTTGAAATCTTTTTGATTCTTTACTAGGACTTTGTCTTCTGAAACATAGTCCTTCAGTTTTTATTTTGCTTATAACTCCTCATCAGTAATAAGGTGTGGTTATTAATTATCCACATAATGATACTATACCATACCATTATTGGTATAAGAAAATATCAGATAAATAAGCATATAGAGAAAGTGTAATCACAGACTCTAGCTTTGTCCAATGTGAGAAATTAGTTGTAGAGATTTCCTTGATTCTGGGTCCCTCTATGAGACACTCAAGTCTAGACTCTTTCTGGCTTAGGTCCTTTTCTGACAGGCTATTTGCAAGGAGAATTTTCTTAATTCCATCCTATTTTTACTCTAAGTCCAAACCAAACTTCCCTCAGATTTCCTTTGTCACCCAAGACAGCAGGTTCCTTCTTATTCATGTGATCTTTTTCCTCATCAACATATTTCCCACTTAAGTGGAATGACTTTCCAAGCATGATTCTCTGGGGACTGTAAGACACCATCCTATACTAATCCGTAGCTCTGGCAAAAGACTTCTCTAACTTCTAATTTCTCACTAATATTCTCACTCTCCTAATTTCTCATGTTGCCTGTGCAACAGTGGGGCTCCACTCATCATCCCAGGATAGTAGAATTTTTTTTTTTTTTGCTTTTTTGTAGAGCAGGGCAATTGGGGTCAAGTGACTTGCCCACAGTTACATGGCTAGTAAGTGTTAAGTGTCTGAAGCTGGATTTGAACTCAGGTCCTCCTGACTCCAGGGCTGGTGCTCTTTTCACTGTGCCACTTAACCACCCCTAAGTAGGAATTTTTAACAGGGATTGTTTGTCTCCTTGAATCAATCAAAGTCATCATGTCTGAGAGTCAATGAGTTCCTAAAGGCCATGTATAAAAGGAAGAAGCTATGGCAAAACTAGATAAGAGGTAAGCAGAGAAAAAAGAGCAGGGTCATACAGAGCTGAGACAAAAAGACCTCAGCATCCAGTGCAAGAAAAGGCAGAAGGTAGGACCTAGTTGTGGCAGAAAATTGAAGAGGGTCATTAGCTTTATAGGCATCTTAGTTCAGAAAACTAGGGCCGATACCACCACTGCACCTATTAACTCAAGAAATGAGAGTAGTCTCAAGAGAAGGTCTACTCTTTCCCCAATTTCCCCTCCTGGTGCCTGTCTGTAAGTAGAGACTATAATCAATCTGTGGATTAATTACCAAAATGTTTCTAATAAACTGAATTTTGATTCAGTTACAGAGAAACAAGGACTTAACTAAATATAAAAATAAATATAAACTAAGGAAGAGAGCCAAACCTTTCCCTAAATGTTAGGGATATTCCTAACTAGGGGCTAGGAGCAATTGTGATTGAGCTTATAACTCTTTGCCTAAATTAAAATAAACTCCTTAAAGCTATAAAGGAGGAAATCATATGGACCTTTGGACTATGATATTTTACCCCAAGCTTAAAATAAAGCTCATTATTGTAATAGGGTGAGCACCTGCTTTCTAGCTGCCCATTTAATTCCTATGTGTGTCTTGGTAAGTAAAGTCCCAGATATTTTATAAATTCTATAGTTATTTTGAACGAAATTAATTTTTCTACTGTTTTGTGTTTTCTGTTAAAATTTTTTATTGATATATTTAGTTTTCTCATTACCTTCATTTGAAAAATATGTTGTTACCACTGCCCTATGCAGAGGGCCATTCCTTGTACCAAGAATAATAAAAAAAGCATCCAAATAAAACTCTCAACATGTTAATCATCTCTATGTACAATATTCCACAAATAGCTTCTTTCATGTTCACTTCAGTTCCTACTCAGAAGCCAATTAAAAAGGTTTTTTTCCCCCATTATATAATAAGTAAACAGGAAAGAGGTACAAAATACCTGCAGTTGCTTTAAGGTAAGAATAGATCCCTCCATTATGCATTTATCAAAGCAGGCTCATCAAAACTTCACTCAAAATGACAGCAGAGTGTATTGACATGACTCAAGGATGGAGCCCCCAGTGGCTATTCTGCTACACTTAATTTCTCTTGGCCTCATTTTGATTCATCTGTAAAGTGAGAGGAATGGACTAGATTGTCTGCTAGATTCCTTCTAGTTCTAAATCTATGCTCCTATAATACTGTAAAAAATAACAAAATTATATCAACAGATGCAAAAAGAACCTTTTGACAAAATACAATTCCTACATGCATTTTTGGTAAGTGTATTCCAAGGTATTTTGTATTATCTAGAGTTATTTTAAATGGGGTATCTCTAGCTATCTCTTCCTACAGGATCTTGTTGGTGACATATAGGAAAGTTGATAATTTATGTGGGTTTGCTTTATATCCTGGTCCTTTGCTGAACTTATTAATTATTTCAATTAACTTTTTAGTTGAGTCTTTAGGATTTTCCAAGTATATCATCATATCATCTGCAAAAAGATAGTTTTATTAGGTCATTCCCTGTTTTGTTCCTTATTTTTCTTTTTCTTCTCTTATTGCTATTTCTGGGATTTCCAATATGATAATGAATAATATTGGTGACACTGGGCATCCTTGTTTCATACCCAATCTTACTGGGAAGGCTTTTAGTTTGTCCCCATTACAAATAATGCTTGCTAATGGTTTTAGGTAAATACTTCTTATCAATTCAAGGAAAAATTAATTTATACCTAAACTTTCAAATGTTTTTAATAGAGATAAGTGTTGTATTTTATCAAATGCTTTTTCTGCATCTATTGATATTATTATATGATTTTTGTTAATAGGTTTCATTATGTTAAACTATTCCTGCATTCCTGGAATGACTCTTGTTTGGTCACAATGTATAATCTTTGTAATATATTGTTGTAATCTTTTAGCTAGAATTTTCGTTAGGATTTTTGCATCCATATTCATTAATGAAATTGGTCTATAATTTTTTTTCTGTTTTTACTTTTCCTGATTTAGGTATTAGTATCATATTTGTTTCATGAAAGGAGTTTGGTAGGACCCCTTCTTTGCCTATTTTTCCAAATAATTTATTTAATTTTGGAATTAGTTGGTCTTTAAATGTTTGATAGGATAACTTTTTTTCAATGAACAAAAGTCAATTTTCTTTTCCTCTTACTTCAATTCCCCAGGTGGGAAAGATCAACAAAACTTTTGTAACAAATATAGTTAAGCAAAACAAAGTCCCGCATTGACCAAGTATGAAAAAAAAAATACATATCTCATTTTGCACTCTAAATCCATCACCTCTCTGTCAGAAAGTGGGTAGGATGCTTTGTCATTCGTCTTTTGGAATTAGGGTTGGTCATTGTGCTGATTAGAGTTCTTAATTTTTTTCAAAATTGTTTTGTCTTTATAATATTATCATATATTTGTTTTTCTCGTTCTCCTTACTTAAATCTGCATCAGTTCATACAAATTTCATGTTTCTCTAAAGCTATCTCCTTCCTCACTTCTTGTGGTACTCTGTTATGGTATTCCATAACATTCATAGAACATGATTTATTTATCCACTTGATGGATACCTTCTTAAATTTGAGTTCTTTGCTAGTACAAAAAGAACTACTATAAATATTTTGTCTTTCCCCTCTCTTGTCTATCTCTTTGGGATTAGTAGTAGTATCACTGGGCCAAAGAGTATGAATAGTTTACTGACATTTTGGACGTAGCTCTAAATTGCTTTCCAGAATAGCTGTAGTATTTCTCAGCTCCAAAAGTTCATTAATATATCTGTTTTCCTGAAGCCCTTCCAACATTTGTCATTTTCCTATTTGCCAAGGTGTGAGCTGGAACTTAAGAGCCGCCTTATTTTGCCTTTCTCTAAATTTAGTGATTTGGAGCATTGTTTCATATGGTTATTTTTAGTTTGGATTTCTTCCTTAGAAAACTGTTTTGACCACACAATTCTCAAAGCAAGAAATTCAAGCCATCAGAATCATATGAAAAAATACTCTAAATTGTTAATTATAAGATAATGCAAATTAGAACAGCGCAGATTCTTCTTCATACTCATATGATTGGCAAAAATGACAAAGGAGGAATAAAACAATTTTTGGAGCACTGTGAGAGGACACTAAAACTAATGAACTGTTATTATAACTATGAATTGATTTAACTATTCTGAAAGTATTTTGAAACTACACTTCCAAATTTACTAAACTCTGCATACCATTTGACCTAGTAATAAAACTGCCAGGCATATACCTCAAAGACACCAAAGACAAATGGAAAGGACTCATTTGTAGAAAAATAATTATAGCAGCACTCTTTGTTGTAGCAAAGTACTGGAAACAAAGTTGATACATATCATCTGGGGAATAGATGAACAAATTATAGCATTTTAATGTAATGGAATATTATTGTACCATAATGATAAAATGGAGAGATTCAAGGAAGACTTGTATGAACTGACTTAAACTGAAGTGAACAGAATCAGGAAAACAATTCATATAATTACTATAAGAATAGAGAGAGAAATAAATATGAAAGACTTAAGAATTTTGCTCAATGCAATGACCAATCTTGACTGCATAAAATTAATGATAAAGCATGTCTCTCACCTCTTGGCAGAGAGGTGATGGACTAGAAATGCAGAATGAGACATATATTTTCATACATGGTCAATTCATGAACTTGGTGGTTGGCTATTTTTATTTCTTACAACTGAGGACTTCTAAAGATGACGGTGGTGGTGAGCATTGAAGGCAAAAAAAAGGTGGGTAATGATAGTAATGAAAAACAGAAAAAGAAAAGAGTATTAAAGAATAAACAGAAGAAAGAAGGAAATTCAAAACAGGCCACAGACAAGCAGGACAGTATTTGTACTATTCTGTTACATTAAAAAAACATGTATGTGATAAAGACTCAGTTTCATATATATTCTCTTTTTCTGTTCTTTATATATTGAAATATTCATTTCTTGATGTTTGAGTTCATAAATCCTAAAAATAAGACAAAAACAATGCAAAGCACTGGAAGCAACTTCTTTTTGTTTTTAAAAATGCACTATTATTCATTTTTGGAGCATGTTAACTTTCCTGGGGAAATGTTGAGTTAATTTTTAAAATCAGTACATACTCCTTGGGTACATATTGACTGATTGGTGATTGGATCTGGGATGGTGCTAGAAAAGTTATCGGATCAAAAATTTTCAGAAGAGTGCAGTTATAATTACCAAGCTCTGGAGAAGACATGTGAAAGTTCATCTCCCTCTCTCTCTCTTTTGTAGAGGCTGGGTACTCTGGGTGTGGAATATGACATATAGTCAGATTCAGCTGCTACCTTGGTTACCATTGCTGGACTTTTTTTCTTAATTTATTATTCTTTGTTATCTCCTTATGGCCCTCTGGATAGGAGGGAGGACTATATTGAAAATGAATGGAATTGAGATTCTTGGCTCCCAAAGAAAGGGGGCAGCAGCCTGTGTGAGAACAGAAGTCTCATAATTGAAGATTGTGCCACCTTGCCTCTAGCACTAGCAGTTTATCTTTTCTGGTTATTGATGTGACTCATGAAAACTTTGGTAGTTAATGAGATGAGTCAAGATCATGGAAAATAAGACTCCTCTTGGTCAGGGATTACCTATTAGCTCTAATATTTTCATTGGTAGAAACTTTTTTTTAGAAAGTAGGGTCTCTTATAGCTAGCCTGAATGGGCTCAGTGAGAACAGGTCAAGGTTGCCATACATGTCTTAAAGAGTGGTTGTGATGGGCTGGACTTCTAAAAGCAAGAGTAGGTGAGGTGGCCAACTTGAATGCTTATGCATTTGCACTAGCCATATTAGCAACTCCATTAAGAGCTTTTGTGTGTCTGTTATTGTAAATGCCATCCTTTCATCATATTTTCCAAATGAAAGACTAAATCCTTATGGAAAAAAATTGAAAGTTTATTAAGTATCTTAGAGTCTACTGTTACAGAAATTCATACTCCAAAAGAAGAGAAAGAGAAACCTTAAATAAGATCTCTCATAAGCTAGGGGATCTGGCTTTAATGGTTTTCTTTCTTGGATATTAATTTTTGTGATGGGACTTTGATGTGAACAGGCTTGTTTATATAGCAATTTGCTGTTATTGGAATATTTTCATTCTTTAGTATTAAGAACCAGTAAGGAACTGTTGTTAAAATAATTTTTTTTTTGCTGGAGAGTCTATGCAGAGGCCCCTGTTAAACTGGATAAATAACAATAGCTAACATTTCTATAGTGCTTTCTGTGTGCTAGATGCTAAGTACTTTACAATGATTATTTCATTACATCTTTACAATAATCCTGGGAAGTATAACCTATTATCCCCATCTTACAGATGAGGCAACTGATTCTGCCTTATACTCTGGGTAAGTATAAAAATAAATTATTTAAACAGGGTCCTGGATATAGTTAAACCATTCATAGTGACTCCAATATATTATATATTCTGTGTCTGTTTTAGCCTGTTTAGCTATTATTTTCTTAAATAGTGGCAAAACATGCCTGTTAATGACATTACTGGGACTTCAAGTGGCTTCCTTACAATCATTGTGAGGATCTTTTTGTGTGTGTGTATGTGTATTTTTAGTCTTGCAAGTTCTAGTCTAGTGTGCTGTGTATTCTTCCCCCCCCCCAAACCAAAAAAGTAGCGAATATCTATCTATTCAACTTGTATGAAGACTTTAATAGTAATGAAGGAAGCTTAAGCTTCTGAAGTGAATAGCAAACTAGTGAAAACATCTTTAGAAGAAATGGAAATCTAACATCTATTCTGACAATAGATCTTATTTTTAAAGATTATTCCATAATTCTATTTTTATTCTATCCAAAGTTACTAGTGATCTCTAAGTTGCCAAAACTAAGAGGAATTTTCTCAGTCTCATCCATTCTCAGCCTTTGATGTTGTCAATCACCCTCTTCTCAATGATACTTTCTTCTCTCTAGTTTTTCTCAACACAATTCTGGTTCTTCTGTCTATCTGTTCTTTCTCTGTCTTTTTTGCTAGATCTTTGCTAGGGCAGAGTCAGCTAACCATGGGTGTCTCCCAAGGGTCTTTCTTGGTCTCTTGTCTCTTTATTCAGAGTATCCCAAGAATCTTGCTACAGTTTTAAACTTTAAATTTTCCTTAGTGAACTAGTTGATCAGCCTCCATGGATCTGATTACCATCTCTATTCAGATGATTCTCAGATTTATTTATTTAGCCCTAACTTCTCTAATGACATTTAGTCTTGTATCTCTAGTTGTCTTATGCATATCTCAAACTAGATGCCCCAATAGACATCTTAAACTCAACATGTCCCAAACTGAACTCATGGTTTTTCTACTCAAGCCCTTCCTTTCTTCTTTTTTTTTTCTGGTGAACATTTTTATTATAGTATTTCCTTTTTATATTCGTTCAAGACAAAAAAAAAAAAAAAACAATGACAGTGGTCCCAAAGGAATGCACAATTTGTTTGTTTACAACCACAGAGATTCTTCTTGTTGAGGGAATTGTGCTCTTTGTTTCAGCAATAGGTGAAGGGAAAAAGATCTTGCCCTTTTGAAGTTCTGAGAGGGAGATGTGGGGGTGCCCTCCTTTCTTCTTAACATTCCTCTTACTGTTGGGGGCATCACTGTCCTCTCAGTCTCCCAGGTTCACAAGCTAGGTGTCATTCTCAAATCCTTCCTCTCTCTCATACCTGATATGCTAGTGTTGCCAAGTCCTTTTTCATTTCCCTTGGCAATATCTCATGTATAAACCTCTTCTCTCCTCTTACACTGTTACCATCTTCGTATAAACCCTTATCCACTCATGCCTGGACTATTTGTTGGTCTTCCTACCTCAAATCTCTCCTCACAAAAGCCCATCCTCCATTCAGATATTTAAAATGATCTTCCTAAAGTACAATCTGACCAGGTAACTTCCCTATTCAAGAAATTCTGGAGGCTCCCATTTACCTCCAGGATCAAATATGAAATCATTTGTTTTGTTCTAAAAGCTGCCCTTCATAACCTGGCCCCTTCCTACCCTTCCAGTCTTATTCCCCTCCATGTATTCTGTGATCCAATGACACCAGCCTCCTTGCTAATTCCTCCAACGAGACACTCCTCTCAGCTCTGCATTTTCAGTGACTCTCCCCCATGCTTGAAATCCTCTCACCTTTTGTCTCTGCCTCCTTGCTTCTTTGGCTTTCTTCAAGTCTGAGCAAAAATCCCACCTCATATGTCTACATACATACACATACATTTATGTATAAGATTACACACATATTTATGTACATACTACACACACACATATAATGTTAGAACATAGTTGTTCGCTTGTTGTCTCCAATAGATTGTGAGCTCATTGAGAGCAGGGATTGCTTTTACCTTTCTTTATATTCTCACTGCTTAGGACAGTGCCTGGAACATAGGGAGAGCTTAATAAATGATTGTTGATTTGACTTTTGCTGTAAAATTTTTGTTGCTGTTTAGTCATGTTCAGCTCTTAGTGACCCCACTGGGAATTTTCTTGGCACAGGTAACTGAAGTGGTTTGCCATTTCCTTCTCCAGCAGATCCATTTTGTCAGATAATTGGAAGTTAAGTGACTTGCCCAGGGTCACACAGCTAGGAAGAGTCTGAGGCTGAATTTGAACTCAGGTCTTCCTGACCCTGGCCCAGTATTCTATCCACTGAGCCACCAGCTGCCTCTTGCTGTAAAATTAGCTTGTCTGAGAATAGAAATTGTCATTTTAAATGCTATTTTTTTAAAAACTAATTTTAAAATGATTTTGATTGTTTGAACCAAGAAGAACAATGATTTTACTTTCCTTATATGTATGTTTACTTTTGGTTACTATTAATGCTATATAATTGTATAATTATTTTAAATTTAAATTAAATTAATTAAATTTTAAGTTTTAAATATTAAATATTTTAAATTTTGAATCTTTAATCAAAAATTATTGCAATATTTTAATTATAAAAATGAAATGCTTTATATTCTTTGAAAAAAGAAAACAACAAAGGTGATGTAAAAACAAAAAATAAGAAAAAATTATTACAGATAACACACAGTAGATCATATGTATATAGCTATTTAAAGGCTGATTATATTTTTTTGTGCTCTTAGACAATTAAATAACTTTTAAATACTTAAGAGGTCTTGAAGAATATAAAGAGAGAATATATAGAGATATTTTGTCAACTCTCTTTTTAAAGTAAAGTCATGAAGTTAAAGTCCCCTTGCCTCAGGGTAGATCCATGACCAGTCTAGACAGAGGAGTTCTACACCATTTTTAAAGACATGCAGTCAAATGCAGAAGGAAAATAGGAAGGAAGAAAAAGCAATTAAAAATCAAGGACACAGGTGAGAGAGAAAGAATGAAAGACTGAATAGGGAAGGAGACTAAAGAGGGAGAGAGACTGAACATAGGAGACTATGGTAGGGGAAGGACCAGAGAGTGCACTAAAAAAAATTTTTTTAATGCTTTTTACATGTTTTATATAAAATATACAGGGACTCAGAAAAGCACTTCCAATGAATATGTCAATGTTGACTTTGCAAGAATGTAAATTTGAAAAGCGATTCAATAAGAACGAACCCATTCTGTGGATGCAAGAGAATTAGGAGAAATCATTCTTGTTTTTAGCTCTATAGAATGACTTTATATTCAGTGGTTATAACCTAATGAACAAACAAGTAAAGTTTGAACTGAGGAAGCCACTTGTGCTCTGGTCCCTGAACCTTATGGTTTTCAGCATATTCATTGTGCTTTGCACTGGCGCTTATATACATTTTGGTGAACAAAAGCCTGAGTCAGTTTGTGATCAGATTTTTTACAGTGGACCTGCCAGCCAATTTTGGGTTTATGTACTAGTACTAAGGAAAGCACCCAGATTATTTATTATTCTTAGGAAAGAGAAACTTGTGTTCCTGTATTGGTACCAGCATATTTCTATGTTTCTCTACTCTTGGCACTTTTCTTTTTTGTTTTTTGGAGGGGGGAATAATGCAGGCAATTGGGGTTAAGTGACTTGCCCAAGGTCACATGGCTAGTAAGTGTTAAGTGTCTGAAGGTGTATTTGAACTCAGGTCCTCCTGACTTCAGGGCTGGTGCTCTATTCACTGTGCCACCTAGCCACCCCATATCTTGGCACTTTTCTAAGGATAAAGTTACTGGTGGTAACTTATGAGAATATAGTCACCAGAGTTTGGTTTATGACTGTGAACAAAAAAATGCACGTAGTGAAGTGCTCCTTGCTGTGCCTTGCAGATAGCAGAATTCGGGATCTTGTGGAAATTTGCCATATTCATCACCTTGTTCTATATCACTCAGAGGGTGATGGGCAGATAGTTAAAGATTACTAGGTAGCACAGTGTATTAGAGTACTGGACCTGCTGTCAAGAAGAACCAAGTTCAAATCTCTCCCCAGACATTAGCTATGTAACTTTGCACAAATCATTTAACTTTGATTTGCCTCAGTTTCCTCCTCTGTAAAATGGGGATAAAAATAGCATCATCTCCAAGGATGGTTTTCAGGACAAATTGAGATATTTGTAAACTGTGCTGCAAAACTTAAAGTATTATACAAATGCTAGCTATTATTAGTGCTGCTAATAATGATTATATGGTCTTTTACTGGATACAGGAAGACTAATGTCATTCTCATGCTCAGACTATCATCTGCTCTTGCTTATATATACCTCAGCTACTTTTCTGTCATTTCTTCTTTGAGGCCTATATCAGCGAAATGAGGAAAGCAAGTAAGGCTAAAGAGTATTGGAAGTGAGAAGGAAACTATTAACTCAGGGTCATTAAGAGAAAATCATGGACAAAAGTAAAAGGCAAAGAATCATACAGATGGTACAGCTAAAAATAATAATTAAAAAACAAAACTTGGCAGTTTAGGGATAATTAAACTGTGTGATCCAGTAAGTTTATGATCTTTGTTTTGGTGAGGATCTAGAGCTCAGCACTGAATTTCCCCCCCACTGGACTGCAAGTTCCTTAAGAGCAGGGACTATTTTTTGTCTTTCTTTGTATTTCTGCATCCTTAGTATAATGCCTGGCACATAGATGATGCTTAATAATCTTTTATTGACTGACTAATTCAATTCCATCACAAAGGACTGCAGCTGAGAGACTTTATCCCTGTTGTACCTGTCAACTCTAGATAGGAAGGAAGAAAGGAAGGAAGAAAGGAAGGAAGGAAGGAAGGAAGGAAGGAAGGAAGGAAGGAAGGAAGGAAGAGCAAAAGAAAGTTATTAACAAATTCTGAGAAAAATATTTTATATTTCCCTAATGACAAAAGACTTTTTACTAGTTTTTTGACACTGATCTTCGGTCAACAACAAAGAGTCAAGAAATGGAGATGTAAAAGAAATGTCTGTAGAACCAGTGCTTTCACAGAAATGAAAAACTTCCTTGGGAAAGGTTGATAGTTTTAGTCCAAATTAGAAAGATATCTTGAAGCCTTCTTAAGGCTGACTTGATGAGTAAAAGAAAAGTTTGATGTTTGATGTTTCCCCCTGTAAGCTAGGAATTGTGTGGTAACCCTTTGGCTAGCGAGTGTGAAAGAATCAGCTGGGGTATGATACTTTGACCAGGTTTTTAACGTGAGGAGTGAAAAACAGCAACTGAGTTCCAAATGGGGAAGAATTTATCCAAGTGTATTTCCAACAGAAGTCCAGCACTTTCTACAATTATATAAGATATAAAGGGTTAATCTTTATTCTCTTACCTGAGCCTTTTGAAAAGAAACTTGGGAGGGAATCAGGAAGGGGTAAAAAAAAAGGGGGGGTGGGGGAAACCACAACTTGATAATCTGAAAACTGATCCTCTACTGGCTAGAAAATGACTAGAAGAAAAAGAAAGAAAAAAATTATATAGGTATAGGAAAAATCTATATTTTGCTCTATGCTTTCACAGACAGAACAAGCCTGTGATATGGTACTCACTTTATATTTTTACATTACATTAAAAAAATTTTTTTTTTACTTTCAAGAAGAACAAGTAACTGTAAGAACCATGTGGAGTATTGTGTTATCACTGTTTCACCTGCCACACCTGCTTCTTGAGCAGTGTAAAGTTGTTTAAAGTGCCCTCTTCTGGTCAAATGGAGAGACTACAAGGGAACAAATTTGGTCTTAACAATAGAAATCCAAGGCCCAGGAAGGTTTAACCTCTGGAATTTAGAAATCCATAAAATAGCAACCAGTCCACTGATCACATACAAATTAGCTTCAGGAAAAAAAAGGGCGGGGCGGGGAGGGATCCGCATTTCTCTGGAACTCAGAGTATCAGTTCTGAAGAGCCTTATGCCTCAAAGTACATTATCTATAATAATTCAATCCTCTTGAAGTCAAATATGTCTGTCAGTCAAGTAGTATTTATTAAGCACCTACTGTGTGCCCAGCAGGGCTAAATGCTAAGTGCAGGGGAACATAGAGAAAGGCATAAGGCAGTATCTGTTCTCAAGGAGCTCACATGTGGAGACCACATGCAGACAATTATGTACAAATAAGATATACACTGGACAAATTAGGAGTAGTCTCAGGGTAAATGCACTAAGATTAAGGAGAATTGGGCAAGGCTGAAAGTGGGACTTTAGCTGGGACTTGAAGGAAGCCATGTGTTAAAGTTCTTGCCAAGGGGCGGCTAGGTGGTGCAGTGAGTAGAGCACAGGCCCTGTAGTCAGGAGGACCTGGGTTCAGATCCAGTCTCAGACACTTCACACACACACACACCTAGCCATGTGACCTTGGGCAAGTCACTTAACCCCAATTGCCCTACCCTCCCCCTCCAAAAAGCAAAAAAAAAAATTCTTGCCATTTCTAAGAAGAAATTAAGTAAAGCCATCTTGTGATGCTACAGTGCTCTAAACTACATTGGTCAAGTATTTTAACAATTAGAAAAAAATTAAATGAATAGATTAAGAGCTTCTATCCTATAGAATACACACACACACATGCTGTTTAGGTTACACAGAATTAGACTGCACAGTCCAACAGAGTAGACACAGCTATTCTTGGTTATTAGAAAAGATTATCATTTATTTTTCTTGATTTATTTAAAGGTATACTGTAGGAAGGATTTTTTCAAATTATTTTAACTTTAATTGTACTGTCATTCATGAAATGAAACTGCTTTGGTTTTCTCTGTCAAAGACTACAAAGGTCCCTTTGTATATTAAATTAAAAGTTGCATTGCATTTAATGTGAATGGTTGATTTTTAACCAATTAAATAACAAAAGGACATTTAGAATATGAAATTTAAAAAAAATAAAGTTGCATTGCATTTGATGCAAGTTGTTTTTTCCAATTATGAAAAAGATATCCCTCATGCAGTGGGACCTCCAGCCCATTACTTCTTTCCCTAGGTAGAGAAGGCCTTTACAGAGACCGTATGAAATTGTCTCATCATCTTCATCAAAATCAGTGACACAGAGGCGAACATAGAAACCCACCTTTATTGCATATTACTCCTTATTAGGAACAAACCAAAGAGGATTTCTTTCTGTTCCTTTTCACTATTTTCAGGAACTATTTTGTTTTTTGTCTTTGTATCCCAGTGGTTAACACAGAAAGTATAAATGTCATAAATGATTCTTGATTGTGCAGTTATAACCCCTGGTCCCTGCATCATTCCTTTCCTTTTCTATTTCAGAAATGTAGAGAGAGAATTTGAATAGCATGGACTCTAATTGTATAACCATCCTGCTTCCTTAATGTTGTTTTATTGATGCTGGATCTCCTATTTTTACATCTCTCTTGTTCTTTTTTTTTTTAGTTTCCAGCAATGGCAGACCTATGCCCCAAAGACTGTCAGCTGACAACCCTGGATGAGGAGAACCTGTGGGAGATAATGGAGAACCACCGATATAGGATTGTTCGCAATGTCTACCCCAGTCGACTAACTCCCTACCTCCGGCAGGCCAAGGTGCTAGATCAGCTGGATGAGGAAGAAGTTCTGCACAGCCCCAAGTTCACTAACAATGCCATGAGAGTAGGTGAGAGTCTGTGATTGGGATCTTCTCAAAAGCCAGGTTGAGCCCACAAGTATTTATTGTGTCTTTTGTGTGCCTAGCATTGGGCTCTACAATTCAGGTCAGACCATGGAATTGTTATTCTTCCAGGACCAGCATTGGAGCATCTGGAGATGATGGTGGGGAAGGGAAGGGAATTTCATGTACTCTGAGGGCATGGCTTCTAGGAAAGGGAAGCATATTTTGCTCTCGATTCTAGGGGGTTAAGGCTACAAATGTAGTGAATACTCACTGCAACTTTGTATTCTATCTCCCTTAAAAATTATAGTCTATTTAGACAAATGCCCTTGGAGATATTTCAGCTATGCCTAGAGAATTCTCTGTATGCCTGGGTCAGTGGTATAAGTAGATAATGATACATTAGGACATTATTTACTTTTGGGAGGTGCATTTGGGCATCTTGTAAATAGAATGTCTATGTTCTTTCTTGTAAGGCTTTATGTGTGTTTAGCGTGAATATTACCATGTTTTATCTCCCTTAAAATCTGAAGATGCAGCTCTTGGCATTATTTAACATATATTTTCATGTTTATTAGCATAATTTTTCAGAGAGCCCAAATGTATGCTGAATAAGATTGATTAAGTAATAGAATCTACAGTGATTACATCCAGGCCTGATACTGAGAATCACTTGGCAGATCTGAAATATTTCCATGGACTCCTTATAGTTTGAAGTAAAGATCATAAAATGGCAAAGCAAATGAGAAAATGTTACAAACCTATTTCATCTACACTGGAAGTTCATCTCTAGTAGGTCAGGAAGTCAAAGAATCTGGGTCACAGTTCTCTAATTAGTAAAAAAAAAATGGGGTCTTAAGAAAAAGGTAGTGCCCAGTGCAATGTAGAGAAAAGAGGGTTTGATTTGAAACCAGAGGCCCTGGGTTTGAATCCCAGCTCTGCTACATATTGCCTTTATGAATTTGGAAATATCACTTAACCTATCAGGCTCAGTTTCCTCATTTGTAAAATAAGGAGGGGAGGGGTAAATTATATGACCCTTCAGCCCTTTCAGCATATAAAACTATAATCCTAAAATCCTAGGATTATTCCTTAAGGAATTTCAAAATATTGATTGGAGATTAAGAATGACCCCCTTCTTATGGTGTGGGAAAGCAAACATGTATCTGATACAGTTCAAAATCCAAGCATATAGTAAGTATAAGCATAGCAAATATGAAAGTATAAGTAAATATGTTAAGAAAGGTAGCTATAAAATATTCCCCTGATAAACCTGGGGTACACTCATAGATCCACACAGTACCCATGGGAAGAGTCCTTTCTGACCCTTATTTTCTGTGGTTACATCAACTTGCTGGGGAGTAGACCAAATCCTAGCCCTCCCTTATACAGAAATAATGACACAGTATGGTCCCCTTTCAGGGACCCCTGAATGGCAGATTTCACCTTAAGACCCACCTTCATCAAAGATTAGATGCTCTTATCTTACTCATTCTGTAGTGAGACTAGTCCATGCTCCTGCCTATAAAATGGTCCTTCTGTTTCATAGGATACTTGCTGGATGTGCTGAAGACTCGAGGAAAAACTGGGGCCATTGCCTTTCTGGAGAGTTTGAAGTTCCATAATCCTGACATTTACACTCTGATCACTGGACAAGAGCCTTCTGTTGACTCTGGCAGTTTCTGTGGTAAGATCTGGGACTTTTTTTCAGGGATCCATAAGCAAGAGGAACTTCCCAGAACTGGATTAGATAGGTGTAAGTTACACTCCCTCTTCCCAAGAAGGACAATGGCAAAATACCCTTTGGGGAAGTCCTGTTCTATCAGTGAACCAACCTAAGTTTCATAGATAAGAGCATAGATTTAGAGTTGGAAGGGACTTCGGAAATCATCAGTTCCAACCTACTAAATTTACATATGAGGAAACTGAGGCCCAGAACAGTTAAGTGACTTGCCCAAAGTCACCTAGGTAATAAACTGAAGGCCTGGCATTTAAACACATGTTGTCCAAATTGAATGCTGAGAGGCTGCTAGGTGGCGAAGTAAATAGTGTGATAGACTTGGAGTCAGGTAGACCTGAGTTCAAATTCATCCTTGGACCTGTCTGACCCTGGACAAGTCAATTAACCTCTGTCTCAGTTGTCTCATCTGTAAAAGGGGGAAGTAAAAAAAAATTATCTCCCTCCCTGGGTTGTTGTGAGGATCAAATGTAAAAAATATTTTTTTTGCACACCTTAAGTCTCTATATAAAGGCTAGCTTTTATTATCCTTATCATTATTTCCATAGTATGCTAGTTTTGCTTTTCTTTAAATCAAGGAATTTGAACCTGCAATAATTTTGTTTTGCCGCTTCTATTTTCAATATTCTAGAAGTAACCACCCTACAGGAAGAGCATGGAATAAAATATTTGTAGCAGCAAGTCATTATTCTTTGCACACTCACTCTATCCCTCTCACTCTTCCAGGGACATACAAAGAAAAGAAGAAGCTCAACCCTTGCTTTTGAATCATTTATCAAATGTCTTTTCTCCACAGCTGCCATGAGCAAGGGAGGAATGGCACAGTCCCAGGGAGGGATGATATTTAAGGGATATAGGCTTGTTGTTCCCCTCCCAAAAAGAAAAAGAGATTACAAACGAGGTCTTACAACTTTGAAAATAGCTTTTCATTTTGTTGCTGACAAAAGCCAAGTTTAATTTAAATGTAGTTAATAGAAAGAAGTTTTACTAAATTTTGTGTCCCTTGGCTGGTGAAACATTTGAGTCATTTCAATAACCATTTAGACAGTCATCTCTCAGTTATCCTTGCTAATAAAGGGGAGCATGGCCTAGATAATTCTAGATAGTGCATAGTATGAAATCCTTTTTTTGACTTTGCAGAATATACATACATATTGCACATAATGCATATATATCAGTAGATTTATACTCAAATTAGAATGACTCTGCATTTACTTGTATGCAATATAGCACAATCATATTACATAATATATATAGTATAACATAATATCTTATAACATTAATGTAATATACTTATATTACAATTAAATTGCATTCCCTGAATATGTACCAGAAGACAATGACCTGGAAATATGGTGGTCATCAGTGGGAAACCAGCCTGAGATTGACAATTTTGCAAATAATCCATATTATTTAGCTAAACTTCACAGTTACAGAGGGTAGGCTGCTCCTCTTGTATTTTCTTGACCTTAATGAAATTTAACACATTTTTATTCAGCGCCTGCAATATGTGATGCACTATGCTAAGCCTGGAGATACAAAGATAAAAATCAATACAGTCCTTGCCTTCAAGGAGTATCCAATATTATAGTCAACATTAGATATAAGCATACATAAATCATGTTTCAAGGTAAAATATGACAAAGGAAGAGAATGGATAAACTTCTGTAAGAAACATTTGTCATGGAAAAAACCCCCACAACTCACTAAATTGGGGGTATATATCAGATAAAGAAGTAATATTATTTTTATTACAGCCTATGGTATGGAGAAACACCAGTTGATCAGCAGTTTCCTTTGTCAGCTAACATAAAAGCTCCTTTCTACTAGTATGAATGAATATATGTGTTATGTATGTGTGTATATTATATATACAGATATATGTATATGTATTATATGTAATCAAATGAATAAAATTTGAGAAAATTGGTTTGTATTATAAACTGTAACTGTCATTGAAAGCAGAGTAGAGCACTTTTTTTCTTTCAAGGAAAGAACAGAGATTTGCTAATTTGTTGTTGTTCTAAAGGACAAGGATCAAAGCAACTGCTTTTGTTTTGTTGTTGTTTTCTGTCATGGCCATTCAAGTGGATTGGAATGAGGGAAAAATCAAATACAGAGAAATGTATACTCATTTTTTTCTGAATTGGAGGCTAATTTTGAGGGATAGTCCTTCAACAGAAGGTGAAATGGGGTCTCTCTCTTTGAACTTCCACACTCCCTACTTTGAAATGTTAGTATTTTACTCAATAACATCTGCCTTTAAGATATATATATCGTATAACATATATACAATATAGCATATAGAGTCTTTGGAACAGGAGTTTGGGGAGAAACTGGACAACCCTGAGATAGCAGAGAAGTCTAGCCACGTACTTTAGATATGGATCCACATATCTACAAAGGAATCAGACACTTCTGTCTGGAGAATATTAGAGGCTTGTAAGATAAGGGGGAAAAAAAGCACAAAGCGCAAATGAATATAGATATTATTCCAGACCCAAGACTAGATGTCTAAATCAGAGAATGAAGTATAGCTTTTGTCTTAGCTTGTTATATGACTTAGTGGGTGGAAGACTAAAGTAGGCCCGGTCCATTCTGGATTTGTTTCTCCTATACTCCAATAGAGTACAGTGAAGCAGGACAGGAGACAGATATATCTGATTGCTTTGTAGTGTGATGTGTGGATCCATATCTAAGGTATATGTCTAATGGCCTTGATAGCAGATGGTAATTTTATTGATGGTTAGTGGGTCCTAAAGTCCAGCAAGGCTAACGTGCATTTTTCCCATTAATGGGCATTCATGTAGATCTAGTCTCCTGATCTGAGGTCATGGCAGGGAGTGTCATGTGGTTTGGGTAAAATTTTTGGTAATTGTTAGTGAATAGACTTAATACATTTCATTAGTGCCTCACCATGATTGTTCTCTCATCTGTTTATTGGAGAGTTGTGTGGTATGGGGTAATTGGAGGCCAAGGGGCCACTTGCATCGGATTCATCTTGAAAAATTCATGTGGCATTAAGCTCTGCTTTCTGTTTGCAGATTTCCCAATACACATTGGAGTGATACAAAGAGCATCTGGTCACTTAAACCCAGGGTTAGCACAAATCATACCTTAGCTGTCTTATTCTTAAGAATTTTGTTTTGTTATCCAATTGCTCCCTGTAGACTCACTGTGTAATGGATGATGAAAATGCTGTTAGATCTTCAAAGCCTTGAAAATTTCATTTGAAACTTGTCCTATGCAACAGGCATCTCTGTCACTACTGATAAATAACAAATCAAAAAATAAATTCCTTTAAAAGTCTTTTAGTAACTGTAACAGTATGGTTTTCTTCCAAAGGAAAGCTTCAGTTCATCCTCAATATAATCAAGCAATTACAAATACATATTCAAAGGACCATCATTTTTCAAAAGGTTCCTATAGAGGGAGACTGGCTGCTTTGTCACTGCTGCCTAGTTTTAGTTGCCTGACATACAGGGACAACTCAAGCAATAATGTTAAATTTCTAAAGGAAATTTGAAGCAATATCTTCTAACTGTTTCAATCACAGGTATTCCCCCTTTGCATCTAAGTATGACTCTGAGGGAGAGGATGGAGCAAAGGGGTCCCTGAATGAGTACATGTCATTAGGGTCCTTTGAGATGGGTACATGGACCAAGATTCACATGCTGTTTTCCTGTAATAGACTCCATACCTGTTATCAGTGTCTTTGAAGTTACTAAAAATGTTGGCACAAACAATAATTAGAAAATTGGGAAGGCTAGGGGGTATAGTGGATAGAGTGTTATACCCAGAATTAAAATCTGAGCTCAGATACTTACTAGCTGTGTGATCCTGTGCAAGTCACTTAACCTCTCTTTGCCTCAGTTTCCTCATCTCTAAAATGAGGATAATAACCTACCTTTAAAGGTTTTTCTGAGGATCAAATGAGATGGTAATCATAAGGCACCCAGCACAATGCCTGAGACATAGTATAATCTAAATGTTAGGTTGGTTTCTTTTATTGGCTAATTCCTTTAAGAAAGTTATTCTACTCCTGTATTCTCATTATTGTAGACTTAGATATACATAGTAAAAGAAAAATTTATCATAAAGTGTATGGAATGTTTCCTATAATAAACTAATATACTGAAAGAGGGAAGAGAACATTTTTATAATTTTTATACAATTTTATAATTAAATTAATCGGTTTGACCAAGTCTGAATCTACAAGTTATAGACTAAACTTTCTTCTTTTTTAAATCTATGTAGGGATAAGCCTCCCTTGGGTCTGTTTGATCTAGGTTGAAGGTCAGAAATCTTTTTGGAATAGCCAGTTGATGAATCATAACTCTACACTTTGCAAGGGGTTTAATAACCAGACCCATAGGTTAACAGATGGGAAATATTTCCATTCAAAGGCAAGCAGAACCATGTCTGTGATACAATTACCCCAAGCTTTCCAGCAAGCTAAACCTAGCTGGGATTGAGTTAACATCTGGACATGCAAGGCAGCACCCCCTGTAGACTACTGTTGGCATCTTTCTTTGCTTGGTGAATTGTTGATGCATCAGTATAAATGCTTGTACCAGTATCAGAGTGAAGTCATAATAATTATGAATTATTATAATAATATATAATTTTAATGTTATCTATAGTTCCAAAATATTCCACTTCACAATTAAGTCAATAGTAACAACTTGATTTGTTACTATGTTAATGTTAATAGTACAAGATGTTGGGCTTTTTGTTTTCCTGCTGAAGCAAAAACATAATAATGTAGCATTAAATACTTCCATCTTTTAAATCAACTAAGTTTTTGTAAGGGGATACAAAATGTTAACTTCTTTCCTTTCAGTCTATTAATGCCACCTTGCATACATATGTTAAAAGATCATTCCACTCACAATACATTTCAAAACAAAGGTCAATAAGAAACATTAAGAGGTATAAAGTTGAAATAATGACTGAAATTTTACAAAAAAAGATGATAGGGCTCACCAAAAGCCAGAAAATAGCTTGTTTATGTTCTTTTTAAAATTAAAACTTGTTATGAATTTTACAGTCACCCACCGATGTGAGCACTTCCATATACAAAGAACAGCAAAGAGCATTACATATAGACGATGCCATAAATGTCTGTTACATACGTCTTTTTGAAAAAAGGCTGTGTCCAATTTGACACATGCTTCTTGTCTACATCCCTTTCAGAATTTTCTTCTCCTTTTTTTATGATTCTTTGATTTTTTTTTTCATGTCAATACCTCTACTCCCCACCCACCTCCCACTGGTGTCTAACTCTTCCTCAACCCTCCTAAGCCATCCCTGATAACAAATAAAAATAGTCAAAGAAAACAAATACACACATTGGTCATTCAAAAAATGCCTTCATGCTGAGCTTTCAATCATCTTTCTGCTCAGAGGTGAAGAGCATGAATCATCTGACTTAGTGACTGAACATTGCCTCAGAGTTCTTAAGCCTTTCACAATTGCTTTTCTTCACTATGTTGTAGTCATCATCTATATTATTTTCATAGTTCTGCTTATTTCACCCTGCATTACTCCATACAGGTCTTTCCAAGTTTTCTTTAAATCTGTTTCCTTCATCACTTCAGCACAATAGTATTCTATCACATTCATATGCCATAATTTGTTTAACCATTCCTCAAAAGGTAGGCTCTCTTAGTTTCCAGTTTTTTACCACCACAAAAAGAGCTGCTATAGATATTTTCATGCATATGCATCCTTTTTCTCTTTCCTTGCACTCTTTGGAGTATAGATCTAGCAGTGACATTGCTGGGTTAAACGGTATGCATGGTTTAATGGTTTTTTGGTCATAGTTCCAAAGTACAGAATGACTGTACTAATCCATAGTTCCTGTTTTTCTGTGGATCTTCCAACATTTGTTATTTTTCCTGTTTGTTAACTTTGCAAATGTGATGACTATGAGGTAGAACCTTCTAGTTGTTTTAATTTATATTTCTCTAATTGGTAGTGATTTGGGACATTTTTCACATGGCTATTGATAAGTTGAATTCCTTCCTCAGAAAACTGCCTGTTCATATTCTTTGAATATTTATCAATTGGGAAATGGTTCTTGTTCTTATAAATTTGAATCATTTCTCTACATATCTTAGAAATGATACCTGTATTGGAGAAACTTTCTGTAAAGATTTTTTTTCCTATTACCTGCTTCTCTTTTAATATTAATTTACATTAATTTTGTTTATACAAAAACTTTTTAAATTTTTGTCATCAAAATTATTCATTTTACCTTCTGTATTCTTCTCAAACCCTTGGTTTGTCATGAGCTATTCCCATATCCATAGATCTGACAGGTAATTTCTTCCTTGCTCTTCTAATTTCTTTATGATGTCACCTCTTAAGTCTAAGTCATGTACCCATTTGGAGTTTATCTTGGTATATATACTGTGTGAAATATTAGTCTATACCTACTTTTTTGCCAGAGTACTTTCCAGTTTTCCAGGAAGTTTTTGTTAAATACTTTTTACCCTAGTGGCTGGGATCTTTGGCTATTATCAGATAGTAGGCTTCTGTGTTAGTTTGCTTCTGTATATTGCTAACTTTTATTTTTCTAATGCATTTTCTCATTTTGGATGCTTATAGATTGATCAAGGATGTAGGAATAAAACTTCATTAATTAGGACCCATACTTAAAATTAAATAGTCAATAGTCAGTAACTATTAAGTACCTGCTATGTGACTGGTAATTTGCTAAGCAATGAGTATGCAAATGTCAAAAAAGAAAGACAGTCCCTGCCCTCTAGGAGCTTACCATCTTATGGGGGAAGACCACACTCAGAAGGAAACTTGAAAAGGCAGGGCTGTATTGTTAGGAGAGGAAGTAAGGACTCAGATATTGGGGCACAGTGGAGAAGTCAGAGAAATCCTAAAGCAGTGTAACCAGGTGAGAAATGAGGATATGTCTGAGTTGAGCTTTCTTTTTAACTAAAGATTTTGGAGTTTATGAAAGGGGATGAGGAATTAGAATACCAGGACTGATGGGATCTTGCAGGGAGAGAAACAGACAGAGAGACAGCGAGATAAAGAGACAGAGAAAGACAGAGATAGACTACATATACATATGTATAGTCTATGTAATATGCAATTTACTACAATAATTATGGTCTAATATAGTCTACAGATTTCTCGTCTTATGTTTTAGAAGAGCAACACTGAATGTAAACTCTGATTATCTTCATCTAAAGTTCTATTCAGACTGTTAAGCTGGCAAAATTGAAAAGTCAGTCATAATTTACTACTATTTTTCTGTAATGTCTGATATATTAATGAAAATATTTGCAGTTCTACTTTATGGATATGCCTAGACACCAAAGATAATTTGTATTTGCAGGTCTAATTTCATATTGTAATAGCAGATTGAATTGACATTAAATAGCTCAGTTGTATATTAATTTTGAGTTTTACTTCTTAATCTGTTTTCTCCAACATTTCACAGTCTATGAGTAAGTGCCTAGCATGACATATTTTTATCACAATTCATAAATTCCATACTTTAAAAAATCAAGGCAGTTAAATATAATATAGGATTCATATAGCAGCTTTGTTTTAAATATTTCTGAAAGTTAGGTCTTGGTTGAAGAAACTCCTGAAGCCAGCATATATATGGCTTGAGTGAGCAATCAGACTTGGCAATTTGAATAGTAAATGTATTTCACAGTGTGCATACTATGTAGCCTACACAGAGTGACTCAGCATTGTCTTTCTGACAAGACCCACCAACAAACTGAAAAAGGTCCAAGAGGTTTGTCAAAGGGGAGTTTTTAAATTAATGAAGTTTTTTTACATTTGTGTGAATAGGTGGTGGCTTGAGGGTTTTGATTCTATGCAATAAATCACCAAATTAATCATTTATATAGTATATAAATTACTTCAAAGGTGGCACTATCTAATGATTTGTTTAAGAAAAATTATTGGGGGCAGAGCCAAGATGGCAGAATAGAAATAGGACTTCCCTGTAGCTCCCACTTCCACCTCCTCCAATACATGTAAAACTCTAAATAAATTTTAGAGCTACAGAAGCCACAAAGTGACAGAGAAAAACAAATCTCCTGCTGAAGGCAGCCCAGCAGGCCAGCAGGAAGGGTCTATGGCAGCCCGCTGGGAGCCAAGCCCAACCCCACATGAGTTTTGGCCCCAGGACAGCCCCAACCAAGCAGCTGCCAGAGCAGACTTCAGGAGAGTGAAGCACCAGCAGCTATAGTGGTTTCCAGACCTCTAAACCCATAAACGCCAAAGATAAAGTTAAAGGTCAACATGGAACTCTGTTGGAAGAGGGGTGAACAGAAGAGTGTGGTCTGGCCCCTCCCCCCAGGGCGAGATGCAGGAGAGCAGTGGCTGTGCTATGTGGCTGCCTCAGGAGCTCCTGGCGTGCAGATTGTAGGGAGACCAAGTAACCATTCAGAGGGTAATTGCTCTTGCTTCAACCAGCTTAGATCTGAATGCCGGTCTTGGATAGAGGTCTTGGGGTGTGTGGCCAGGTGCCTCTTGGGGCTGCAGAGAGGGCACCCTCCTAATTGCTCTGACAGCTGCAAAAACCCCAGCAATTTGGGACAAAGCTCTCTCCATTCTGAAGGCAGAGTTCTACCATTGCAAAGAGTTTAAAAGTCAAGTAATTGACTGGCAACATGAGCAAGCATAGGAAATGCAATCCTACCATAGATTCCTTTTTCAGGGACAAAAAGGATCAAAGCATAGAATGGGAAGAAGACAACAAAGTCAAAACTCCTGCATCAAAAACTCCTAAGAAAAATATGAACTGGTTACAGGTCATGGAGAAGCTCAAGAGGGATTTTGAAAACCAAGTAAGAGACATGGAGGAAAAATTGGGAAGAGAAATGAAAATGATGCAAGAAAATCAAGAAAAGCACGTCAACAGCCTGACTGAAGAAAATAACACCTTAAAAAATAGACTAACACAAACAGCAAAAGAGGCCCATAAAGCCAATGAGGAAAAGAATGCCTTAAAAAGCCAAATTTGCCAGATGGAAAAAAAATCTTAAAAGCTCACTGAAGAGAATAATTCCTTCAGAATTAGACTGGAGCAAATGGAAGCTAATGACTTTATGAGAAATCAAGATACTATTAAACAAATCCAAACAAATGAAAAAAATAGAAGGCAATATGAAATATCTCATGGGAAAAACCACTGACCTGGAAAATAGATCCAGGAGAGATAATTTAAAAATTATTAGACTACCTGAAAGCCATGATAAAAAAAGTAAAGACCTTAGACACCATCTTTCAAGAAATTATCAAGCAAAATTGCCCTGATATTCTAGAA
This sequence comes from Petaurus breviceps papuanus, assembly GCF_028583685.1. Lineage (NCBI taxonomy): Eukaryota > Metazoa > Chordata > Mammalia > Diprotodontia > Petauridae > Petaurus > Petaurus breviceps. The sequence continues at coordinate 3,663,432 of NW_027187380.1, forward strand.
CCAGAGGGCAAAATAGACATAGAAAGAATTCACTGATCACCTCTTGAGAAAGATCACCAAAAGAAACCTCCTAGGAATATTATAGCCAAATTCCAGAGTTCCTAGGTCAAGGAGAAAATACTGCAAGCAGTCATGAAGAAACAATTTGAGTATTGTGGAAACACAATCAGGATAACACAAGACCTAGCTGCTTCTACACTAAAGGATTGAAGGGCTTGGAATATGATATTCTGGAGGTCAAAGGAGCTAGGATTAAAACCAAGAATCACCTACCCAGCAAAACTGAGTATAATGCTTCAGGGAGAAATATGGTCATTCAATGAAATAGAGGATTTTCAAGCATTCTTGATGAAAAAACCAGAGCTGAACAGAAAAATTGACTTTCAAGTACAAGAAGCAAGAGAAGCATGAGAAGGTAAACAGGTAAAAGAATTCATAAGGAACTTATTAAAGTTGAACTATTTACATTCTTACATGGAAAAACAATAATTGTAACTCATAAGACTTTTCTCAGTATGAGGACAGTTGAAGGGAATATATGTATATATGTATACATACATATATGTATAGGAGGGTATAGGCATGTATAAATATATATGTGAGGGTATGCATGTGTATGTACATGAATACATAGCACAGGACAAGTTGAATATGAAGGGATGATATCTAAAAAATAAAATTAAGGGTGAAAGAGGAATATATTGGGAGAAGGAGAAAGGGAGACATAGATTAGGGTAAATTATCTCATATAAGAGAAAAGAATAAACTGTTACAATGGAGGGGAAGAGCAGGAAGGTAAAAGGGAATAGGTCAACCTTACTCTCATTGAATTTGGCTTAAGGAGGGAATAACATACACAATTCAATTGGGTGTCTTACCCTACAGGAAAGTAGGGGGGGAGGGGATAAGAGGGGGGATGATAGAAGGGAGGGCAGATTGGGAGAGAGGGGAGTTAGAAGCAAACACTTTTGAAAAGGGACAGGGTCAAAGGAGAAAATAAAATAAGTGAGGGGGTGAGATAGGATGGAGGGAAATATAGTTAGTCTTTCACAGTATAACTACTATGGAAATATTTTGCATAACTACACATGTACAACCTATATTGAATTGCTTATCTTACCAGTGGGGGTGGTTAAGGAGGGAAGAAGGGAACTCAAAGTTTTAAAAACATGTGTATAAAAGAAGAAAAAAAAATCATCAATAATAATAATAGCTAGCATTTACATATAGCACTTTAAGATTTGCAAAGCACTTCACAAGTATCATCTCATTTTATCCTCACTACAACCCTGGGAGATAGGTGCTATCATTTTCCTTGTTTTACAGATGAAGAAATTGTGGCACAAAGTGATTTGCCCAAGATCAGACAGGTAGTAGGAGTCTAAGGCTGGATTTGAACTCAGAACTTCCTAATTCCAAGTCCAATACTCTAGCTAGACAATTTGAATGAATGTAGGAACAAATTAATTCTTAATAACTACTATAAATTACTATCTTTCCATCTGGTGGGAAGGGAGAAAAGTCCTTAAATATTTTTTGTATAGAGGGAAATTGTCCAATCACAGATTCTCGTATCTATGTCGTGGTTTAAAAAAAAAAAAGACCCACTGTTCTAAGTTTTGGTTACATGTTAGAATTAAAAACAACCACCACAACCACTGTTTATTGATATTATAAGCCATGGCAAGGCAAGGAGAGGTCAGTTTCCCTAGAAAAATTCTCAATGGAGAAAGTAGATTCTGGCTACAAGATACTTCCCCACTCAAAGATATGAAATAAAATGAAAAAAGCAAAGGCAAGTTGCCAGGTAATAAACCTGCTAAGGAACCGAATATATAGTTCTCAGATATGTTTTTGTGACATCTTGAAATCTTGTTCTTTGTAGTGATAAGGAGGATGATGATGGTAATAAAACATTTTAAAAGGATTTAAAAATTAAGAAGGAAGGAAAAAGACTAAGAGTAGGCAGTTTTGCTAAATTTATACTGAAACGGAAGCAAAATGTGAGATGAAGTTACTTGGGTTCAAAAAGGCTGCTCTCTCTTTACCTCCTCTTCTAGACATTAAAACCGGAAAGATTCCAGATAGCCTTTGACAAGCTAAAATTTTAGAATATAAAACCAATTTTCTAATGACCATTTTTAGAGGATCATGAATTTCCTTAAGAACATAGGGTCATTCATGATTTCAGTTTGCTTTTCAGTTTGAAATGCTTAAAGGTTTCCTTCTTAAGGCTTTCTTAAGGACCATTTGATAGACAAAAAATAAGATTTCCAACTTCCCAAGGCCTCCTGTGTTTTTACTAAGACTGGATACAAAAACCAAAATAACTCTAGAAATGCCATGATGTACACATGAAAATATTAGAGAATTATTTCTCAAAGTGGATAAATGTTTGCTTCATTCCTGCTTGATAGTACTAACATTTATGAGATTCAGCATAAATGATTAAAAGTTTCATTAAGTTTTGGGTATTGGAGGATATTGACTCAAAGCAGAGTTCCCAATACAATCATAGTTGCAAAAAATAGGATTTTGCATACCTGAAAACGGAAGAAAGTTTCAAGCTGGACAATGCATTTTGAAAATGTAACATAAATTAGTATGATTAGATATATAGCAGAGTAGAGAAGTTACTTAAGAGGCTTCTAACAATAAACTTTGGGGACAATGAAACTATAAAAAAGTGACCAATAAGATACCCTTTTATTTATAAGGATCAGCCATTACCAGGTTGGCTGAATATTTAAATTTCTTAATTCCCAATTAACAATAACAATAATAATCTGTAATAAACCCAGAGAAACTTTATTTAATTTTTGTTCTCATTTTAATTTTCAAATTTGTATTCCAAAGCTCATGCATGTTGGATTTTTTTTTTCCTCTTGTGGAGTTTTGAATTTGGCCTCATCTTATTTTCAATTCAATAAATCTCAGGAAGGGGAGCGAAATTTTCTCCTTGTTTATTTCCCATTATCTTTTCTTTTTACTTTGGCTAGCCATATCATAATGAAAAGAGCAGATTAAATTCCTCAAATTGGATTCAAATACCAGACAGTTTGGAATCATAAAAGCTTTATATTGAAAAGTTATTTTTCATTATAAAACCAACTCAAACTAAATTTAATGTAACTGCCCTCCTGACTTAATCAATCCTGCCATGTAGAAGCAGATATATAACACTTTAAGGTTTGCAAAGTGCTTTACAAATGTTATTTCACTGTATCCTTCCAACCACTCTTTGAGCTAGGGGCTTTTATTATCCTCATTTTACAGATGAGAAAACAGAGGCAGCCAAAGGTTAAGTGGTTTGCCCAAAATCACATTGCTAGCAAATGTCTGAGGCAGGATTTGGATTCAGATCTTCCTGACTCCAGACCAACCATTCTATCCATCGCTGCTGCTTTATAGGTAAAAGCAAGAAAAATGAAAAATTTTGTTGACATTTATCTATTTTCACATTTAAAAACAAATGAGACTGAAGAAAAAATGTAGGTGATGGTGGAAGGCTTAGTGTGCCATTCAAAGAAAGCTTCCCATTTTTCTTTTGTTTTAATTTAGCACTGTGGGGTATAAGCATTTATGTTTCGTTTTATGAAGTGTTGAGATCAAATATTCCTCCTTCAGGGAAATTACCTAGTGGGAAGTTACCCCTGTCGTGGCACCTATCAATAAAACCTTCCAGTCTTGAGAGATTAACAAATCACAAAGACAATGGAGATTCCTTAGGGGAAACTGTAATTTACTTAAAGTAAGACTTGACCCCATCACAAATCTATGGGAAAACAGGGAAAGCCTTATCCAGGGTATCTTCTTTCACAGCTCAGCCCATGGCAATAGCTGCCAAGGTGGCCCTCTGCCTTCAGGAGGACCCTGCTGAGGTAGAAGTTAGAATTCTTAGCTCACCACCCACACTGGTGAAGAGAGGGTTAGCCTCTGCCCCTACAAAGGCCCTGGGAAGGTGGGAGTCAAGAGTCCTGATAGATGACTCAGAAAACACCTCAGGAGAGGAGGCTGAAGTGCCACAGAGAAGTATGCTGATCTGCAGGACTTATGCCTTCTGAGTCATTAATACAAGACTGTGATGCTTTCACAGCAGGCTGCCTGGTGGCTTGCCCCCAGGGTTGAGTCTGTGGAAGCTTCAAGCCCTTCTGCAGATCCCCTTAAAGAGACATACACACTTGTCCTGGAATAGACAGAATATGTAGGCCATGCCTTGCATAACAACAATCTATACTTCTGAACCTGGCACATTGTTTTGAGTGCAGGTTATTTAAAAAAGATTCTTCATATCCTATTCTACTTCAAGGAACCTGCCTAGACAGGAGACAAAAGCAGGGCTCCAGCAAGGATTCAGCTGGCATAAAACACAACAGAACAGGATTCTGACTCTGGGACTCAGCCAATCCAAAACAGAAACAGCCCTGAATAGAATCAGGAATGAAGGCTCTTATTCACTGGCTTTAAAAAAAAAAATAAGCAAAGAAACAAATGGGGGATCTAGATGTCTCAGACAATTGCTGAGCTCATGACATCTCACAGCCTGTGTTTTAGAATCTCCCAGGTAATGAACTATATCCATCATGGAAAACATTCCCCAGCTCTCAAAGATTAGAGAATATAAAGGAGCTTCATTGTTACTGAGCTGTGGTAGGAGGAGGCATCTGTTGACTGACAGTTTTCTTTGACAATATCCTCTGTTGGCCAAGTGGGCTCTGATTACAAGCCATTTTCTACTGGTGTTTATAAGTGCAAAAGAAAAAAGAAAAATGGAGGACAGGCAGGCAGGATTATAAACTTCTTGCAGCTGGCCTTGGAAGCAGAACAAAGCAGTTTGTATCTTTCAAGGAGAGCACAGAAGCTTGATAATTTGTAATTGGCCTGGGAATGTGGAAAAGAGTAACTTTGTTGCTCTCTGTGGGGGGTCTTGAGAGTGGACTGGTATTGAGGTACACCCAGATATAAGGAATTGTGTATGTCTACTCATTCTATCCTGAAATGGAGGCTGGTTTCAAGTTTGAGCAAATCCAAGAAATAAAAAAGATGTAAGGGATCCCTTTATTTGGGCCTGCCCATATTCCATCCACCAAAGGATCTGGGATGACAATGAAATGGGTCAATAATGCTGATCACAATCTATTTAAATTTGCCCATCACCAGTGACTTTTGTCTGTTTCCTTACAAGTTCTTCCAGAGAGTCCACCTAATATGGTGGGGCCTTCCTCAAGTTCTCTTAACAAACTAGGATATTGCACTGCTCTCAGGTTTTCCATCTGTTATCTCTTACTCTCTTTGCATTAAAATTTTTTTAAATCATATTTTCTTTCTTTCATCTTTTATGCTATTTCTCCTGCATAATTCCTTGTAAGGAATATTAGATGGGAAAGATTACTTTTAGCTAGGGGCTTGGATGTCATAACTAGTATGCTTTCTATCAGTCAATCAATAAATAAACATTTATTTATTTTTTTGTTTGTTTTTTGCTTTTTTTGGAGAGGGGAAGGCAGGGCAATTGGGGTTAAGTGACTTGCCGAAGATCACAGGGCTATAAAGTGTTAAGTGTCTGAGGCTTTGAACTCAGGTCCTCCTGACTCCAAGGCCGGTGTTCTTTTCACTGTACCATCTAGCTATCCCTATATAAGCATTTATTAAGCCCTTACTATGTGCCCAAGCTCAGTACTAGGTACTGTATTAAACACTAGGGATACAAAATAAAGTGAAAATCCCTGCCCTCAAGGAACTCATATTCTAATGAGAGAGTGGATAGAATGCTGAGTCTGGAGTCAGGAAGACCTGCGTTCAAATGTGACTTTATACTCTTGCTAACTGTGTGACCTTGGGCAAATTACTTACCAGCTGTCTCCCTCAGTTTTCTTAACTGTAAAACTGTAAAAAAAAAAATTGTAAAATAATAGCATCTACTTCACAAGGTTGTGAGGATCAAATAAGATAATATTTGTAAAGTACTTTACACATTAGTAGTAAAGTGTTTGACACATAGTAGGCACTTGATAAATACTTATTTCCTTCCTTCCTGTGAATACAGAAAAAGGGACATATATAAAAGATATTGTAAAGGTAGAAGTAACAGGGGTTAGTGTGTCACTGGATCATAGAATGGAGAGAAGTAAAGTATAAGAAGACTTGGAAAGGTAGGAAGAGGCCAGGTAATGAAGAGCTTTAAATGCTAAATAGAGGGCTTTGTATTTGATCCTAGAGGTAACATGGGGGCTACTGGAGTTTGTTGAGGAGAGGAAATGACATAGGTTTGCCCATACTTTTGGAAAATAAGTTTGGCAAATAAGTGGAAGATGCACTGCAGTCAGGAAAGACTTGAAGCAGAGTGATCAATTAATAGCCAATTAATTAATCAATTAATAAATTCCAAGCAAGAGTCAGTAAGGGCCTGAACTAGGATTGGGGTCCTGTGAGTGAAGAAAACGGGACATATGTAAGAGATTTTGTGAAGGTAAAAATAAGATTTAGCAACAGACTGGATATATGAGGTGAGTGAGAATGAGGAGTTAAGGTTGAATGATACAGTTTATGAGGTTGATGGTACCCTCAACAATAACAGGAAAATTAGAAAGAGGGGAAGGAAAGATAATGAATTCTGTTTTGAGCATACGTTTAAGATGCTTGATGGACATTCAGTTTAAAATATTCAATAGATTTTGTGGGACTAGAACTCAGGACAGAGAATAGGACTGGATATGTATATTTAGGAATCATATAGGTAGAGATGGTGATTGAACCCATTGGAGCTGATAAGGTCACCAAATGAGAGAAAAGAGAATAGGATGTGGGGCAGAGTCTTAGCTTAACCCCTGGTTAGTGGATATGATATGGATGAATAACCAACAAAGGTGAGACAGAGGAGTCGTCCAGTTGACAAGAGGAGAAGAAGCAGGATCATGTGTGACTTGAGTTTCAAAGCTCTTTGGTATGGCACTCTTATCTCATTGGTGGAGATCAGTGCCCCATGTCTGCCTCAGGGGAGGAAAAAGATGGAGAGATCAAGAAAGGTGAGAGATCCTGGGTTCTTCTAGCTTCCAGCCTTGAAGATACACAATGCCATGTTCTTTACAGGTCTCTGAAGACTCTGGGAAGAAGATGACATGAGACTAGCTGGCAGTCTCCATCATATTCCTATCCTCAGAATGCTATACTAGAGACTTCAGAGACTTTTCCCCTTGAGTGAGATCAGGGGCACACTCTTTCTCTTGGTTTAGCTAAGAAATCTCACTCCCAATGGGAGAACTCCTTCATTCTGTATGTTTTGGTGGAATAAAGAAACCAACTAATTACATCCAGGCAATGATTTATTTGGCAATGAGTGCAGTTAAAAAACAAACCAGGTCCAAGGCTCTTGGTAGCCAAAGACCCAGAAGTTTGCTTTCTCATAGTTAATACACAATTTGGAGGGGAAACAGGAAACACAGGATTATATGGAATGAGACATCTGGTTTCTTATTGATAGAAGGTGAGTTGGGAGACACCAAAGTGAGAGGGAGAGAGGTATTCTTGTGCCATTCTTTAAGTCAGGGGACTCTTGTGAAACCTCCTAAATCAGGTGACTTACATGGAGTTGAAATTTCACAAAATGGTGAATAAAAACAAAATGGAGTCACTAATGCTAATTTTTAATGTAGCAGGTATATATTCTTATACATATACTTTCTCTGATTTTATTTTGCTATCAACTTGGATAAATGGGCTTCTATTTCCATTTATTGTGTTACTGATATCTGGTTGTGTCAGGCCTTGGATATAAAATTTGGACCTTTTCTTTCCCTATTAAGAAATAGCAATAGTTGGCTGGCTAAGTGGCGCAGTGAATAGAGCACCAGCCCTGGAGTCAGGGGGACCTGAGTTCAAATCTGGCCTCAGACACTTAACACAAAAACTAGCCATGTGACATTGGGCAAGGCACTCAACCCTAACTGTCCTGCCTTTCCCATCCAAAAAAGAAAAAAGAAAAAAAAGAAACAGCAATCATGGGGCAGCTAGATGATGCAGTGAATAGAGCAGTGACCCTGGGGTCAGGAGGACCTGAGTTCAAATTTGGCCTCAGACACTTGTATACTTACTAGCTGTGTGACCTTACCTTCCCCCCTCCAAAAAAAATTAAGAAAATAAAAGAATAACACCCAGCAAGGAAGGTGGTGGGGTGTGAGTGGAGGATCAGAGGGGAGAAAGGGAGAAAAGTCAGACTGAAGCTCTGGGTTTATATATAGGGGAGCAGCCAGATTGGTTGATAAGGTTGAAGAAGGAAGTAAACAGGAGCCAGATCATAGAGGGAATTGCACTGGGAATCCCAAAGTCCCATAGGAATGCCTCCTACCCATTCAACGACTCTTTCCTCAGGCCTCATTGATACTTCCAAGCTGACTGAGTGCCTAGCTGGTGCCATCAACAGCCTCCAGCAGGAGCTGTCACAGGAGAAGCTGAAAAGCCATGCACTGCAGCAACATTGCCATAAGCTGAAGGAGCAACTGAATAAGCTGGAGGCCCAGAATAAGAGCCTAAGGGACATGGAAGCCGAGCACAATCGCATGAAGAGGGAAGTCAGCGCCCAGTTCCACCAGGTGCTGAAGCTGAAGGATGAGATGTACAACTTGTCCATGAGGTACACCAATGCTCTGCAGGACAAGGACCTGGCCATCACACGCTGCCAGAGTCTGCAGGAGGAGGTGAGGATGACAGAGGTCACACCAGCACTTATCTTGGGCTTTATTGGGTTTTTTTTTTCTTACAAAATGTTATTGTTCTCTCTTCTGGGACCTTTGCCAGCTAAGGATATGCTCACAACCGCATCTTCCTGGCCTCACCCACTAGGGCATCAGCTCTCTTACCCTAGGCACAAGTCATTATCATATCCCAGAAAGTTAAATACAAGCCACAGATACTGCCAGCTCTCAATTCTATGGGTAAATGGCTGGGGGGGGGGTGGGAGAGGGGTATTCGAGGGGCAGGAGTATGGATAATATAAAAGAATTTAAACTGAAAAAAGGCTTGATAATGAGCTTAAGATAGATTCAGAGGGACAGCTAGGTGGTGCAGTGAATAGAGCACTGGCCCTGGAGTCAGGAAGACCTGAGTTCAAATCCAACCCCAGACACTTATCACATTTACTAGCTGTGTGACCTTGGCAAGTCACTTAACTCCAATTGCCCTGCCTTCCCCCTTCCAAAAAAAAAAATAGATATATTCAGAGTCATACATTCACCTACATAGTCAATCTGCTCAAGACTTTTCTTCCCAAGTCTATCAGCTAGTCTTTTGAATATCTTACTGTAGGACTTTTCCTTAAGGGTATAGAGTAAGGAAGACCTAGTTTCTGGTTTTAAGAACCTTATTCCAAATGACAATTCCAAAGGACTCATAATGAAAAATGCTATCCAACTCCAGAAAGAGCTGATGAATTCTAATAGCAAATTGTAGCCTTTTTAAAACTTTATTTTTCTTGTCCTCCCCAACATGGCTAATATAGAAATATGTTTTTCATTACCTCATATATGTAACAGATATCATATTTCTTGATTTCTCAATGGGTAGAGAAGGGGGTGGAGGGGGAGAATTTGGAACTGAAAATAAAATTAAATAAAAACTTTAACAAGAGGCATAAAACAGATGATGCATTAATAATTATGATAGCTTTGAGGGAGGGAGTTAGTTAAGGGACTGAATAAAGGCCAACTTTGAGCTGTGAAATAAAATTTAATTATATTCAACAAATACTTATTAATCCTACTGTGTGAAAGGAGACTTGAGTTATGATAAATTGGACAAACTTTGTTTTGATGTAGAGCTGCTTGATCTCCTCCTATTTACTGGGTATCAGAAAGGTTACATTTTCCCATTTTGTAAGAATGGAAGCCTCAAAGTGAGAAGTAACTTAAAAATCTGTGCCCTAAAGGGATTCCTCCTCCTGTCCCCTATGTATACTATCTCTTTCCTCATTTCCTACTATACAAATTAATCACCTACATCTATGACTCCTAGTTTCTGCTCCCTGCAACACAAAAGTCCCTTTACTGATAAGACTTTAATAGTTGTGATCCACTCTTGTTCCACATTCTTACAAACCCTATCATGGAATTCCTGATTCTCAGAAATCTCATTTCCTAGAAGCTTGACATGGCAAGAATCTGCCCAGTTTGCTGAGAAGTTGCCCTACCCTCATCTTAAAAGAATGCCAGTACAGCAGATTGACCTCTACAAATTAGGTGGTGTAAATTTCCATTAGATTATCCCTGGTTCCTCCCTACTGAAAGTACTGAGAGTACAGATTAATCTACAGACCAATGGACAAATGCTTCAGTAGTCTTACAGGGAGATAATCAGGGCGCCCAAGAAAAGAAGTGAGTTAATTAGGATCACATTAAGAAAGTTATGATTTAAAGTCCTTCAGTTTCCATGTATGATTTAGCCTCCCTAGTTTAGGGATATTTACTTGGAGGACAGACTTGTTATTGTCAGAGAAGAGTATAAGATGGAGTCTCCTGGCTTGGTCCCAAGAGCAGTCTCATGGACTCTGCCCTTAAATGTACTACCACCTGCTTCATGCCTCACTGGAACAATTTTCCTTTCTCTCTCAGTTGCACCAGATCCACTGTGAATGGGAAAAGGTATTTGGTTCAGAGTTTCAATTCAGAACTTTCCTTGGGACCCTTTCCAGATTGAGGAAGGAAAATAGCATATTCTTTATTTCTTTTTTTTTTCTTTTTGGAGGGCAATTGGGGTTAAGTAACTTGCCCAAGGTTACATGGCTAGTTTTTTTGTGTGGGTGTTAAGTGTCTGAGGCCGGAAACCAACTCGTGATTTATTCACTGCACCACCTAGCCGCCCCAAGAATAGCATATTCTTAATGAAATAGTTTCCAATATGATTTTCCTAAAGTTTTCATTTCAACAGATGTAGTACTGTGGTTAGTAGAGCCACAGATCTATCTATCTATCTATCTATCTATCTATCTATCTATCTATCTATCTATCTATCTATCTATCTATCTATCTATCTATCTATCGAGAACAGATTAGTGTAAGGATTTCCCAATAAGGAAACTACCTCTGTCAATGTAGATTTGCACCTACTTTGCAGTGTTTAGTCCTAGAGATTTGTCTGGGGTCACTGAGAAGTTGTCATCTCCCCCAGGTCACACAATCAGTATTTGTCAAAAGCAGGACTTAAATTCAAGTGTCCTTGACTCTGGGGCCATCCTGTCTCTAAAGCTATAAGCATTCACATATAATTTATATGTGACTACTACTTATATGTTTGAATAAATTAGGCAGTATATTATCAGTTCAAATCCAGCCTCAGACACTTACTAGTTGTGTGACCCTAGACAAGTCACTTCTATGTGCCTTAATCCACTGGAGAAGGACATAGCAAGCCCCTCCAGTATCTTTGCCAAGAAAACTCCATGGACAGCATAGTCCACAAAGAGTTGGACATAGGGGCGGCCAGGTAGCACAGCAAGTAAGAGCACCGGCTCCAGTGTTGAGAAGACCTGGAGATCGAATCCCGGGCTCAGACACTTAGCACCCACCCAGAAACACCTGGCTGTGTAACCTTGAGCAAGTTACTTAACCCCAATTGCTTAGGGGCGGCCAGGTGGCTCAGCGAGTAAGAGCATGGGCTCCAGTGTCGGGATGACCTGGATCAAATCCGGGCTCAGATACTCAGCACCACACCCAGAAATAACTGGCCGTGTGACCTTGAGCAAGTTACTTAACCCTGATTGCTTTAAAAAAAAAAGAGTTGGACATAACTGAATATCTGAACAGTAATGTATTATCAGAGGTGGTTCTCAAGTTAATATGTTATTCTGATACTCTTTCAAATAATTTCTTGACATTTTCATGACTCCATAATTCCTTGTACTACAAGTCTTGGGGGTTACTAAGTGTTGTCTGACATCATTTATCATAACACTGGCAGTTGATAACTGGTGGGTAAGTAAATAGAATGAATTGAGTTGCTTTCTAGGACTCATGGATTATGTTAACAGTGGTCTCAAATCTAAATGCATAATGTTTGTGCTCGCTCACAAAACAAAGCAAACAATACCTGGCCCTTGTCACAGGGAATTGATATTATTCATTAGTTGACACCCCTAAAAGATTTTGAGATATCTATGATGGAAGGACTCCTGCATTTTATAACTATCATCATTTTTTAAAATTTATTTACTTACTTTTGGTTTACAACATTCAGTTCCACAGTTCCTTGAATTTCAAATTTTCTCCCCCTTCCTCTCCTTCCCCCTACCCCCCTACCCCCATGGTGGCATGCAATCAAACAGAGGTTCTATAGATACCTTTACATTAAATATTAGTCAAGTTGCAAAGAAGGATTATAACCAATGGAGTGAACAATGAGAAAGAAGGAACGAAACAACAAAAAATAAAAGAGAGCAAGTAGTTTGCTTCAATCTGCATTCAGACTCTAGTTCTTTCTCTGGATGAGGACATCCCTTTCCATCATGAGTCTTTTGGAGTTGTCTTCTAACCTTGTATTGCTGAGAAGAGCCCAGTGTATCAGTTAGTTGTCACACATACGATATGTCTGTAATTGTATATAAAGTTCTCCTGGTTCTGCTCTTCTTACTCAGCATCAGTTTATAGAAATCTCTCCAGGTTATTATTAAGTCTGTCTGCTCCTCATTTCTTATAGCACAATAGAATTCCATTACATTCATATACCACAACTTGTTTAGCCATTCTCTCTTGATGGGCATCCCCTTGATTCCCGATTGCTTGCCACCACAAAAAGAGCTGCTATAAATATTTTTGTACACATGGGTCGTTTTCCCACTTGTATAATCTCTTTGGGAGACAGCCCTAGAAGTGGTATTGCTGGGTCAAAGGGTATGCACTTTTTAAAAGCCCTTTGGGCATAGTTCCGGATTGCTCTCCAGAATGGTTGAATATAACTATCATTATTAAAGGAGAATAAACAATAAAGTGATTTCTGGGCTAATTGAAAAGCTTTTTTTTTTTCAAGGTGAGTGGAAAAGACTCTAGTCTCCACAGCTGGCCATGTCTACAACCAGCTGCATTCTACCATGGAGGTCAAGGTTTTGATCCCTGTACCTCTCTTTCTTGGACAGTTGTATCTAATGAAGCAGGAGCTACAGCGGGTCCAGATGACTTCCTCCTGTGAACGTGAGTCTAGAGAGAGGTTTCTTAAAACCAGCAAAGACCTGGAACTCCAAGAGGGAGAGGTTAATAGACTCAAGGAGGAGAATGAAAAGCTTAGGTCTCTGACTTTCAGTCAGGTAAGTAGACCCCAACAACTGCGGTTGGACTGGCTGTCATGGGCAGCCTAGAACATGGAACATGCTGGGACATGGAACTCTTGGCATATGGGAACATCTTGTGTAGTATCCCTATATGGCAAGTGATGGATGAAACTGTTCTTCTTGCTAACATGAGAACAGTAGGTTCAAAAGATTCCAACATCCCATTCTTGATCTGTCTCCCTTGGACTATAAAAAATTGAGCCTGAGCTGTATGTTAACTCTGTGTGTGTGTATGTGTCTATCTGTGTGTGTGTCTGTCTGTGTGTGTAGGACTTGTATCTCATTGGTGTGGTAATTTGCTCTACTGAGGCAAATTGCAACCTATCTATAAATTCCACAAGAGGAAACTCAAATGTATTGGAAAGAGCTCTGATTCTGGAGTCAGAAGAACTAGATTAAAATTTTGCCTCACACACATACAACCTTAGGCAAGTCACTTAATTGCCCTGGGCCTCAGTTTCCTTGATTACAAAGTGTGGTAGTTAGACTAGCTGGTCCTTATAGTTCTAGATCAGTGACCCATATAGATATATAGATATAGATAGATATGTGTGTGTGTGTATATATGTATGTGTGTGTATTGTTATTGTTCAGTCGTTTTTAGTCATGATCAACTCTTTGTGACCCCATTTGGGGTTTTCTTGGCAAAGAATGGTTTGCTATTTCCTTATCCAGCTCATTTTACAGATGAAAAAACTGAGGCAAACAGAGTTAAGTGATTTGCCCAGGGTCACAAAAATAGTATGTGTCTGAGGTCAGATTTAAACCTCAAGTCTTCTGACTCCAGGACTGACTATCCACTGCGCCACCTAGCTGTCTAATATATATATATATATATATATATGTATATGTACAACCAAATTTATAATCTTAGAGAGTCATTGAAGGTTCAGAAAGGTTAAGTGACTTCCATATGGTGACAAAGCTTGTAAGTGTCTGAGGTAAGATTTGAACTCAGGTCAAATACAACATTTTATAAACTATACCTCTCTCTCTCTTACACACACACACACACACACACACATACTTTTACCATAGCTTATTTCCTTTTAAATTTGGGGCTGTAAGCTTATGCTAATTTACATAATATTATTTCTTTTTCTGCCTGGAATGAAATAATGGCATTCTTAGGACTTCACTGTGGGCAATATTCCCTGCTCCCTAGGGAGGTAAGGTAGGCTTTGGGAAAGGTTGGGGTCACTGGGCTGAGGTACCCCATACTGACCTCTCAGCATCCCAGGCAGAGAAAGACATCTTGGAGCAGAACTTGGATGAGGCACTGGATAGCAGGCAGGAACTGGTGGATCGCATCCACTCCCTGAGAGAAAGAGCGGTCACTGCTGAGAAACAGCGCAAACAGGTAACTGGCATCCTATCTACTATCTACCACCTTTGCCCTCCCAGAAAATATGCACACATTGGCAAATATGGAAGCTGGACTTTCTGGGATGTTAAACTGTTTGTATCTAGGTGGAGACCAACCGATTCTTTGTTGGGCTGGGTTTGCTTACCTTGATTTAGTGTCTTTAACAAGGAAGGGAAACTTCGTGAGTAGTAAGAGACTGGGGAGTTATTAGAGGAAAGGCAAGAACAAAATTTTGTATTTTGAGACCCTAAATAAACATGATACAAATATACATAGAAATTAATCACCTCATGTAAATATGTAAGCAAAGGAGAAGCCATTTGTAACTTTAGCATATTAAAAATTGAGTAGTAATGCTGTGTAAGATTCCGCTTTCCCTTAACCTCCTCTATCTACCCCTATACTCCACCCAGACCCCTGCTGATGTCAGTAACTTGTCTGTTTTCTTACCTTGGATCAGTACTTGGAAGAAAAAGAGAAGACCCTCTTTCAGTTGCAAAAAATCAAGGTGGACTTTGAACTCTACAAGGAGAAGATGAATGCCCTGCAAAGCCAGGTGGTAGAGCTTCAGAAGGAGCGAGACCAGGTATCTCTTGGGAATGAAAGAAATTATTTGTATTGAAATTAATCAGTTTATAACTAAGTTTCATTTCTAGAACCTGGCTGGGCTAGAAAAAGAAATTTCTTTGGCTTACTGCTTTTCTCCCTGGGGAACATAGAGCTAGGGAAACTACCCAATGTACCCCCAATTTTGTTCTAAAACTTGCCCCTCTAACCTTGGCTCCAGCTTGCTCCTGATTTGGGGAAAATGATCAAGGAAGTCAACCTTTAAGGGGGTATGGAACAGAGTTTCTTGTAGGAGAAGATATCTTTTCCAGTTCTTTTCCCATCCACCACTACTATAACCTGACTCTTCTGCCCTTCTTTATATCTTAATACTTTGTTGAGAATCTGTTCCATATTTCAAGCAATTTGATTGAAACTAAAGTAGATAGCATTGAATTGTTTTTATCTTCCAGACTTAGAGTTAAAAGTTCTTGGATACAAAATGCAAATGATGGTACAAATTAATTAAATTCCAGAATATCCAAAAAAGAAATCTGAGTAGCCTTGACTTATACAAAGCCATTCATTCCTGTGGAGCTATTCCAAGCTTTAGCTGTCTTTTCTCTGCCTGCCCCATGGGCTGAAGGCTACCGCTTCTGGGTGGTGCATGATCTCTTGGGCTTCCCATAGGCATACAGTGCAAGGGATCTGGCCCAGATGGACATTTCTCACAGTTTGATGGAAAAAGATTCCCTCCGAAGAAAGGTGTTTGAGCTAACCGATGAAGTCTGTGAACTACGGAAACAGCTCCAAAAGATGCAAGCAGAACCAATGAGCGAGGTAAGGTACTCACCTGGCTCCCATTTTGACCTTCAATAATGAACACCATGTGAATTATATGCAAATAACATACAGATGAACGATTTGCTGCTTTAGTCTGTATCTGGGGTGCCATTTGTAACTAGGGTATCACATGATAAAGAAGAGCTGGGTTAAAGAAAAGCACAAGATTTTGATTCTTCCCCACTCCCTCCCAAAGGAACAAAAATCTAACAATCCAGTTGCTCTTGGCGTCTCCGGTTGTCTCAGGGGTGGGGATGTGCCAGGGCCTCACTGGTTGTGTCCAAGGAGCCCTTTCTGGATAGAAGAGGAAAGAATTGGTGTTTCCAGGAAGGGGGTGAGAGGAGAATACCATGGGGTAGTTTGCCTGGAAGTACAAGAGCATCCAAGATGAACATCTTGAAACCAACGAACTTGTCTAATCCATTCTTTGGCAGGTCAAAGAGAATGCTGGAGAACCTTTGAAGTGGGGGAAACAGAGGCTCATCAGGATGCACGCCATCAATCCTCAGGAGGACAATGACTTCAGCTTCCTAAGCTCCACAGAGGTACAGAAACCTCCCTCATTCTCCTGCTTTCTCAGAGACCGAGTTTGCTTTTTAGTTAGAGGGCATTAAGAGCCCATCCACCCCTGACTTCATTGTTGGACAATGTAGGACAATTTTCATGAAACAGTTTAAGCAAATGCCTGGAATAATCAACTTCTGGGAAGTTTACAGGACCTCAAACCTCTAATGATTTCCCCTCCAGTGTCACTAGTAAACAGTTGCTTTCTTTGGTAGTTCCACTCTTAGGTTATAGTGATGTCCAGGAATTCTGAGAAATGGGGGTTAGGGAAAGCATTACCATGAGGCCCTATCATGGGGCGATGACTCTACAGAAGGATTGAGGAAAGGTATGGAGTGGGGCACATGAGACTGCTACTAAAACTAATAATATCCTTCCAAAGAGCGATATCCTTTAACCTCCTTCTACCTCACTTCGGTCTAGGGAAGGGAGGGTGGAGGAAGAGCAGAGGGGACTTAGGTTACTCTCCATGGTCCTGCTTGAGTGATAGGGCGTTGTAACTTGATAAAAGGTACATTTATATGTGTATGGTTCTTAAGTACATATGTGTGTCTATATGCAAGTGTACAGAATTTACAGTACATGAGATATCCACAAATTCAAGTACAGGTTTGATTTCCAATGTAACTGGATGAGTACAAATGTGACTATCAATGCAATTTGATATTTAAGTACAACCTGAGTGCATGTGCAATGTAAGTCTTGACATGTGCAGAGAATCCATTGATCTTTACCCTCTTCCATGCTTACCTGGATAGCACTGGCCAGATCTGAGCACCACCTCAAACCAGGAGCTGATGGGAAGTTTCTGTTCCAGTAGCCCTGTGCCTCCTTGCAAGCAATCACTCTACAAGCGAGTTACTGAGGACTTCCAGGAAGACCCCATTTCTGTAAGGTATGAGGTCAAGGAAGGCCAGGGGTCACAATGTCATGTCTTCTTTGGGTTGATTAAAGCAGATTGTAGGTGTTATAGAACATAGCTACAGAAAAGTATGCAGAACAACACTACCAACCTCACAGGCTTGTTGTGAATAAAATACTTTGTAAGCTGTAGAATATTAGACAAATGTAATGTAATCCCATTCTTCTTATCTTTTTCAGTGAACTTCAGGTAGAAATAGTTCTGAGACAAGTCACTGTCTTTCTATTATTCTTTTATATTTAATGTTCAGGGGGTGGAGCTAAGATAGCAGAATAAAAGTATATTTAATATTCTTTGGGCTGTTATAAAGTAGATAAAATAGTGGCTTTTTAAATAACTAAACCAAAGTATAGACACATAAACTCATCTTCTATAGACTCATTGAAAGTATCTTTGAGACCTTTATGGTAGAAGACAGGATGACATGTAACTTATACTGTTAGCACATTATTTTGACTACTTCTATTAGATCTCTATTGTTTCAAAATTTTTCATGCTGTGTAGATGGTAATAATATTGATGAGAATGATAACAATAAGCATCTCTGGGTTGGGGAGAAGTGCTCTGAGATCCCACTTCCTTTTTCTCTGTAGCAGCTCCCAGGAGTTTCTTGATAAAGATCTTGGCATCTCTTCAGGAGAGAAGATAGAGGACATAGAACTGGACTATGAGGTGGTAGATGTGGGAGGTAGGTACAACCATTGGTGGAAAATCTCCCTCACTTAACCAGGCAATTTCCAATGATACCAGACCATTTTTAGATTAGGAGGGTAATGAGAAGGGATCTTCAGGGCATGGTCCCTGTGGCTGCTCTCCCCATGTGTGACCTAGAAGAGTTTAAGTTAGATCATAAGAGTAAAGATTCCAACCCAGGAATGACTCTAGATATCCTCTAGTCCAACTAAATGAGGGAAATGAAGACCAGAGAGTTCAAGTGATTTGCCCAAAGTCACATAGATAGTAAGTAGCAAAGTTGGGATTTGAATTCAGATCCCCTGACTCCAAACCCAGCACTCTTTCCACTGTAGTACTTCTGGCATGTCACCTATTTTTTTTTTAAGCAATTGGGGTTAAGTAACTTGCTGAAGGTTACATGTCCAGTTATTTCTGGGTGTGGTACTAAGTAACTGAGCCCAGATATGATCCCAGGTCATCCCGACTCTGGGGCCGGTGCTCTTACTTGCTGTGCTACCTGGCCGCCCCAATGTCACCTATTTTAAAATTCATTTTCATGTAGTGTGATCCTGGTTACTGCCTTCCCTTCCCTTGCCTTGCCTTCCCTTTCTCTTTGTGTCTCAGTCTGTCTCTGAAATAAATTGGAGTCAGACAACCTTGATTAAATCCTGACCCTACCAATTGCCAACCATTTGACATAAGTGAGTTATTTCTCATTTCTGGCCCACAGCTTCCTCATCTGTAAAATGAAGGGTTTTGCTACATAGTTTCTAAGGTTCCTTCCAGTTCTAACATTCTGTGCCACTTCTGTCTTCTCTCTGGGTCTGGCCAAGCTTATCCTTCTACTCTTTGAAGGAGGGCAATAGATTTGAATACTCAGTAGGACATGGGAAAGGCCAAGACTTAAAAATAATTGTTTGCATTTATATGGTAGTTTGCTCACATTATCATTAGAAGGTTTGGAGATAGTACTTAGCTTGAAGGGCTGAACTTGACAGCAGCAGACATGAGTTCCAAATCTCAGCTCAGTCCTTCTTCATTTGTAAAATGAATGTGTTAGTCTTATGGCTTTTGTGGTCCTTTCCCAGGTCCTATGACCCCTATAATACCTCTATGATTTAAAGGATGCTCTATAAGACAGCATGACAGTTTCCTCTAATGATCTAAAGTGTGCTGAAGTCCACTCCTACCAGAGACAGAAAGCCAATTGTTAAATTTTCAGTGTGAGTATTTACACCTTAGAAATCAGCAAATGCTTCAATCAAGGACTTAATTTATCGTTTAATTGATTGTCTTTTGTTTTCGTTTTTGGTTTTTTTGCCTTTTGGAGGGCAATTGGAGTTAAGTAACTTGCCCAAGTTTACATGGCTAGTTTTTGTGTGTGTGTGTGTGTGTGTGTGTCAAGTGGCTGAGGTCGGAAGCGAACTCGGGTCCTCCTGACTTCGGGGCCAGTGCTTTACTCATTGCGCCACCTAGCCGCCCCCTAATTGATTGTCTATATTCAAGAAATCAATGGAGAAAATTATAATAATGCAGATTAAACTTTAAAAGTAAGCCATAGCATGTGTTTCTTGATTGTATTGGGGGAAGGGGTTTGGGGAGCTGATTGTTAAACATTTACCAGCACACCACTGTCTAAGGCCAACCAAGGTATAAACCAAGGTATAAAGTAAGGTGAAGAGGCCATCCCATTTCTGTTCTTCCCCAACACCTGCCTTATCAGGGATTCATCCTTATGGCCACGAGGTGGTGCTAGTGCACCATCAAATTGGTGATCCCTATTGACCAGAGAAACTGGATTTTTAAGGATGCTGGAAGCTTTGTGAGAAAACCATTGATCACTGAATTTTAAAGCAAGAGGGTTCCTTAAACATCATCAAGCCCATTTCACAGAGGAGAAAATAGAGGTCTAAATAGACTAAGTGATTTAATCAAAACAACAAAGCTAGTTAGTGATATGACTGGGATTAAAACTCATTTCTTTTGTCTTTCAGGCCACATTGTCCAATATCTTAGGGAGGTAGGGGAAGGACCTGTACCATTTGCATTTTCCAGGGTGGTATGGATCAGCAGTTGTTCTAAGTAATCAGCAATTCTTCCTAGTGGTTTAGCATCCTGTGGGAACTGCAGAAGAGAGAAAAGAGGACTGTAATAGTGAAGTATCTGGTTGGACCCTGGGGTCCCATTCAGGTTTAGTAATATAATCCTATGATCTTTTTTCAGGTACGATTGTCTCCATCTTGACCTAGTCTGGTCTTTATTCACTTGTTCTATATGTCTTAGTAGGTCTCTATGGAACAGAGAGTGTCCAGAAGGCATTTCCCTCAAGTCCCTGCCCCCCAGAAAGGTGAGTTTCTAGGACTCTTTCATTGTCATAGAGTTGAGGAAGCAGGATAAAGGGAAGAACTCCTGATTGTATTCTCTGTCTAGGTAGGGCAAGGGAGGTGATGGACTTTTCAAGGTGGGCCAGGAACATCACTTCAGGCTACCTAAAGCCAGGAGGGCCCTAAAGGGAAGGACTTAATTGGCATCTAGGTAGGGTTTGTATTGAAGAAGAAAAATACTTTTTTCTTTCATTCAGCAATGTTCTAGTGCGTCGACGTCCTGCCCGGAGGATCATGAGTCAGGTAACGGCACTGGCCTTCCAGGGGAACTCCTTGTTGGACCAAATCAGTATCATTGGTGGAAACCACACAGGCATCTTCATTCACTGCGTCACCCCTGGATCTACAGCAGATGAGATGGCTTTGCGCTCTGGCACCCAGATCATGATGGTATGTATGTCTGCCATCTGATCGCTGGCTGTGTGAATAACTTGATTTTGTTATGTATGAAGAGGAAATAGTACTGTAGATAAACCCAAAACATTAGGTAATATTTAAATCTTTTTTATTTGGTTTTGGATCTGTTAATCTATTTGCCTATCTAGCTATCTAAATAGCTAACTAAATAGATAGGCATATGGGCATACATAGATTTATACAGAGTATATAAAGTATGTAATGCTAGTGTGAGGCCATACCCTCTGGCATATGGATCAGGTTCAATCTTGGGAACCACTTTTGAATGATAATTTTTATGGATCATTTCATCTCCACTTGTGTTTTCTCCTGGGAATGTAAGAATCTTTCTCTGGGGTGGTAAGGGAGGGAGCCAGAGAGGGAGGTGAGGGGATAGGAACGGGGAGGGAAGGTAGGTGTGTGTGGGTGTATCTGAAGGGGAACGAAGAGAAAAGGCACACGAGGCAGCCTGGCCAGCGGCGCGCGGCGACGGCCCCCTCCGACAGCGCCGAGGAACGGAAGCCCCAGAGAAGCCCTCCCCTCCCCGCCTGCCTCCGTCCTTCCGGCTGATTGGGGCCCGTCTCCCTGATCGGCCCCCTCCCCCCGGGCCTCCCTCTTCTCCGCAGCCCCCCCTCTCCGGCCCTCCCCGCCCCGCGGAGGGCGCTACGGCTCCCCGCCCTCAGTATCGCGAGAGGTGGTGAGAGTTGGCGGAGCCGCGGCGGCAGCGGCGGCAGCAGCGGCAGTAGAGGTGACCGAGGCGGTAGCGGCGGCCCCGGCCCGGACCGCGGAGTGGTCCCGTCGCGGTTGAGCGGAGCCCCCGCGCCCCCCGTCCTGGTCCCGGGGATGGAGAAGGCGACGGCCCCGGCGGAGGCGGAGGGAGACGGGAGCCCCCTGGTGGCGGCGGCGGCCCCCCCTCCTGGGGAGCTCGGCAGCCCCGGCGGCGGCGGCTCGTCCCCGGCCCCCCGCGGGCTGGTGCGGGTGTGCGACCTGCTGCTCAAGAAGCCGCCGCCGCAGAACCCCAAGGCCAAGCGCAGCCCGGACCTGCCGCCCCCGCAGCAGCAGCGACAGCGACCACGGCCCCGCCGGCCCGGGCCCGGCCGCCCCAGCAGCAACAACAGCGGGGAGGAGGAGGAGGAGGAGGAGAGCAAACTGAAACTCGCAGAAGAGCAGAAGCTTACTGAAGGTTACAGAGATCACAAGCAGAGCTGGGACCTGAACTCGGTTCCTGTGACTCCCAAGTTGAGCGAATCTTTCCGTTCCCATCATGTTGCCTGCTCAGTGAAGAATTGTCATTCGAAGGGTGCCCATCATTTGGAGGATGCCATGTGAATTCTGGTTTCAGAGAAATCAGAGGAGCAACCATCAGTGATGATTCATGCAAGGTGAAGAATGAAACTCTTGGAAGACTTGACAAGGGAGTGGGGGAGAGTAATAAAAAAGAACATGGAAAAGAATGCTTAGAAGAAAACAGAAGGTGCTTCAGAAGCAAACACAGACCAACTGGACATTTATTACATATCTAATTTACCAGATTGCATGTAATGAAAATTAGCAGTTTCACATGCAGTTCTTTTCTTTTCGGATGAAGATAAATGTTTTTGATAATATTTGTCAAATTCATACCACCCCCATCTATTTGGGTATAAATGCCCAATATATCAATTTTTGAAGTTTGAAGCAAAAGTGTGTTTCCCTCCCCTCTTCCCCCATATATAGTTTGTTTCACTAAAGTATGTGCCTTATGTATTACTTTTCTTTAGTCTTTCTATTATCTTTCCAGTGCCTTGCACAATACTCTTTATACAAAGCAAATCACTAATTCCCACTGGCATTTCTTGTCCTAAATCCCTTAGGAAAATTCATGAAGTTTTTTTGCTTAAACTCCTAGAATTCAAAGAACTAAAAAGTTTCAGCTTCCCTGAAGTGGAAAGGGTAGATAAAATCTTTTGATTTTAATCATTGTAGAGAGAGTACCCAGTATGCATCTCTCTCTGTTTTAAGATTTACAACTTAAAATGCCTTGGGGTACTTAAGTATTTTTTCTACCCACCCAGAATGTTTCTGGGCGGGACTGGGATTTTTCTAACTACTGTTCCTTTTCAACCAACATGGATATATTTAAGAAGGGAACCTGAAGTGATGTAAAAGCCAGTACAAATATAGCCAAATAAAATGATCATTTGTGTAATGATAGAAAAGAAGATAAATTATATGCAATATAAGATTAGCTAATGGTTTCAGAACTGACCCTGAACAAGCACGTTCATTCTTCTCCTGGATACACCTGGAATACCTTCACCCCACCCTACTGTTCTGTTTTAGAATGTAAGCTCCCTGGGGGCCAAGGTTGGTCTCTTAGACTTCTCTGTGAACCTGCAACAATGTAAACATTTAATAAAAGCTGACTAAAGATTGCTATTTAGTAAATTTAATCAGAATAAACTTTCATAATAAATTTGAAAAAAAAAGAATCTTTCTCTGAAAGGACACTGTCAGGTCTTTTGCAGGCACTTAACTCCAATTGCCCCTCAAAAAAAAAAAAGGAACTTAAACATAAGACAGGCTTACTTAAGAGATGATAAAGGAACAGAAAATCCTCAACAAAGCAATTAGAAGAGCTCTTTCCTCTGCCTCTTGGGCTGTCATCCTGGGTCCTGTGACCAGTTTAGTATGTCCTCTGACACTCACATTCTTCTTCCTTGGGTCTGTGTGTTTTGGTGTTCTATATGGATCTGGTTGTTGTTGAGAACTCAAAGGGGCTTCCTTCATTGCAGCACCAGCAATTTGTGTCATCTATGCACTGTTCTGTGCTCAGGCTCCCTCCTCTACCCCCTTTACACGGCTCCCATCCTCTGCCATTGGACATACTTATTTCCTGTATGAAGTCCCAAGCTATTCACCTCCCAAGTGGGTGCTGATTTAGAAGGTTTTGGTGTTTTCTAAGCATTAGGTTCTTTCTCTTTCCTGTAAGAGATCTGGGTGGGGAAGAAGGAGCATGCTATTTTCTGATAGGCACATTTCCTCTGTGCTTGTGTGTGTGTGTGTGTGTGTGTGTGTGTGTGTGTGTGTGTGTGCCTGTCTTTCTTTACAGATTTATTTCTTCCCATTGAAGGAGAAGTTGTAGTTGAATTATAAAATTTGTGTTTTAAAGAAATCTGTTTTGTTGTTGTTTGTGTCTGACACTTATTGAAGTGTTATCTTGGCAAAGATATTAGAGTGGTTTGCCATTTTCTTTGCTCATTTTACAAATGAGGAAACAAACAGCGTTAAGTGACTCTCCCAGGGTCACACAGACAGTGTCTGAGGTGCTATTTAAACTCAGGTCTCTCTGACTCTGCACTCAGTACTCTATCCACTGAGTCACTTGGCTGCCTGCATGTATTATTATTTGCTTCCATTTCTATCTCTTCTGCTGGATCCTGTAAGTCTGAGAGATTTTTTATGTAAGTACAGCTCATATGGGTGGTAGCTGTGGGGCAAGCTGTGGCAGAAGTTAGCTTTTCTTGGCAAATAGTGGCAAAGAAGTTGGACTTTGTCCCATAAAGAAGAATAGCTAGTTCTATACTGAAGTAGCTAAGCTGCTACTAAAAGTCTAAGGTTGTTTTTTTTGTTTGTTTGCTTGTTTTTTGGAGGGGAGAAGGCAAAACACTTGGGGTTAAGTGACTTGCCCAAGGTCACACAGCTATTAAATGGCAAGTTCTGAGGCTGGATTTGAACTCAGGTCCTCCTGACTCCAGGGCCACTGCTCTATTCACTGTGCCACCTAGCTGTCCCACACCTTTCATTTTTGGACTAGTAGTGGTTAATAGTACAAAACATCACACATAGTAGACACTTAAGTATTTGCTGAATTGCAGTGAGTAAATTCTCTTGTAGACTTGAGTTGTCATCTTAGGTTAAGTGTTGCTGGCTTTGTCCACAGGTGGATTATGATTCTAAGGAGATCACATTCAAGGCTATTCTGGAGGACACAACGTTGGAGCAGGCAACAGGGCTTCTCAAGAGGGTGAACGGCTTCTGCTGCTTATCTGTGAAGGTCAACATGGAGGGTACATACTCTTTTCAATCCTTTATTTCCCTCCCAAAGTTTTACCACATTCCTCTTCCCCATCCTTTGCCTTCCAGCTATTATTCTCCATAAGATTCTGTTCCTTTGGTCATTGCACACTCACTCCCCACTCAACTCCAGAGTCAGGAACAGAATCTAGAGCATGCCCAGATTTAGTACGAACAGGCAATTGAGATAGCTAGAAATCCTTTGTTGTTGTTGTTTAGTCTTTTTCAGCTGTGTCCAATTCTTTGTGACCCCTTTTGGGGTTTTCTTGGAGAAGATAGTGGAGTGGTTTTCCTTCTCCAGCTCATTTTACAGATGAGGAAACTGAGGCAAACAATTAAATTACTTGCCCAGGGTCACACAGCTAGTAAATGTCTGAGAAGAGATTTGAACTTAGGACTTCCTGACTCCAGGCTCACTACTCTATCCAATGTAGCTGCCCATTTCAGTAGAAATTCTTCTATTTATCTCAATTCTAATGAACAGGAGAAAGAATACTAGTTCTAGAATGAGAAAACTTTGGTTCAAAACCTGGTTTTGATACTTAAGTGTGTGACTGGGTAAGTCATTTAATTTCTCTGTATCTCACTTTTGTCATCTGTAAAATGAAGGGTTTGGACTACACAAACAGTCCCTTCCAGCCCTAAAGCTACGATTCATACTATAATTGCGTGAGATGCTCAAATTTAGAGTCATCTCCACTTCCAATGTTCACATGGACTATTTGTGCCCACCCTGTGGTAGAGCCTTCCAAGCTCATCTTGGTCTGATCAGCCATAATCAGACACATTGTACCTTGACCCCAACATAGAGATGGCATTTTGGTCCTTTTTGAGCATGAAGGAAGCAACCATAACCATCTTTTTCTCTTGAGTGTTGACTTCTCTTGAGTTTTTCTAGCATCTCTAGCCTCCAATATACAATGTCACTGCCCTTCCACATTTTTATTGTTCTTTCTTCTCTTCCCATTATTACCAGGTTACAAGAGACTGGTCCAGGACATAGAAAACAAAATAACTACTTCAGGGGACTCATTCTATATCCGGGTCAACTTGGCCATGGAGGGAAAGGCAGACGGAGAGCTACACGTGCAGTGTAATGACATCCTGCATGTCACTGACACCATGTACCAAGGTCAAAGTTGTTGGCATGCCCATCGGGTCAATTTGTACAGCATGAAGGACACAGATAATGGCACCATCCCCAACTACTCACAGTGAGTTGCCTGTGCCAAATGTATATGCCACTCATTCATTCAACAAAAATGGATTGGGTGCCTGCTATATAATCTCAGGAGCATGGCATAGGTGTGGTACATCCCTGAAGAGAATTTTCTGGGCTTAATTTTGCATAACTTTGCCTAGAATGTGCTATAGTTACCAGGGAATAAGCCAAGGTCCCTTTAGGATGCTACAAAGTTTCCCTTTCCTGTCATAGCTTTGTTGCCTCTGGGCCATAAGCTAATGAGGAGTGATGAATGACCACAAAGGATTAAAACAACTTTCTCCATAAAGAATTTTTTATTAGACTGTTACCTGTTACCTGCAAGTAGTTGTTAGTAATAACATTCTCCTTTAGACCTTACTGGGTGTTTTTTGGGTCATCTTTCTAATGTATTTATCCTGTATTATTGTATAGCATAATTATTTGTGTATTTATAGTAAACTTCTATGGTCTGCAGTTCCATAAGTTCAAGGCAGATATAAACTTTGAATCTCCCCTAGAAGTTAGTACACTAGTCAAAACACAGGAGACATTTCATGATTTTTGTTGTTGAATTTCTTATGAATCTTTCACATATAAAGATCTATCATAATGGAATCATGGCTGAACATTAGATGATTCTGTTGAGAATACATTCTAATCTAAAATTCCTCTAGATTATTATGTTTAAGCATGCTTAAGTAAAAAGTCAAACACTGCAGTGTCATATGTGTTCTAGAACAAGAATCAGCAGTAGACCATGAGACTTTCAATGCAATACACACTCATAGCAAGGATTGCAACCTGTGGAACATGAATGGGGATGGACCTGTAGGGCCTATCCTATAGGTTAGGTGCAAAACCTCCACCAACAATTTCTAGGAAAATGTGTGGTCTAAAAGTCTTGGCAGTTTGAAATGAGGAACAATTTCCTTCTTGTCCACTAAGAAGGGCCACTGACTCAGTGGACCTTTAATAAGACATGATCCTTACCTTCCTCCTTTCTCTCTTTCAGTCTGAGTGAAGCAGTACTATTTAGCCTCTCTCTGGAAGGCTAGAAATAGGGTTGGGGCCCTTCCCTCTATCTCCCTTCCTGAAGCACGGCAACTGCTCCCATGTGGCCCATAGAGCAGTGGCTTGTCTAAACGAGCTTGACCCTGAGCCTGTGACAGATTTTTTTTTGCTCTATGTTTCTTTCCCAAGCTAAAATAATAACCAGATAGTGATTCTGAGATGACTATTTCCACCACTGGAGACAGCTTAGTGAGTTCAAGAAGTTGGAGCTCCTGGGTCTCTTGGTCAGGGCTGTGGCAGCAGGTGAGCGTTCTGCACTTCTGGAAAACGTAACCACCAGCAGGAAGATGGGTCTGGTAGTTAGTCTGGTTTGTACCTGTAGAGAACTATTTGCACAGTGAAAAGCCACCATGAAATCTGAAGTGATGCTTTAGCAGTCTCACAAATTGTTTGACATCCTAATAATTTTAAGTAATCTCCCTGGAGAGTACAACAATAGTTGTACTGCTACTGTCTGTTTAATTTTTTTATTTCAGTGCGTGCTTGTACATCTTGTGGTATTGAGCATTTCTTTTGTGTAGAGGAAATAAATATAATTTGGAACTCAAAATTTTAAAAACTCATCTTAAAAATTGCTTTTACATGCAACTGGGAAATAAGGTATACAGGAAATGGGATATAGAAATCTGTCTTGCCCTACAAGAAAGTAGAAGGCAGGGCATAAGAGAGGAGGGGTGGGGTAATAGAAGGGAGGACAGACTGGAGGAAGGAGTAATCAAAATCATCTTGGAGTGGGGGGAAGAGAGAAATAAGGAAGAAATTTGGAACTCAAAATCTTGTGGAAATGAATGTTGAAAACTAAAAATAAATTAATTAATTAAAAGCTAAAAAATAAAAGGAAATAAATAGCTGTCCTATACTTGATATATACTTAATACCTTTGTACTCCACACTTCAGGGAAACCCAAGACAAGATCTGAACTTAATCTTTAAGTAATATTTCCTGGGACTCCAGAGTAGGGCCATATGGAACCAGATATAAGATAAATGAGTCCAAGGGCCCCTTGGTAAAGAGGTTGAGCACCCCAGCCCTCTGAAGATAGGTTCTTTTGTCTCATTGTGTCTGGCTTTTTACAACCCTGAGAAAACCATCAAGACAAGAAATAGTTTGCAGCCTTGCTAAATAGTTATTTTAAATTTCATCTCAGCTCTGTGTTGTTCAAATAATTCTATCCAGGTCCCTATCTTGTGTAAATCCAGACCAGGCACTGGGTTCATCTTTCTGCTGGTGATCATCTTCTCCAAAAAGCACCAGAATTGCAGAATATTCACTTGCTACCTGACAACTCCAACTGAAGGACCCCTGAGCTCCAACTTCTTGAACTCACTAGGCTGATTCCAGTGCTGGAAATGTTCATCTCAGGATCACCAAAAGGAGATAAAAAAATAAAACAGAGAAGGCAGCCAGAGACCCAGGTTAAAGCTCACCCATTTGAACCACTGATCCAGTTGCCACATGGGAGTAGTTGCCATGTTTCAAGGATAGGAGTAGGGTCCCACCCCTGCTCTCACTCTTCCAGAGAGAAACTCAGATAATGCTGATTCACTCAGCTTATTGGAAGAGAGAAAGGGGCTAAGGTCAGGATCATGCCTTATTAAAGGTCTGCTGAGTCAATGGTTTTTCTTACTCAGTGAACAATAAGGGAATTGTTCATCATTTCCAAATGCCAAGCTCTTTAAGCCACACATGTCCCTGAAAATTGCCAGGGGATCTCCTACATATGATCCATGGTATGGTCCCTACAGGCTTACTCCCATGCATGCTATATTGGATGTAATTCCTGCTACACAGGGGTGTGCTGTATCTCACTATGTTCTAGAGTAGTCTGGACGATATCCCATCCTCTTGGGTCCCAGTCTTTTTTCCCTCAACAGGTTCTTCTTACAGCTCCCCATTGAGAGTGGTTACACCAACACCAGAGTTCCTAATGACTGAGCCACCAACTCATTCTCTTCTCTTTTTTGTGGCAGGGCTCAGCTGCAACTCATCACCCTCATCCAGGACATGACTCAACAGATCACAGTCACCCGAAAGGTGAGAAAAGCTGGAGGGACAGGAACATT
The DNA here is from genome assembly GCF_028583685.1 of Petaurus breviceps papuanus. NCBI lineage: Eukaryota > Metazoa > Chordata > Mammalia > Diprotodontia > Petauridae > Petaurus > Petaurus breviceps. The sequence goes on from NW_027187380.1 coordinate 3,692,832, forward strand.
TAAGCTAACTTTGGCTGTCTCTATTCCCAAGTCACCAAAAAATCTATGGGTAGGGATTTGAGACACAAGGCCCAACCTTCTCTTGGGGCCCTCTCCTCTTGTCCTGCAGTTATTCTCTCCTGATCCATTGGCTGATCTCCCCTAAAATGGGGTACTAGAGTCATGGAGGCAAAAATTTGATCCACAATACTTTCCCTCTTAAGGGGGTTCCTAGACTGGAGCTTAGAGTTTTCTATAGCATAGCCTCTACGTGAAGAGGATAAATTGCCATCCTAAATGAAGGTTTATATAAACTCCTACACCCTGCTCTTCTTTATCTTTTCATAACTGTTATTTTCTGGTCCCAGAGCTCTGCTGATCCCAGCATCCTGGGTACCGACAGTGACTGCCTGCATACTGTAGGCATTATTCACTGACTCAGCTCTGTGCATCTGCATATAACATAATTTTTCATGCTATCATTTTCTGGTTTTGTTTGCCTTCAGTTTACCATTCTATGGCTATTCCTCCATCCTACTTTTATTTCTTTTGGTTTTTCTCTCTCTCACCCCCTCCAAATCCATACATAAGCTCCTTGTGGAGAAGGACTTTTTATTTTGTTTTTGTATCACTGGCACCTAACACAATGCCTTGTACCTAGAAGGCACTTGCTAAATGTTTGTTGGATTGGATTGGAGGCAGCCAACCTAAGAGGCTTCCCTTCTGCCATTTCTCTTTCTCCCTTTTCCTATAACCCCTGGTTGTCCTATCATTATACCCACCCCCATGATACAAGTGTGGAGACTTTCAGGTGACCTGTGGGATGGGGGAGGGAAGGGAATACGGGAAAGTTACTCAGTGATGCCAAGATTGGCCTTTACTCTCCTGGAATGTTTTATGGAGATAAGACTCTGGGGCCCCTCAACATACTCTCTGGAACTTTAACCTCCATCTCTTCCCTTTTTTCTCTCCCACTCACTGTTTTTGCAGTCATCTGGGGGACAACAGAAATTAGTGCGCATAATTAGCATGGACAAGACCAAGACCAACCCACTGTGTTCCTCCTTTGATGGGAGCCAGGCTGAGCCCAACAGGGTGGAAGGTGTGACCAGGGTTCATCAATGGCAGAGGGAGGGTGACTCTGAGATAAGTAAGGGACCATTACCAGACATAAATTTCATCATGAAGGCACCATTCCCCTGTGACTAGCTCTGTGTTTCAAAGAGGATCATGAAAAACAGAAGAATAATGGGCTTAACTAAAGAAACTGGAAAATAGGACTAAGATGAGAAAAGTTTTGGGGAGGGATGATAGAGTCCTGGTGGCCCAGTTTTACCCATTATTTTTTCCTTACACAGATTCATCTATGGTATGTTTTTGGGCAGAGAGCTGTTTTACACTAGTGCCTTATACACTGGTGAAATCCTACAAGCCAACCAGGCCTCGACCTGTGCTCTTTGTGCCTATGGTGGTTGGAAGAATCCTGAGCGAGAAGCTGAGCCTCCTCAAGGACTTTGAGAAATGCCCAACAGGTATTTCCTCCTTAGCATCTGCCTTCCTAGCCAGATAACACAGCAGTGCCAAACATAATTTCCTGGGAGTTAGACCACCTCCGTACCTTTGTGATGTGAAGAAATATATATGTTACAAGGGGCCAGTGAATGCAAGTCTAACCGGGGAAGTGCCACTTTTGAATAGGATCAGATAGATACCTGCCAATCAATTAATCAGTCATCGAGCACTTATTAAGCACCTTCTATATATCAGGCACTGTGCAGGGTACCAGAAATATAAAGACAAAAATAAAATAGGCCCTGCTTTCCAGGAGCTTACATTCTAACAGGGGAGATAAAAAGTACACATATAATTTTGTACACAATATATACAAAATAGATAGATGGTAACCTTAAAGAGTACATTATTAAATTAACACGTGGAAGGAATGGAAAAGGCAGAAGTTTCCCTTAAGCTGAGCCTCAAAGAAAGCCAGGGATTCTAAGAGGCAAAGGTAAGGAGGAAGAACATTCCAGGAATAGGGGAGGAGATGTGTATTAGAACAGACGGTGGCCACTGGTGATAAGAGATGAAGTGTTGAGAAGCAGCAAGTAAGACAGTGTGTCTAGATCATAGAGTGTGTGACTCTAAATGTAGATGTTTTTTTTTCAAGGAGTTTAGCTATGAAAGGAAAAAAGAGATAAAGGAAAATAATGAATGAGGATAGTAGCATCTCATAAGGGATAGGGAAGACATGATACTGTTTGTAGACACCAAAGAAGGAAATAGTAGATAAGGAAAGCTTGAAGATCAAAGGAGATAGTAGGGGTAATATATTGGGGAAGATGGGAGGCAGTGGAAGCAACAATATATGTAGTGGCATTGGTTTTTGTGGGGGGAAAGTTCACATCTTTTTTAGGGATTGTGGTAAAAATGGGAGATTGTGGAGGATGGCAGATCCAAGATGTGCAGTGAGGAGAGAGGGAGAAGAAATATCTCATGGAAAATGGCATTAATTTTCTCTGTGAAGTATGAGGTAAGGTCCTCAACTGAGTGAGCAGGGGAGTGCTATGAGAGACTCATGGAGAGATGGAATTTTGGAGCTGCTATGGGGTGAATAGGACAGAGAATCAATTAAGGAACAATAGAATATTTGCCCTGTCTCAGCAAGGGCCACTTGAGATGAGATAACATAAATTTGCAGTGGACCCAACCACCACAACTGCATGATTTTCTCCAACTCCCTTTCATTATACAAGTGTGAGTGAAGAAGGTAGGTGATAAGAGTACCCCAAAGTTGGGATTTAGTGAGATGTGACCACAACAGGACAAGAGAACAATGGATTCAAAAGGCTTGGACAGTATCGAGTTGGACTAGATCATTAAAGGACTGAATTTGGAAAGGGAGGAAAGTATAGCCAGAACAAGGGCGATGGCCTTGGAAAGTACTAAGAGACATAGGGATTGGAGGGCATAGTGAGGATAATGCATAGTTCTGGAAGAAGGAACAGGGAGAGAAGGAATGATAGGAGACCAATCAGATAAAAGGATTTCAGAATTCTTGATCATGGAAATGGAACACTTGTGAGTGGTGGCAAAGTCACCATCTTTGTGTGTAGGTGAGATGGGAGTAGAGGAGTAAGTTGAGTGAAATGAGCAGACTGAGGAACTGGGGGTGGGGGCTGGGTTAGGGTGTTCGAAGGAACATTGGCATGTTTGCTAAAGTCCCCTGGTATAAGGGTAGGATGTGAGGGAAGAATAGGAGGGAGATTATGAGACAAGAATTGGACTCTTTAAGAAAGATGAGATTTGAATTGATTCATAAATATGAATAGTCTGAATCTCAAAGGAGAGAGGTTGCTGAGTGCTGATGGTAGATGGAGAATCCAGATCTGGAAATCAGCACAAGAAATTTTTTTAACCCTTCTCCCAACCAGTGATTGGTGGGGAAAAAGTATAAAAGAAGCTAGAGTGATGTACTATGAAGATTTTGTGTACCCTAAGACCACTTTGTTAGCAATGAAAACTTGACAGGAACCTGGAATGTTTGCTAGTCCATTGGGTCAGATAGTACTACCGATTGGGTTAGCACCCCAGCCACTGGGATGCAAGTGGGACTATAATTTAAGAAATAGATGGGAAAGCATTCAAAATCACCTTGTAGTGATTAGTTTGGTACAGGGGACATCAAAGTGAGTAGCCCTCCATGCTTTGGTATCCCCAAAAGGCAAAATACATTTAAATGAATCAGCAATATTAAAATGCTTCAGTGCAGATTTTATTGACCAACCAAGTGAACAGCCCACAAGGGCACATGAAATATGAAGATATGAACATTTTTGTTATGTGCCAATACTACAGCAAAAGCAAATGGGACATCATGTTTCCTCTTTGTCAACAAATATCCTTAGCTTCAGTTTGGAATTATGCAAATAAAGTGACTAAAATATCCACATCCTTTGAGTCAGAGGGACTAGTACTAGTCATATCCCAAGGAGGCCACTGAGAAGAAGAAAGTTCCCGTGAAGATATTTATATCAGAACTTTTTGTGATAGTAAAGATCTGGAAGCAAAGTAAATGTCCATCGATAGCAGAATGTCTAAACAAACAGCAGCACACAAATGTAATGGAATATCACTGTGCCATAAAAAATGATGAATGTGATGAATTCAGAGAAACATGAGAAGATTCACATGAACTGATGCAGAAGGAGGTAAGCAGAAGAACACAGTAGCTACAGTGACTATGACAATGTATGGAAAGAACAACCACACACACACACCATGCACGTGTATACACACACATTAGAACTGAATGTTGTAGAATTATAAAGAATAAAAAGATTTTGAAAGAGATATGGGAAAACACTCCTACCCTGCCCCACCCCTTTGTGGAGGTGGGAAGTCCACAAGTGTTAAACTTCACTTTCAGATTTTTTAGATGTATTGATTAGTTATGCTGCTGTTTTCCTCTTTCCCCCCTGTTTTTGTCCTCATAAAAATACTATTTGTTATATGGTATAGATCTCTGGGAGGAAGAGGGAGAAAGATAGTAAGGGAAACTATGATGATGTACAAAAACCATAATAATGGGGCGGCCAGGAGGCACAGTGATTAACAGTGCCAGCCCCAGAGTTGGGAGACCCGGGATCAGTTCTGGCCTCAGATACTTGGCACCCACACAAAATAACTGGCCGTGTAACCTTGAGCAAGTTACTTAACCCCAATTGCTTTAAAAAAAAACCATAACTCTTAACTCCAAATAAGAGAACTAGGTGAAAATGTAGAAGGAAATGTAATTGCTTCTGTCTAAAGAAGGAAAGACCAAAGAATCTGAAGACATTGAAACTCTACATTTGACACAAACCTTAGAAATGTTACCTAATAATGAAACAGATGGCAAAAATAACATTGATGTTTGGAATGATTTTGAAAAGGAGAGTAATGCTCTTAGGCTGGAATTTCAAAAGCCCTTTTTGAGTTTAATGATGCAAACCAAACTGATAGACTGATGATACTAAAAGAGAGTAATTTTTAAAAAATTTGATTATCTACTATACCATTCTCCCAAAACACTTGGCAGAGAAGATAAAAACATGTCAGGATCTACACACAGCAATACATGCTGTAGCCATTGCCATGGGAAAGGAAGAACAAATGATCAAGGAGAAAAAAAGTAGCCAGGGACCCAGGAGCAAGCTCTGTAAGTTGAAACCCCTGCAAAAGCTGCCACATTGCCAAGGTCACCATGCCACTGGGGTAGAGAAGGCCAACTCTTCCTCAACCTCTCTCTAAAAGTCTCATATTTACATGAAGTCACTTGGAGTATGAAGCAAGAGAATACTAGTTACATGTGTAACAGGTGCTCTCCCAAGGACCATGGTCAGAATTGCCCTTCTGCCTTCTGGTTCAAACACGTGAGAGCTTTGGGGACTGCTTCTGCCTCAGAGTTGAAGACTTTGTGCTTTTAAATGATAAAGAGCAGCTTCATTGACTGTTGGACAGGAAAAACTGATGACTCAGTGCGTGTTTAAAAGAGAACCTGGACACAGAGCTCTACTTACCACATGGGAGAGTTGAAACAAGAGACAGAACAGGAAGCTGTCTCTTTCAACTAACACAGCACCTTCATCATGCCCCACTCCACAACCTGCTGATAATGGCAGGGGAAGATCAAAGCACCACAAAGGGTTTTCCATGTCATACTAAAATGCCCATTTAATTTTGGGCCAAGAATAGAACAGACTAACCTTATTTCCTTTTTGGACAGATTTGTTAAAATAATAGATCAGAGGAATGATGTATTAGTTGTTAATGGTTCCATGTCAGCTTGGCAGGTGTCCACTGGAGTACCTTGGAGATCTGCTCTTGACCCTCTGCTGTTTAAAATTTTTCTCAATGACTTGGATAAAGGCATGGATGCTGTTCAAATTTGCAGATGTTGCAAATCTAGGTTGTTGCTATTGATAAGTTGTTTCAGTTATGTCTGACCCTTTGTGACCTCATTTGGGGTTTTCTCAGCAGAGATAGTGGAGTGGGTTGCTGTATCCTTCTCCAGCTCATTTTACAGATGAAGAAACTGAGGAAAACAGGGTTAAGTAACTTGCCCAGGGTCACACAGCTAGTAAGTATCTGAGGCTAGATTTGAACTCAGGAAGATGTGTCTTCCTGACTCAAGGTCTGCTGTTCTATTCACAGTGCCACCTACCAGCAAAGCTGAAAGGGATAGCTAGCACACTGGATCACAGATCCAAAAAGTTCTCCAGGCTAGAGCAATGAACTGAAGAGAAGACTCAGCTTAAATCATAATGGTGGCAACACCTCTACAACTATTCCCTGTTCCTCCCATTTGGCTAAAATTCATTTCAAAGTCAAATGGAAATTATTTCTGCATTATTTGTTACTTGAGATTTTGTACTGCTCTCCTCCATTTGTGTAGATAATTTAGCATTAGTGGTGTCAAGCTCCAGGCTATTTCCTGTCTTGGAACAGAGCCCAATTTTTAAAAGTCGTATATGGGGAGAAAGACCTCTGTAGATTGGAGAGCTTTCTGTGAACAGACTCTTTCCTGGGGTCTAAACTCAGTCACAAAGAGGAATTTTTGCATCTGCAGAACTGGTTCAGTCAAGGTAATGTGGCCTTTTCCTTCAGGGAATCCCCCAAGGCCCTTACAGGGGATAGAGTGGGGGTTGGGCAGTAGATAAGTCTAAGGAAAGACAACACAACAGAGTAATTGGAAGCCATGAACTAGCAGTGGGCCAGAGGAAAATAATAAGGTAAAGCTGGGGCAACCCACTTTGGGTTGTTGGAACTTTGAGGCAAAGACTCCATCATTCCAGGCTACTTAAAGCTCTGTCTGAAGCTATGTGTAAAATACTCTCTCCTAGGGCCATAACTACATTGGGGTATTGTCCCATCTGGGAAGGTCACCCCTGCATTCCTTGGGTTACTTACAATTTTATGTCCCTTTTGTACAAAATTCCTGTATTTATATGGCCCTTTCCTTCCCATTCCTTTTTGCCTCCTCAGAGTATCTGAGTCAAGAAGAGTATGAAGAACGAAGACAGAAAGGAGACATAATCCATGAGGAGGAGCCCAGCCACCACAATTACATAACCTACCAAGCAGTAGAGTCCTTGGTGCAGAAGGTACAGGAGATCTGTTCCTTGGGCAAGAGGGAGAGTGGAGAGAAAGGACCGAGGCAACTGGATAAGTCAGTGCAAACAGAGTTGAACCCAAAGAGGACTGGGTTGAAGACCCTTCCAAACCTAACTCCCTAGAAAAGCTTGGCTATTCTGAATTAATTTCCTCATTGCAGATGGTGTATCAGTGGCCAAGTGAAATCCGTAGAGGTGATAGCTTTATACAAGTGACAGCATCTTTCCATTTGGAGTTAATTATATTTCTCCAGTTACTTCCAGTTGTGTACTTTCCTAGGGAGTCCATCAGGATCAGTTATTTGCCCTTCAGAGGACTGATTCAATTCAAGCCAATAAATATTTATTAAAGGTTTACTGTGGGCAAGACCTTATGTGAAGCACTGGGAATACAGAGATACCATCCCAGTTTTTAAGGAGTACTGGATGGTCTTGAGAGTTCTAGTCATTTTTCCCCTGATGCCAGTAGCCTTAAACCTCTGCTCATTTTCTACAGAATGTCCACTGTCTCTTGGACATAAGGCTGGATAGTGTGCAAGCCCTGCACAGGACTGGGATCTTCCCTATCATTGTCTACATCTCTGTCACTGAGAAGAACGCCAAGAAACTCAAGTATGTACACACCTCTGGACATGGGAGGGGGTAGTAACTTTACCTAGCACTGGAGCCCCCTCAGATTTCCCACAGGATGTATTACAATGATGCCTAGGGGAACATACAAGGATTCAGGTACCTTTTGCTTCCTCTTCACAAAAAAAAAAAGGTACAGATTCTTGCACCATTTGAAAAAGGCAGTTCTTCCAAGAAGGCAATTCTGGGTAGCATCATAATTAGGGCAGAGAGATCAGGGCTTTGCCACAGGGCACTGTCATTTAGAGAGTGCTGGTTGCATTTATACTTTTAGCATTGTCTTAGTGAGAATAATTAGTTAAGATAAGAAGCTAGCAGTTGGTGTGTCTCCCCTCCAGCTGAGCTCCTTCTTCCATTAGCCTTGTTCCTTCTGCCTAAATGATGGCCTGCCCAGTACAATCTTATGGTGTCCTCTCCCCATGGTGCCTTATATGTTGTCTTTCTTCCTGCCCCTCAACTGAAGTCTTAAATTTTGATTTAAGGACACATTTCGTGTTGCTTGTATTAGGTGGAAGGCAGTGAAGTGTAGGACGAAGAATCCTAGATTTTAGGTTAGAAGATGAAGTTCAAATCTCAGCTCTGCCATTTACAACCTATGTGACCATGGTCATGTTGCTTAATTTCTCTTCTTGAAAATAGAGGAAGGGTGATTGAGGACCAATAAGGTCCCTTCCCAGTTGTAGATCTATGATCCTATGAGTCTTGTGAAGCTCAAACAAGGTGCTAAAATTTTTAATTATGGCTCTGCAACCCCATAGAACAACTATGAAAGAGGAATCTGTCTTATACCTGTCATCTCTATACCAAAGACATTTGTTAGTCATTGTTTTCACTAAATTTGTCTCTGTGACATAATGGATAATAAGTTGGCTTCGGATCCATAAAGACCCAGTTTCAAAAATTTCGATTCTGACATATACCAGTGTGACTCCAGACAAGTCACTTAATCTTTCTTTTTTTCCCCCACTTAATCTGTCTTTAGTGTCTATAGGCAACTTACTAAGACTCTAAGTTGCAGATCTATGGACATTTTACTTAGTTGTGAGTTCCCTACATCAATGGAATCACAATCTGGTCCCTATTCCTATTCCCATTCCTATTCCTGGGTAACATGGGTAACCTAAATTAACTCTATAGGAATAAAGTAAATATTAGAAACTTTTATTTTAGGCCACAATATTGGGGTTATGGAGATTTCCTGTCACCTATCTCTATTTTATTTTATTTTTTGGAGGGGGGAAGGTGAGGCAATTGGGGTTAAGTGACTTGCCCTAGGTCTCACAGCTAGTAAATGTGTCAAGTGTCTGAGGTTGGGTTTGAACTCAGGTACTCCTGACTCCAGGGCTGCCTTGCTCTATTCACTGCACCATCTAGCTGCCCCACCTATCTCTATTTTAAAACAATAAACTTGATCCCTCCCCTAAAATTCCACTGGAGAAGTCATCTGGGGCCCAGGTTCAGTCTCAGATAAATCTCTATTCCGTAGTTCCATAGAAGCAATTAGATAGTGCAGTAGATAGAGTGCTAGGCCTGGAGTGAGGAAGCCTGAATTCACATTCAGGCCCCAGATAATTACTGGCTGTGTGACTCTGGGCAAATCATTTCATCTCTGCCTCAACTTCCCCAACTGTAAACGATTATCATAATGACACCTACTTCCCAGGGTTGCTGTGAGGGATCAGAGGAGATATTATTTATAAAGAGTTTTAGCACAATGCCTGAAACAAAGAAGGCTCTATATAAATACTATTAAATTAAAAAATTAAATAGCTTTCATCATATGAAGGGTCCTTTCCCTATAGAAAACACAATATAATAAGTGACATTTCCATCTGTCTGTTCTGACTACTTTTTTCCTGGGGACCCAGAGGAGCAATGACCTGAGTCCTTGAACACTTTGCCCAATATCCCAGAATGCTAGTTCACTTACCCAAGAACATCCCAGTTTGAACTATGGAGTCCTTTAGATTTGGGTATGTGCAAAATAAGTGGTGAGATGATACCCATATCTTAGGAACTGACTTATATGTCACTTACATGCAATGATTCCAAATGTGCAAGTGGTGGAGGAAAGGATACATCCTTTGTTCCCCTCCCACTTTCACCCCTACTCCCCCGTTTAGTATTCCAGGGGTCTTCTCATGGCTCTATCTGGGTCCATCCTATTCTCTATTTCATTAAAACAGAAAGGCCCTGCAGCGACTTGGAACTACAGAAGAGCAGATCCTGGAAACAGCCAAGCGTGAGGAGGCTGAAGTGGAGAAGATGCCTTGTTTATATACCAGTCTAGCCCCCGATGGCTGGAGTGATGTGGACTCGCTTGTCAACTGTGCCCGCTTGGCCATTGCTGATGAGCAGAAGAAATTTGTATGGATAGAACAAAGCCCTCGATAACCTTCCCCTTCATGGGCTTCTTCCCCATTCCTCCATGAGAGGTGGCAGGACTCTTCACATTCCCTACTCCAATGAATATTTTTTGCAAGTTTTTTCAGCCTTTAAACTTATTTTCAAATCAGGATTCTGGGTTGAAAATAGTGCAAGGAAGGAGAAACAAATGGAGATCTTGGATGAGACTAAAGTGGACTTGGGGCTCTTTTGCCTCTCTCCTGCCTTTGGTGGATAATTGAACAATCAAGGCAAACTAATTTATTTTATTTTATTTTATTTTTTTGGATGCAAACTAACATATAAGGTGACTTCACTAACTCTTTCATCAAGACTTTGGAATTGTCTACATGATGGACTGCAAAATCTCAGTTATAAAATTTACATCCGCCAAGATGGTGGAGAGAAGGCAGGAACTTGCCTAAGATCTCCCCCAAACCCCTCTAAAGACCTATAAATAATGTCCTGAAACAATTCCTGGAGTGGGAGAACCCACAAAAGGATGGAGTGAAATAAATTTCCACCCAAAGACAACTTAGAAATTTAGGAGGAAAGTTCTGTTGCTCCAGGGTGAGAGTTGAGTCCAACGTAGGCCATGCCACCACAGACCCAGCCCCAGCCCCAGCAAACCAGGAGCAAGCCTTGGAAGTCACTGAAACAACAGTGGTGGTGGCTGCTTCCAGTGCTCTCAGCCCACAGATGGTAAGGGAGTTGAACAACTGCTCAGAAGTGGATTATAGGGGTTTCTTGGTTGGCACTGGGGGCAGGACTCTGTTGCTTTGCCTATATTCAGATCTAGGTTGCAGTCCTGGTCCCAGTCCCAGGGCAAGGAAGAACACCAGCACACCTGAGCTTGCACCCATGGGGGAGCAGGACCCTTGTCACAGTTCCAGAGCAGAAAAATGCTTGTGGTCACTCACAGACCAGGAGAGGAGTATATTTACCTCTCTCCTCAGATCATAAAACCTTGGAAGAACTGAAAAATTACAGGTTTCTAGAAGTATCTCTGAAAACAGCTGCACAAAACTACTGAAGTTTGGAATATTCTGGAAGCACAGCTCTACTTTAACAAAGAGTTTAAAAAGTCAAGAAATAGACTGGAAAATATCAAACAACGGAAAAAATTCTGACCACATAAAGTTGCTCTGGTGACAAGGAAGATCAAAATACACACTTAGAAAAAGACAGCAAAATGAAAATTCCTACATCCAAAGCCTCCAAGAAAATTATGAATTGGTCTTAGGTCAGGGAAGAGCTCAAAAATGATTTTTAAAATCCAGTAGAGAGGTAGAGGAAAAATTGGGAAGAGAAATGAGAGTGATGCAAAAAAATAACGAAAAAAAGAGTCAACTTAGTAAAGGAAGCACACACACACACACACACACACACACACAATACTGAATAGGTCAAATGGTAAAAGAGGTACAAAAATCCAAGGAGGAGAAGAATGCCTTGAAAAGCAGAATTGGCTAAATGGAAAAGGTGGTACAAAACCTCATTGAAGAAAATAATTCCTTAAAAATTAGAATTGAGCAAGTAGAAGCAAATGACTATGAGATATCAAGAAACAATAAAATAAAACCAAAAGAATGAAAAAATAGAATATAATGAGAAATATTTTATTAGCAAAAAAGCTGACCTGGAAAACAGATCCAGGAGAGATAATTTAAAAATTATTAGACTACGTGAAAGCCATGATAAAAAAGAAAAAGAGGCTAGATATCATCTTTCAAGAAATTATTAAGGAAAACTGCCCTGATATTCTAGAACTAGGGGGTAAAATGGAAATTGAAAGAACCCATTGGTCACTTCCTGAAAGAGATCCCAATATTAAAACTCCCAGGAATATTATAGTCAAATTCCACAGCTTCTGGGTTAAGGAGAAAATACTGCAAGCTGCCAGAAAGAGACAATTCAAGCATTGTGGAGTCACAGTCAGGATTTAGCAGGATCTATATTAAAGGATAAGAGGGCTGGGAATATGATATTCCAGAGGGCATAGGAGCCAAGAATACAACCAAGAATCACCTACCCAGCAAAACTGAGTATAGTCCTTTGGGGGGGGGGGGGGGGGGGGGAATGGACATGTAATGAAACAGATGACTTTTAAGCATTCCTGATGAAAAGACCAGAACTGAATAGAAAATTTGACTTCCAAATACAAGACTCAAGAGAAGCATAAAAAGATAAATAGGAAAGGGAAATCCTGAGGATTTAATAAGGTTGAACCACTTACATTCCTACATGGGAAGATAATACTTGTAAATGATAAGAACTTTCTCATTATTAGTGCTGTTAGATGGAGCATATATAGATAGAAGGCACAGGTGTAAATTGAATATGATGGGATGATATCTTTAAAAATAAAATTAAGGGGTGAGAAAGAGAAATGCCCTAGGAAAAAGTAAAAGGGAGAGGTAGAATGGGGTAAATTTTCTCACATAAAAGAGGTAAGAAAGAACTATTACAGTGGAGGGGGAGATGGAGAAGATGGTGGGGAACACTTGAACCTTAACTCTTATTGGAATTGACTCAAAGGGAATAACATACACACTCAATTGCATATAGAAATCTATCTTACCCTATAGGAAAACAGGAGGGGAAAGGGATAAGAGAAGTGTGGGGCGGGGGTAGTATGACAGAAGAGGGGGCTCCATTAGAGGAGGTGGTAGTCAGAAGCGAAGCACTTTTAAGGGGGGGACAGGGTGAAAGGAGAGAAAGAATAGAATAAATGGGGGAAATAGGATGTAAATACAATTAGAATCATAACTGTGAAAAAATTTTGAAGCCAGTTTCTCTGATAAAGGCCTCTTCTTTCAAATATATAGAGAAATAAGTCAAATTTATTTTTTAAAAATCCATTCACCAGTTGACAAATAATAAAAAAATGGAAGTTTTCAGATAAAGTAATCAAAGCTATATATAGTCAAATGAAAGAATGCTCTAAGTCACTATTGATTAGAGAAATGCGAATTAAAACAATACTGAGGTACTACCTCACACCTATTAGATTGGCTAATAGGACAGAAAAAGAAAATGATAAGTGATGGGGGAGACATGATAAAATTGAGACAGTAATGCACCATTGGTAGAGTTGTAAACTAATTCAGCCATTATATAGAGCAATTTGGAACTATGCCCAAATATTTATAGCAACTCTTTTCTGGTGGCAAAGAAATAGAAATTGAGGGAATGCCCATCAATTGGGGAATGGATGAACAATTTGTAGCATATGATTGTGATGGAAAACTATTGCAGTATAAGAAATGATGCACTAAATGCTCTCAGAAAAACCTGAAGAGACTTACACAAACTGATGCAAACAAAATGAGTAGAACCAGGAGAACATTGTACATAGTAACAACTATATTGTAAGATGATCAATTGTAAATGAATTAGCTATTCTAAGCAATATAATAATCTAAGACAATTCTAAAGGAATTATCATGAAAAATGCTATTCATCTCCAGAGAAAGAACTGGTGGAATCCGAATATAGATTGAAGCATATTTTTTTTTTACTTTATTTTTCCTGGGTTTCAATTTTCTTCTGTTTTCTTTTATAACATGACTAATATGAAAATGTTTTGCATGATTACACATGTATACCTATATCAAATTGCTTGCCTTCTCAACGAGGGTGGTGGGGAGGAAGGGAGAGAATTTGGAACTCAGTTTTAAAAATAAATGTGGAAAGTTGGTTTTACATGTAATTGGGGGAAAATAAAATATTAAATTAAAAAAGAAAGATTTTTTTTATTTTAAAAAATTTACTACCCATGTGACCTTGGGCAGCTTATTTAACTTCTCTGGGTCTCAGTTTCCAAATGTCTAAAATCATTATCTGAGATCCCTTTCAGTTCTAAATCTATGATATGATTCTATATTGGGGAATACTTAGCAGAGAGAACCAGAGACGATGGTAAAACAGAGTTTGATGCCAAAATAGAGTTTGGCAGAGATGATGTATAGGATTGTGAGAGAGGTCTCTTGGAACCACCCCCAATTTCAACATACGTCTACTGCATGGAAATGGGGAGAAATCCATGGGAGCTAATAGGAAGGATGGCTTTAATGGAGACTTCTATGTGATCTTATCATTACTCCCACTCTACACCAGTGAATGTTAAATATCAGGGCAAGATACATGCCTATGGTCATATGAATAATTGATGGCAAAGCCAGAACTAGCACCCAGGTCCACAGACTACCAGCTTAGTATACTTATTTTTTTCTTGGTGTTTTTTTTTCTCTCAAACACCATAGTCATTTGCCAATATATTCCTCTTCCCCACTGAACCCTCTTTCGTAATAAAGAAAAACAATTAAGCATAACTGACCAATGAAGCAACAAAGTTTGAAAACATATGTGCCATTTCATATCCACTTGTCAACTTGTCTGTGAAGAAGAGGGGTATATTTTTATGACCACAGCATACAAAGCTTTCCACTGCTCCACTGAAGTTCTGTGGGGTAGGTGGTAGGTTCTTCCTGCTTACTAAAGTGGGAATGTGGAGTAAGAAAGACCTTCTGGAGCTTAGTTTCTCCTTTTCCCTACCTCCCAGAACCACTGTAACAAAAAAACAACCTTGTTTTCCAGGGGAGTAGGAAGAAGGCAACTCTTGGTAATTGTCACAATGGATTTTAAAGACTGAAATTCTGTAAATTTTGCTAAATTAGAGCAAACCTTTTATAAATGATCCATCTCTGGATGTGTGCTGCCCATGGTATGAGGGCTGACCTTTCCCTCCCCATTCCTTGAGGCTTGGGCTATATTTAAAAATAATTTATTTCCTTTTCAATCTTAAGTATTTTATTTTATGCATTTAAAAACATTATTTTAAGGAGTCCCTAGGCTTCACCAGACTGCCCAAAGGGTTCATGACACCAAAAGTTAAGGACCAATATTCTAGATATTCCCCTCTAGGTTCTCTAGGAGTATGACTCATGTCATAGGTGTTTGTCCTGATATTTAGCCAAATAAATTAAACAATGCCAGAGGTAAGGAAATTTTCATCTCTTTGAGTGGTGTTGTCTTTGAGTATTTCTCAAAAAGGCAGAATGTTGTAGATATTTTGTATTTTCTTATCTGTGTTATTTGTTATATGTTATTTGCCTCCAGTAGAATGTAAGTCCCTGGAGGGCAGGGACTGATTCACTTTCATCTTTATATCCTCATCACCTAGTACCATGTCTAGTACACAGAAGGAGTTTAATACATGCTTGCTGAATTAAACTGAATGCCTTTGTCATAAAGACAATAGTATTAAACAAGTAAACACACAGCCCAAAAGGAATCTCTGCTAAAGATGATACATTTGACAATGGGGAAAAATACAGGAAATGCTATCAAGTACACACTCACACAACTCAATAAAAACCCAAGCTTGTCTCTGAGAGAGAATGTATTGAAATTAATACATCATTTTCTCACCGTGAGAAAGTTTTATGTGAACCATCTAAACAGGCAAATGCAAAGACCTGAATCCTCTCATACTCCCTAATCCTGTAGAAGCCTACAGGTGGGTGGGTACCTCTTAGGAGTTCCAAGGATAATAGAGCCTTGATTCCCTTTTTCTTTTTTTATTTACTAGTTTTCCTCCAAATTTCTTATAAGAGAGGCTTTACAGCCATAAGGTCCTCCAAATGTTAAGACCTAGGACCACAGCAAAAATATATGACCATTTTGACCTACAATCTGACTTTCACCATGGCTGCTAGTAACCCTGCTATGTGCTAGGTCCTCTGCTTAACACCCTCATCCTGCCTCACAGTTCACTTGTGTCCAAGTCAGGCACATTGGCAGTGGTGCCTCAACCATATCCCTGTGGTGACTATGGAGCACTTACGGGGTTAGTGCAGGGAATGAGGCTTGTACCTTGTTTGCCAGCCCCTATAATAATGCCCAGTCAGAGAGAGGAATGAGAATTTAGCAAGGCTTATTCCTCTTATGATAAAAAGCTGCTCTCCCTTAGTCCTACTCAGTTATCATCAAGGCAGGCCACGTTTGGAGAAGATGGGCGTTTTTTTCTGTGGAAAGGTTCATAGCTCATTATGGAGTGGCTGACACTGGGGAGAGAGCTTCTCTTCCAAGACACCATCTGGAGCACATACCCAAGGGTCATTGGTCTCCCACTGCCACTTGGTCAACTGGACCTTCAGCATCTCCAGCACCTCCTTGTAGTTTGGGTCAGTGGCCAAGTTCTGGGTCTCCCAGGGGTCTTGTTTCCTATCATAGAGTTCCCATCGATCTCGGTAATAATAGTGGTGAAGGTCCTTATACCAGTTTGTGTGCTGGCCAGACCTGGTACGATTAAGCAGGTCCTGGAAGGTGAGGGAAACATAGAAATCCTGGTCGATGGGGAAGGGCATCTTGAAGTTGAGGTTGTGTACTAGATGGAAATTTTGATGGAGCACAGAGCGCATGGGGTAGTACATTGTGACTTCATGGTGACTCTGGCTACTGAAGACTGTGGCCCAGGGCGGCTCTGACAGTAGTGCAGGCAAGAGAGAGTGACCGGTGAGATGGACTGTCTTGGTACCAAAGATGCTATAGCTAGGGTATGGTATGGAGAACCAATCCAAGATGGTGGGCACGAGGTCTTAAAAATAATAATGATATTAGTTGATATTTGCACAAACTCTCATGGTTGCAAAGCACTTCACATACATTAGAACTGATTCCCACGACAACCCTCATAGGTAGGTAACAGCAGAGTAACCACAAAATGCTAGAGGTGGAGTCAGAAAAACCTCGGTTAGAATCATACTTCTTGCCACTTATTAGACGTGTGACCTAGGGCAAGTCTCTTGGTCTTGCTCTGTTTCCTGTATTTCTCTTGTGAGGATCAAATAAGTTGATGCCTGGAAAGAACTTCACACATCCTAAAGTGTGTGAAAGGAAGTAAAATGACTTCTCCCAGGTCACAAAGCTAGAAGGACTCTAATCCAGGTCTTTGGACACCAATGCAACCCCTGGAAAGGAACCAGAGATAACAATGTGTAGTGGAAAACGTTGGATTTGAAGTCAAAAGACCTGAGTTTGAACTAGATAAGATTATTAACCTTTTTGGGTCTGTTTCCTTGTCTTTGTAATGAGGGAGTAGGATCAGATGATCTCTTAGGGCTTTTCCAGCTTTAAACTATGACTCCATGAATTCAGTCTGGCAAAGACCTATGGAAGGTGCCAAGAGCCACCCTCTACCTTCATGTGATATTGAATTAAAACTATACCGGAGAAGCAGATGGCTCTGGATTTTGGGACACATTTCCAAATAAGGAGATTCCACAGTTTCTCAGAACCTACCCTGGTGCTCAATAATTTTCATTTTCAGGAAGCTCTCTCTCCTGCCTTACCTAGATCCCTAGGCTACAGATGAAGACTGTTTCTTTGTCCATTTGTAATGTTACTTTCTCTTCAGACTTAAAAAAAAAAAACTCTTGGGTGGCAGATGGGTGTGAGCCAAGAAGCCACAGAAAGGAGCCCTTTTCTCCGAACACATTACTTGGGACACAACTGGTTCTTAATAAGGACTTCTTGCTTGACTGATAAGAATATCTCTTACCCAGAAGCTGGGAATGGAGAAAAGGACTACCCTTCTTTGCCTAAAAGGCAGGGATAGACCTGGGAACCAGGCAAGCAGAATTTTACTCTCCTTTTACCATCATGATTTACTACAAAACTTTTTGATAAGCCCCAGTTTTCCCAACTATCATAAAACTAAAAGGCATCTCAAGGTCTAGTTAAAAATGAGTGTGTGTCTTCAGATTCCTTTGCAACAAGGAGACAGATGGAGAGACAGTCAAATGTGGCCTTACCCAAGAGGCTGATGTAGGCCTCGCTGACCTGGCCCCAACGGTTCCGGTGCTCTGGAGAAGACACCAACATGGGCTCAGCTATGCCTGACCAATACAGGTTGGTCCTGCCACTAGGAAAGGGGATGCCATTGTCTGAAGTGAAGATCACCAGGGTGTCATTCAGGAAGCCAGCTCCATTCAGTTCCTCCAGCACCAGTCCAATCCCTGCAGGGAAAGTCAAGAGTGAAGGGAATAGGCAGCACAATAACTTAAAGAATTCTCCCCCATTTCCTGAGCCTACCCAGTTTCCTTGTTGCCACCTATGAGCTGCTGTCAACACTATTACCCTCACCTAAAATGTCCCCTCTACTCCTTTCAATCCAGATCTTTTCACTTGTTTAAAATCCATCTCATTCAGGAAGTCTTCCATGATTGACACTACTAGCTTTGATTCATCAGTCTGGCCTTGCCTTGGCATTTTTGTGTACCTCCCTATTCAACTGGATTCTCTGACTTTGGGTATCTGTCTTTTGTGAGTGCTCAAAGGGCTAGACTTTGGGGCTAACTGATATGGCTCTCTCTCTTTCTTTCTCTCTTCCATTGCCCCATCCCAGAATCTGTAAAATGAGCTAGAGAAGGAAATGGCAAACCACACCAGAATCTTTTCCAAGAAAACCCAAATGGGGTCACAGAGAGTTGGACACAACTGAAATGACTGAACAACAAAAAATTGTCTAGCAGGCACTAGAGCCTGACTCCTAAGCCAGTATTTTTTTCAGTTAAGGTGTTGAAATCTGACCTCCTTTGAGACAACAGGGGCAACACCCCATTGAGAGAAGTGACCTCAGTCTCACTAGTCAGTATAAGCACTGAGTAAAAAGGGGAGGTCACTTAATCAGTCCAGGGTACTCCCACCCCAGACTTCTCTCCCCATGAAAGTTTGAGTTGCTTGGGTTGATAAAAGCTTTAGGAGGAAGGTGAGATGTCTGAGATGGAGGCATCCTTAGGAGGGAATGGTCTTGCAGCAGGAGCTGAGTTACTGTTTCCCTTTGTTCACCTAAAGGTGAGTTGTAGGCAGGGACCCTGCTTTCCTTCCTGAAGCTGCCCTCTCCCTTGGAGTAGCAAAATGTCCTATTCAATCGGGCCAATGCTATTTGCATTAAAGGGACCAACTTCCCAAGCTTCCTGTCCTATTCCTAGGCAAGGTCAATTTTCAGGTCCCATCTGTTGTGATCTCTTCCCTTTCTCATCCCTCACTGAGGGGCCTTATTAAAGACTGGAACATCTTTCCCAGCTTCTAACCATATGTCATGGTCTAACCTTGCCTCTCACCTTTTTCCTTAGAAGAATACAAGCACTCCACCCCCCTCTTTTTATTTATGTGTATGCATGTACATCCCATCCTGGGGCCAAGCTGTTGTCACCTCACCCTAATTATAGTTTGGGTTCTAACATCACCATGAGAATGGGAGTTTCCTAGGGCAGACAATCAGGTTTTGCATTTTTTTTCCTTCTGGATCCTGCCCTGGCAGGGTCTAATACAGGGGTGTACACAGATGGGAAAACTTAATCCATGATGGTGAATGACTCTCTGTCTGAGCTGGGTTGCAGTTGTACTGATAGGGAAATCTGGACCTAGGTGACCCTTGGGGTAACCCCCTCCTTGTCTGAGACAAAGCAGAGAGCCTGGTTAGGCTCCCAGGCCCTGTTCCTCCCCATACCTTGGTCCATTCGGCCAATGGTGGTGTACTGAGCCGCCAAGTCAGCTCGGGCGGCTGGAGTGTCAGGGATGAAGTAAGGGACCTAGAAAAGACAGGTAGGTGATAGGTCATAGACAGAATGGGGAGAGCTGGAAGAGATGTAGACTAGAGTCTAAAGTGGTGCTATGAACAGGAGGAATGGTTGCAATTGAACTTTTCTATATAATATAGACTGATAGGGATGTTATGGGGGATTCTTACTTGGATATGGGTTGAAATAGGTAACCTCTGAAGTTCCTTCCAATTCTGAAATCCCATGATTCTATGGTTTATTCTTTAGGCACACTGATCTGAAAGGTTTATTGTGTTATATAAATAAACCATCCTATTTCCTTACTCCTTTTACTACCATTAATAAGAATACAGACCCAGGACACAAGGGTCAACTTGGCCCTTGGGTCCAAATTCCTCAGGCATAGAAGTTCTTTTGGGCTACCCACACACCTGCTTAGAGCATGGCCTGCAGGCTCACAAGGACAATCTGGGTCCAATGGAATCCCTAGAGGTAAAAGGAGTTGAGAAAGAGGATGTTCTATATTACCTGTACATCCTCTGGGGCATACATTTGGGGCACCCAGTCAGGGATCCACCCCATCCCACTCTCTCCATTGCCAAACTTCTCACAGAAGGGTCCATACATTGGCTGAGAATGTCCACACCGGTGGGGATCATGGAAAGCAACATAGAGGAAGAAAGGCCTGAGAAGTGGAAGAAATGAATCAAAACTGGGTTCAGGACAAGGTTCCTCACACCTCTTTACACCCAACTATGCCAATGTTCCTGCCTCTTTTTTTTTGGAGGACAATTGAGGTTAAGTGATTTGCCCAAAGTCACACGGCTAGTAAGTGTGTTAAGTGTCCAAAGTCACATTTGAACTCAGATCCTCCTGACTCCAGGGCCAGTGCTCTATTCACTGCGCCACCTAGCTGCCCCTAATGTTCCTGCCTCTTAACCCATGTCACTCTGTTATGCCAGTTTGGGTCTACCTCATAGCACTGTCTAATCTCCTCTACTCAACACTCTTCCAATTTCCTCCAGTGCTGGCTCCCTATGCCCCAATTTCAAAGTGGTACCTTACATAATACAACAGTTATCAAACACTTAAAATGTATGAGGTATTATATCAAGTGCTGGGGGAGATTTAAAATTTAGATAACTCTGCTTGGCCTATTGATTTAATTGTATGCAGTCCAGTAGGGGATTAAGGCACACATACCAATATGTATATTACAAAACAGTACGTGGTTAAGTGCATTAGTAAGCACCTCCTATGTGCCCAGCACTGTGCTAAACACTGGATGAGGAGAGGAGGGAGGAAAAGAGAAATAAATGCTTGTTGATTAATGAGTTACAAAGCCAAGTTCTATGTTAAATTAGGAAAGGAAAGTCGTTATCTTCTGGGAGAAATTGGAAAAGGCTTTTGGGAAGAGGAAGAATTTGAGTTGGACTTTAAAGGATGAAAAGCAATTGAATGGTCAAAGATGGGGAGTGGAAACTTTTCAGACACAGAGAAATGCCTGAACATACACTTGGGCATGGCAACATAGTGTATGCATGTACACCCCAAGCAGAGGTAATCTAGTAATACAGATACAGAAGAATGAATCTCAGTGAAAGTTCTGGGGTGACAATCTGGGAGTCTGGGGGCTGGTAGAAGGACAAAGGTACTCACCTGTCATTCTGGGTCTTGAGGAATTTTCGGACCAGCAGCTTTATACGGGTGATGTTTCTCCCCACCTGGAGGATGGAGCCATTTTCCTCTGTGTAGGCAAAATCAAATGGGTACACTGGCTCTGGCCCAACATGCTTCTTCCCAATGATGCCTGGAAAAGATAGCCCAACAAGCCTACAGTCAAGAGAAAGAACAGAAAGGGAGGGCCTGGAATGCTTCAGTTTCCTTACCTACAAAGTGAGGAAGCTGGACTAGATCATTTCTGAGGTCCCTTCTAACTTTACATCTATGATCCCATGATCCATGTGATCTCCCTTCTCCTTTAAGCCTATTGCCAATTATTGCTACTGTGCCATGAATCAAACAGGAAGCTGTGTTTTCTCCATGTACAGGAGTAAGAACATTCATTAAGAGCAGACATTGGAGAGTGTCTGACAACAACCTAATGTGATTTTAGACACATTATGATCATAAATGAGGTAAGGGAAAGTTCTCCTGCACTCTGTCCTGTTTGTACCACATCTGGAAAACTGAGTTCAGTTCTGGGTGCCACATTTTAGAAAGAATATTGGTAAGCAGGAGGGCATCCAGAGGAGGGGCAGCGAGGTGGTGCAGTGGATACAGCTCTGGGTCTGGAGTCAGAATGTCTCATCTTCCTGAATTCAAATCTGGCCTCAGATAATTACTAGTTGGGTGACTCAGGCAAGTCACTTAACCCTGTTTGCCTCAGTTTCCTCATCTGGTAAATGAGCTGGAGAAGGAAATGGTGAACCACTCCTGTATCGTTACCCAGAAAATTCCAAATGGGGTCATGAAAAGTAGGACATGACTGAAAACAACTTTACAACAACAATAAGACAGGGTTGGGGGGAGGTGGCTGGAAAATCATATAATATGAGACTAAGATTAAGGAAATTGGTGGATCATGGATTTGAGAGCTAGAAAGGACCTTAGAAGTCACACTCATTCTTCTCCAGGCTGTACTCTAGAACCTATTGGTTGGATCCTTCCAGAATGGCATCTGTGTCAACGCTATCTGGTTCCTTTCCAGATTACAGCCTGAATCAGAAGCAAGGTCTCCATACCCAGAAGTCTTCAGATGGAAAGTGAATAATCACTCATGGAGGATGTTATAAAGGAGAATCCTACTTAAATGTGATTAAACCCAGATATCCTCTGAGGTTAATTCTGAAATTCAAGTTAAAACTGATTAGACCTAGATATCCTCTGAAGTTAATTCTGAAATTAAAGTTAAAACTGAAATTCTACAGTTCTCTGTTATCTTTCGCAGGCAGATTAGTGTAGTGGACAGAAGAGACAGCTTTAAAGTCAAGAAGAGAGCTTCAAGTCAAGCCTCTGATGCATACTGGTTGTGATATCCCAGGTAAGTCACTAACCTCTCAGTGTCCCAGGTGACTTTCCAAGACCAAGAGCTAAAAAACAGGGGTCAATCTGCCTTGCCAGAGGAAGTTTCTTCCCTAGGAGTTCTGGAAACCAATCAAGTCATAGGTCCAAACCCAAACAAATGGTATCCATAGAGTAGGCAGGCCTGGACTTTGGTAAGTGGAGGTAGAGTCGATTATCTGTGTGACCTTGGACAATGGTTTAAACCCCTTGGTCCTCAGTCTCTCTCTCTGGGAAGTAGGAGGAATCTCAGGAATTATGAGAAACAGAAAGTAGTTGCTTATTCTCCCAAACCCACCCAAGCTCCTAACCTGTGCGGATGTTAGCCTGGCTGAGAAGCAGAGGTAGACTTTGCACCTTGTCGAAGGAGTTGAAATGATGGTCGTTCTGGTGTAAACCATACATCCCATTCTGATGCTGTAAGGAAAGTTACTGTCAGCCTGAAAGGGTCAGGACTCTCAACCAGGCTGTCTCTGTCACTCAGATCAACTATAACAGTTCCTAGTTCCCTGATTTGATTTAGAACTTAGCTTGCCAGTGCATATGAAAGTTCTGTGTTTGTACCTCTCCTTTCATCCACTCCTCCACCCCCACCTCATCTGTCTTGGACCAAAAGACTTCCATGTTATTGGCATGGAAGTAATTTATTAAAAAAGCTCTCTAACAGCCTCCCCAAATGGCAATGACCAAGACACGAAACTCTTCTGTATGGCTAACTTAAATGTGGAATCTGACAGTTTTCTGTTCAAAATTATAAAGAAAGTAACTTACAATGAAGCAGTTCTGATGAAGGATAGATATGGAAAGATGAAAGGGTCAGGGAGATTCCTAGAGAAGTCAGCAGGATATGGGCTTATTGGGATAAACTGTACCATTGGCGGTTTTTTGATGAAAGGGGTGTAATGGAAATGCAGATTTAAAGATCTTCCCTGCCCCTAGGCTAAA
>NW_027187380.1:3726553-3796682 GCF_028583685.1 Petaurus breviceps papuanus
GACATAACTGAGAAGGGGTGCTCACCAACCTCTGTCTTACAGAGGGGACACAGGGAGACACAGGTTAAGAACTCCTTGCCTAGAGCCTTTTTTCCTCTCCTAGATTGGTGCTTGGATGATTGGTAATGGGAAAAGTCTAAAAATCTCAGGATTTTTTTTTTTACTGGAATTAAGAAAAATTCAGAAAAATAACTTGCAATAAGCTTTGAGAAGGACCCTCTCCTCCAAGGGAAGTTGAGAGATTGTTTCTGGAATTTATAGAGCAGGAAGTGTCTTATTTGGCTGGGATAGTTTCTAGTGATTCTGAAAGGAGACAGAAGAATGAGCTGAACTCTTAAGGTCCCTTCCAATCCTGGGGTTCTGCAGCACACTCATTTAATACATTTTTAGGGGACCAATTTGCTACTTTGTTTTCTAATTTATCTTGGAGATTTCCAGGCAGTTGATATGAGGCCAAATAGTGCCCAGCATGTGTGCCAAGGTATCTCTGCTTGTGCTGTTTTCTGGCCCCAAGAGATCTGGCAGAGTCCTTGTCTTCTCCTCTTACCTCTCAATTCCTTGGAAGGGGCTGCTCTCTATGTGTGAGGGGGTGGGGGGTGGAATGAGGGGGAGAGGGAGAGGAAGCAGACATAGTGGGAGGAGATGTTAATGTAAGGATGCACTATAGGTCTGTTAATCCTTGTCCTTGATAGGGTAGAGCTCCTCAGTGCCTCTGAGATAAAGAGAAAACACCCCTCTGCTTAGCAGTTAAAGCCCTTCACAACCTGGCTCCTGCCTCCCTTTCACATAACTCACCTTCAGACTCTACAATCCATCCAAACTGGCCTGCATATACTTTTCCCTGGAAATGACATTTCCACCTCTTACCTGTGTGCCTTACACAGGCTGTTCATGGATGTACTCCCTCTGCATTTAAAATCTCTAATGTCCTTCAAAGCTTAGCTCAAATGTCAGCTCAAACTTGAGGCCTTTCCTGATTCTCACCATCTCTCCCCCAGCTGCTAGTACCTCCCTCATCCTTGAAATTTCCTTGTAGTTACTTATAATAGGTATTCAATAAATGTTAATTTATTAACATTTAATTATTTATTTAACTAGTTAGTTATTTTGTTAATTTATGAAACATTGGGCTTTGCACAGAACCTCCTGGGCCTGCATGACATCCCTCAGCAGTTTTTCCTTCAGGTGTATTATACCTTCCTCACAATTGAGCAAACCAGGTAAGCTACCGTGAGAAATGATGGCAGTTTGGTTTCCACAGATTCCATAGGAACAATGGATGTTTACATGCAGGAAAGCATAAATTTGTAAAGAGGGGCCTGAGTTAGGCCTGCTGAGACCAGTTGGGGGATGGTCACTGACTTTTCATTAACAGGCATGCTTAATGGGCAGGTCAGGAGAGTTGTAACCTAGGAGAGCTAAGCCAGTCCCAGCTCAGAAGGGAGGAATGGCTCAAAAGTTAAATGAAACAGCATAAAAAGGGCTTGCCTTTGTCCGATCCTTTGTAGCCTCTTTTGGGAGGCTATCCATTTATTCCTTACAGAATAAATGTAAAATAAAGATCATGAAACTTCCTGGATCTCCAACAAGCATGGTTTATTCCCTAGACAGAGCACCAAGATTTTCATTTATAACACTTCTGATCTCCTGCTTCTTTATTTGCAGTCTGTTGGGAAGGGAGGGTAGGAGGGAGAGAAGGTTCTTCACTCCTAAAAGAAACACTGTTCAGAGGTTCAGACTTAGAGCTAAAAGGCACCTAAGGGGCCATCTGTTCCAACCTCTTCACTTTACAAATGAGGAAACTAAAGCCCAGAGAGATGAGGTAACTTGCCCAATGTCACCCACTCAATAAGTAACAGAGCTGGGATTTGATTCTGGGTCCTCTAACTCCAGATCTGTTCCTCTTTTCACTGTAACATGCTGTTTCCCAATTGTTTCCTGCTGCAGTTTCCTTCTTGGGCCCTGGCCCAAGTTAAATTCTGGCCCTCAGAGCAATTGAGAAGTCATTCAGCACCCATGGTTGCTCACCAATGTCATATCATTGTTTTTGCTCAGTCATGTCTGACTCTTTGTGACCCCATTTGGTGTTTTCTTGGCAAGGGGCTTGCCATTTCTTTCTCCAGATCATTTTATGGATGAGGAAACTAAGACAAAGAATTGCCCAGGGTCACACCCCTAGTGCATATCTGAGCTCTGATTTGAACTCAGATCTTCCTGACTCGAGGCCCAGGGCTCTATCCACTGTGCCGCCTGGTTTCCTCAATATCATTGCTCAGAATTGGGTACTGGGAGGAGTGTGTGAGTATTAGACATTGGAGAAGGGTGATGATGATAAAAGAGGACTAATAGGTAGCCCCTGTCCTCAAGGAGGCTGGGGAGGCAGAAGATTCATGTGGCAGAATCACTGAAGAATGTAACAGCATGCCAAAAGGTAGAGATGAAAATAACATAAAAAGAATGCACTCCTCCTACTGAAAAGGTTCCCTCTGGTGATGAGTGATTAAAGATAGATTGAGCCAGTCAAAGAAGGTTTAGAGCCCTTTGGTATCTAACCCCTCTCATTTCACATAAGGGGAAACTCAGACTAAGGAAGGGTAACTTAGCCAAGTTAATCCAGGTGATGCCTTAGGTAGGACTAGAACCCGGGGCTCGTGACACTCATTCCAGTGTTCTTTTCACCATACCTCTGCTTCACTTTGGAAAAGGTTATGAAGGAAACTAGGGAGGAGGGAGGCAAGGGTTGGTAAAGATGATGGAGGGTGTATTCCATCTAAGGAGAATGACACGTTTTTGATGTGGGAAGGAGTAAGTCAAGCAGAGAGGGTATGATTGCTCTAAACATGGGGTCCCACATTGCCCTTACAGTTTGATTCTCTGTCCGCAGGGTAGGAGATGCTGTCTTAGGACTGGTCTGCATGGTGCTCCTTCTGTTGCTGAAGGCAATGAAGGACCAGGTACCACCCCTCCACCAGCACATGCCACCTTGTGTCCGGTTAAGTCACCTGTTCATCTGGGCCATTGCAACAGGTAAGCTAGCCCCCTAGAAGATAGACTGAAGGATCTGACTGTGAGGAAAAATAAACCAACCCCCCCCCCCACCCCCAGCTCCTGATTGCATCTTGAGGCACCAGGCCAACATCTTACCATATGGACTTGCCAAAAGGGTGGAGCTAAATTGACTGACTTAGAAGCAATAAGGGGCTTCGGAAAATGAATGTGTAATGAGGGCAATTCTGGGCAGCTAGGTGATGCAGTGGATAGAGTGCCAGGCCTAGAGCCAGGAAGACCCAGGTTCAAATTTTACCTCAGACACTTTTTAGCTGTGTGACCTTGGATAAATCACTTAACCCTGTTAACCCTTAACCCTCAGCTTCCTCATCTGTAAAATGAGCTGAAGAAGAAAATGGCAAACCACTCCAGTATCCTTGCCAAGAAAACCCCAAATGGGGTCATGGAGTTAGACATGATTAAAGAGCAAAAACAAAAGTTGAGGAAGAGTGAGGAAGTCTCCAATCTCCATGTTGCAGACTTAAAGCAATGGACCTGGATAGAGATTGGTGTCCCTCCTCCCTAAAACACATAACACTATCATCAGTGAATAGAATTGCTGGGTACCTCCAAGGGATATGGGCTCATTCTAGATATGAATGAAATAAGTAGCAGTGTCCCTGCTTTCTTGGAATTCAAAGCAGATGGACATATAGCCAAGACAAAATACACACAGACATATCTCTCTATAGTCACATTAGTGAACATTGTTTTCTTTGGGATTTCTACCTATTTCTTGGGTTATTCAGTATCCTCTTTCCTTTCCTGGTCTAATTCAGCTTAAGTGGAATTTCTTTACAAAACAGTTTCTAGTAGGGAGTTCAGATGTACACAGTTCAGACACAATGTTTAAGATAAAATCTGATCTTAAAGCTTTTTTTGTAATTTTTAATACATATTGGGATATATTTTCATGCAGAAAGTAGGTGCTCTGAGGGAGGGAGGAGTAGCCCTGTCCTTGTGAATGTCCTTTCTTTTATTTATTTAGATGGCCATCAGTTTATTTGCTTATTCATTTATTTTTTTAAATTTTGAGTTCCATATTCTTTCACTCCCTCTAGACCTTCCCCCACACATTGAGAAGGCAAGGAATGTGATATCAATTACGTATGTGAAGTCATGCAAAACATATGTCCGTATGAGCCATGCTGCAAAAAAAAACAACAAAAAACAAAGAAAAATAAAGTAAAAATATGTTTTAATCTGCATTCAGAATTGCTCAGTTCTCTTTCTTAAAGTCAATAACATTTTTTATCATGAGTCCTTGGGAATTATCTTATATCATTGTGTTAATCAGAGTTGTGTCTTTCATAGTTGATCATCCTTACAATATTGCTGTTACTGTATGTTCTCCTGGGTCTGCTTGCTTTACTTTGCATCAGCTCATGTTAGGCTTCCAAGGTTTTTCTGGGGTTTTTTATTTTTTGCTTTTTGGAGGGAGGAAGGTAGGGTAATTGGGGTTAAGTGACTTGCCCGAGGTCACACAACAAGTTTTGTTAATTGTCTGAGGTCATATTTGAACTCAGGTCCCCCTGACTCTAGGGCCAGTGCTCTATTCATTGCACCACCTAGCCATCCCCCAAGGTTTTTCTGGAAGCATCCTGCTGGTCATTTGTTATAGCAAAATAGTATCTCTTCACAATCATATGCCACAACTTGTCTGATCATTCCTCAATTGATGGGTATCCTCTTAACTTCCAATTCTTTGCCACCACATAAAGAGCTGCTATAAATATTTTTGTGCATATAGGTCCTTTTTCTTTTTCTTTGATCTCTTTGGGGTACCTAGTATATATACCTAGTAGTGGTATTGCTGCTGAATAGTCTCTCTTGTAATTCCATTATTGACCACAAACCAGATATTTTGTAGTTTGTTTATCTCAAGCTTATTTATATCAAGCTTACACTTCCTCTTAGTTCATTCCCTTTGCTCTTAGACCAAGGCCCCAAACCCACTGTGGGTATTATTGCCAAGTACCAATAGTTACTCTTACTCTCAAATAACCTTAAATACATACTCTGCAATCATTGTCTCTTTTTCTATGCTTCTGTTCTCACAGCAATCAGGATGGTAGGATAGACTCTATACCAGGGATCTCCAAATGTTTTTGATGACACATCCCATCAGTAAAAATTTCTTTAGTACAAACTACCAATGTGTGTATATTTTTATGTAGGTATGATTATATGAATAATTAGGGCCATTATAAACCATATAAAATAGTTTTTAAAGGACAAGAAAAAATAATATGTCTAAAGGGTATTTTGATTATAATTTAGTAATGTAGTATATATAATTTAAATACAGTATTTTAAAAGGATAAAATAAAATAATATCTGATCCTAGGATTAATAGGAAGCTATTGGAGTGCATTGTGTAGGAGAGTGATGTGGTCAAAACTGTTTTAGGAAAATCATTTTAGTAACAGTGGGGAAAATTGAGATTGATTAGGAGGCTATTTCAAATAGCCCAGGTGAGAGGTGAACTAACATTGGTAGCTGTCTGATTGAAGAGATAGATGGGATAGATGCAAGAGATGTTGTGGAGATGGAAATGACAAGGTTTGGCAACTGTTTAGAGATGTGGAATGAATGAGAGTGTGGAGTTGAAGTTGATCCTGAGATTGTGAACCTGGATAACTGGAAATATGGTAGTGTCCTAATAAAAATAGAAGTTCAGAAGAGGGGTGAATTTGGGGGAAGGATAAAGTCATGAGATTGGTGATGCAGATCACAACTCATCCATGCCTGATCATCTTGTGATCACTAACTAACTCAAAATAAAAACAGATAGAGTTGGTGGGGTGGGATCAGAGTACAGCACCTGCCCTTTGAAGGGTGCCTGCTTGTACCTGGAGATTTGGGGACTGGAGTAGGTACTCTGGGGCAGAGGGAAAATTTTCCCAATAGCTGCTATATAGCTGCTACTCTCAGTATCCTGTAGGTGAACATAGACTCAAAAGAGGGCAGGTTAGGAGCTTGCAAGGTAGAAGGAGAGGGCAGAGTAGAGAAGCTTTAGGGGACAAGGGTAAAGAGTTGTAATGAAGACAAAAACTCCATGATTGACTATCTCAAGGAGAGTGAGATGCAACCCATCTTGCCCCCCTTTGGTTGATCACACACCCCTTATGTGTATCCCATAGCTCCCACTTTGGAGACCACTGCTTTAAGCCACTGATGATGTAGAATAAACCTGAGGCAATTTTAAGTAACACTCCTCCCCTAGAATTCCAGCCACTTCTTTCTCATTACAACTGGTCCCAGGATGTGCGGGGATTGGGAATAGACTTGTGATTTCTTTCACTGGTATAGGAAACTCCTCAGATGAGGAAATGATTTCTGCCACTATTTTTACAACTTAGAATCTTAGAGAGTTGCCCCGAGCACTGAAATGTTCAATGACTTGTGTAGAGTCACACAAACACTATGTGTCAGATGCAGTCCTTGAAGCCAAGTCTTCTTGGTTCTGACACCAAATCTCAGTCTTAGGAAAAGGGGACAAAATCCTCTCTCAGAGAGCACTTGTGTTGCCCCCTTACTCTTTTAGCTTTGTAGCATCCCAAGTTTCTGATGATACTTTTGCAAAAAGATTTATACACTAGTGGGATTAGAAAAGACTAGGAAGATATTCCCGGGTGTTTTCTGTTTCCATAATTGTCTATGTTCATAAATAGCATCATACAATGTTAGAACGGGAAGGGATCTTAGAGATTGTCTAATCTAGGGGTGGGGAACCTGCAGCCTCAAGGCCACAGGTTCTTGCGTACAGCCGTTTGACTAAGCCCAAGTTTTACAGAACAAATCCTTTTGTTAAGGGGATTGTGAAGTTTGAATTCATTTTACATATTGGGTTGGATTTATGTATTGGATTCAGTCAAAAGGCCACACTTGAGGACCTAGAGTGCCACATGGCCTAACCCATTCCATTTATTTTACACATGAGGAAACTGAAACCCAGAGAGGAGGAAATCAACTTATTTAAGGTCATATAGCTTATAAATAGTAGAAGTGAGGCTAGAGCTCATGTCTCCAGCCTATTAATCCAGATCTTTTCCCACTATTCCACAGATCACACATGAATGTAACACATGGATTCATGATGTATTCATGAACATGATGCATATGTATATGTTGTACATCCAATGGGTATGTGTTAAATCATGGAAAAGCAGCAGTAAGCTGATATCTTTGGCAATAACACAAAGAAAACAAGACTGACTTTGTTCCTTCCTTGCATGCTAATTCTCCTTTTTGTCTCCTCTGTTCTAGCCCGCAATGCTTTAGTGATACTATTTGCTGGCCTGATTGCCTACTCCTTCCAGGTGATGGGATCTCAGCCATTCCTTCTGACTGGGAAAACTGCAGAAGGTCTCCCTCCCTTCCGGCTTCCTCCCTTCTCTGTGGTCACCCCCAATGGGACTGTGTCCTTTAACCAAATGGTACAGGTGGGTAGAAGGTATGACTATCCCAGGCTACCATGACGTCTGTGTCTGCTGCCCCCTGGTGGATAGAACCCCATGGGGGTCCTAATGCTGTTGTTTGGTGATGAGATACAAGTCCCAGCTGAAATTTTTAAAATGTTAGCAAGAAGGTGAAGATGAGGCGTTGCTTTTTGGAAAAAAGATATTTGTAAGAATTCCAGGCTGAAAAAGAGTCTGGTGACACTGGTCTTTTGCCTCTAAGTAGGGAGATATGAAAAGTCTTAACTTCATTAAAGACCTTCAAAGAAAAAAAGATTCAGCATCCCTCCTCAGTTCATTCCTTCAGAAGTCTTCATTTTTTGGCACATGGAAGAAAACAAAAGAAATATACCCTCAAATCAATTTTGTTATTTGTAATATGAAAAATAATATAAAAAGCAATTAAGTCAAATTCAGTCAAAAAGGGAGGATGAATTATTAAAGATTTTTACACTTAGGTGTTAATTAATACTGTTTAATAAACTGTGCCATCTGCTAGCTTCATATTTTAACTTATTATTCTTGCCAAATAGGTGCTTATCTCAGTTGATGCTAAATTACTAAAGGAAGGCTTGTTTTAAATTTTTATATTCTTTATATTTTGGTATCCTGGATCAAAGTCCCAGTCCCTCTGCCCTAAGC
Organism: Petaurus breviceps papuanus; assembly: GCF_028583685.1. NCBI lineage: Eukaryota > Metazoa > Chordata > Mammalia > Diprotodontia > Petauridae > Petaurus > Petaurus breviceps. The sequence continues at coordinate 3,734,704 of NW_027187380.1, forward strand.
TCTGCTTGTCCCAGTATCTCACAACTCTAAGTATCAGAAAATCCTTCATCTATCTTTAACTTAAATCTTATATCATGTTGTAGATAAAATGTGTTTCCTCTTCTATGATCGTTAGGGTGGAAGACAGCCAGTCACTCTTCTTCAAAGGGTAACCCTTATTTAGCAACCTAAGTCAGCCCTTCCTCATGGGATATTAGGAAGCAGTAGATGCACTAAGTTGTAAAGATAAGGGTCCTTAGAGCCCAGTTGGTAGGAATATTCACACTTTCCTTCTTTTCTCCCAGGATATGGGTGCTGGGCTGGCTGTAGTACCCCTAATGGCCCTGTTGGAAAGCATCACTATTGCCAAAACCTTTGGTAAGGTCTGCTTGCTAAAAATGCCCTTTCCTTGGCATGTTCTTGAATCGAGGCTTGCCTCTGTTTGGGATTCATCTTTATTATTCCCCTAATGGCCTTACCTACCCTTTACCCCTTCATGTGGACACTTTGGTTAGAGGGGGTCCCAAGAATTCATTCACATTTATTAACTGTTTCTTTTTCTCCCTTTTCTTTAGCATCTCAAAACAGTTACCACATTGACTCCAACCAAGAGCTGCTGGCCATTGGTAAGAATCTTACCAGCCACAGATTTCCACAGATGGGCTTGTTGGATTCTTGAGTTAAAGGAATCTTCTAACTTAGGTTGTACCAAGAATGTGGCTTCTATAACCCAGGAAAGTGACAAACATTTGTACAGTGTTTGCTGTATGCCAAACACTGTTCTAAGCACTTATACACGGTATCTCATTTAATTCTCACAACAACCCTGAGAGGTAGGTGCTAATATCCTGATTTTACAGTTGAAGAAACTGAGGCAGACAGAGGTTAAGTTCCTAGCCCAATGTCACACAGCCTAGTAAGTGTCAGAGCTTGGATCTGAACTCAAAACTCAGCTCTATCTTACTCCAGGCCCAGTACATTGTCTACTGCGCCACCTAGCTGCTTAGGAGGAGATTAAAGAATATATCCTTGTCACATTAGCATAATTTAAATTAGATTTTCATGAGTTCCTGCACTTTAAGCATGGAACAACCTTGACCCTTATGGACTTGGCCAAGTTTAGCCTTAGTCCATGACATTTGGCCTATGGGCAGAAGTGGGATTTTTTTTTGGTCTGTTTTTCTTGCTTGTGGTTGCTGTTGTTGTTCATTTTGGTTTTTGCAATGACTCTGGTTAAATTAATTTTTTAAATGAGGAACAAGTTAAATTACATTTTCTAAATGGAAGAAAGGAAGCACTAAGTAATGAAGTGGTTGGAAACTTTTTTTTCATGGTGGCAGAAACTTTGATTAAAATATATGGAGGGTGGAGAGACTCATATAAACTGATGCTGAGTGAGGAGAGCAGGACCAGGAGAACTTTGTACACAGTTACAGACACATCGTGTCTGTGATGATTAACTTTGATAGACTGAGCTCCTCTCAGCAACGCAAGCTTGTAAGACAGCTCCAAAAGACTCATGATGAAGAGGGCTATCCACCTACACAGAAAGAACTACAGAGTCTGAATGTAGATTGAAGCAAACTACTTGCTCTCTCTCTTTAGTGTTTTATTTTGTCTTGTTCCTTCTTTCTCATTGTTCACTCCATTGGTTATAATTCTTTACAACTTGACTAATGTTTAATGTGAAGGTATTTGTAGAACCTGTATCAGATTGCATGTTGCCGAGGCGGGGGGATAGAAGAGGGAGAGGGAGAAAATTTGGAACTCAAAAGCTTGTGGAACTGAATGTTGTAAACTAAAAGTAAATAAATTTAATGTGAAAAAAAGAGAAAAAATATGGAGGACTCCCCTTTTGGAATAAAAAGAAAGTTCCTTTTGAGCCATTGGGATTATTGAGGTACATTATGGAAGAAAGTAGCACCAGAAATGCTGAAAGTATTAGTTGGCTTGTTCTCAATGGAAAAGCTCTTGCCAAAGCTAAGAGAACAAACATAAATTATCTTTAAAGATCAAGCAGTTAGAGGCAGAGGCAAATGAGCTTTAAATTGTTGGGTTGGTTGTTGTTTTTTTTTAAACATGCACTGAAGTTGAGGACCATTAATTGATTTGTTGATTACAAAGTTGAAGAAGTCAATGTTAAAGGAACTAATCAGCTACAAGAGAATAGTTTACTTTCTGATCTAGAGGTGTTTTTGGAAAATGCCTTGGACCCTGTGAAGTTGAGGGCTATAAATAGGATAATAGGGGTAAGAATGATTGAGAACTAGAGAAAGTGCTTTAGAAAAGCCTCAAGGTTAACCTTGAGGGATGCCACTTTCCAGGGAGCAGCTTCTAGTATGTATAAATCAGAGAGTGTTCTGGACTATTAAGGAATATGGATGGTTGCAAGAGAAGACTGGGAGAGTTTACAGATGATTTACTTTTTTTTTTTTAAAGCAATCAGGATTAAGTAACTTGCTCAAGGTTACACGGCCAGTTATTTCTGGGTGGGTGCTAAGTGTCTGAGCCCAGATTTGATCCAGGTCATCCTGACACTGGAGCCGGTGCTCTTACTTGCTGTGCTAACTGGCCACCCCTAAGCAATTGGGGTTAAGTAACTTGCTCAAGGTTACACGGCCAGCTGTTTCTGGGTGGGTGCTAAGTGTCTGAGCCCGGGATTCGATCTCCAGGTCTGGAGCCAGTGCTCTTACTCGCTGTGCTACCTGGCTGCCCCAGATGATTTACTTTTACAAAATCAAATGGATCAGTTTTGCTGGGTGCCACAGCAGATAGAGTGCTAGGTCTGGAGTCAGAAAGACCTGAGTTCAAATGTAACCTTGGACACTTACTAGCTGTGTGATCCTGAGCAAGTCACTTAACCTGTCTCTATTTTAGCTTCCTAATCTATAAAATGGAGATAATAATTGTACATACTTCCTGAGGTTATTATGAGGATCAAATGAGAAAACATTTGTAAAGTGCTTTGCAAACCTTGAAGTGTTGTATAAATTCTAACTATCATCATCTTTGGTTCTAAGTTTAGCTCTTTTTAATGACTAATTTATCATAATTGTCCCCATTCACTTCTCAAGAGCCAACAGTAAACAAATCATCTGCTGCATGGGGTTATTGCACTTGAGCCTAAGTTGAGGCATCTTGGCATCTATGTGAGTTTGTTCCATTGGTGCCAATAAGTCCCAAGGTGGACCTTGATTTGTACAGAGACTGGGTAGCTTCATGAAGAAGAAATTCTGTGTCTCCTGACCACCATCCTTGCAAATATGTGCATTGACTCCAAGAGGGACCAGAAAAGAGAGACTGGATGGCTCAGTGCAATTTATTCTTACATATCAGAAGTACAACTTGGTGCACTTGATGGTGGATCAGGAGTGCCATCTTTGCATATGAAAGTATGAGTACTGCTATGATTTCAGCATTAAGTTATACACAGATAAGGTAATGTGTACAGGATAGAGAGAGAGAGGTCAGAAGCAAGGAACTCAGAAAAGAAAACTCGGAAAACCAGAGGTGGAAATATTTGGAAAGAAGGAATGGTAACTCACCTAACTGGAACAATTAGTTTTTCATAACTTTTCATAACTTTAAAGCAAAGGAGTAGCATCAACAAATTTGAATGGAAATACCCACATTTTGAGCTGACACAATCAGTTTGTGTGGATTCAAATTTCCATCATTTAATTTCCCAGCATGTAGACTTTAGCCATGCCTTCCTGGGAGATCAAGGTTGGAGTCACCTCATTCTGATTCTCATGGTTCTCGATCTTGGCTTCTTTGTGGTCAGAGGAGTCTTATGGGAATGTAGAATTTGGGACAGATTAAGCTGGGCTACTTGATCTAGTTGTGCCTTGGGTAGAGAGCTTTGTCTCAGTCAGAACTATCTCCTAATCAGGACACAAAAAGATTCCATTGTATGTGTGACCGTGTGTGGCAGCTGGACAGGATTTGTAGTTAGAAAACTGGATCCTAGTTTGGGCCAAATTGAGGTTATTAAAAGTCAGAACCAAGTATTGCAGTTGGATAGAGCCTGTTGCTAATAAGGCCCAAATTATAGGCCTATACAGGTCAGGAATCTTTGCATAGAGGAAAACTACATCCTTACAGCTATAGGTGATATATCCTTGATCTTGGACAGGTAACTTATTAGAGTATAAGCACCATGAAAACAGGAACCATTTGTAAATCTTTATTTTCAAGGATTTTGCATTAATTTCAAGGTGGTCTTGACAGTGAGTGGCTGTTAAGTATGTTGATGGTTGTGATTATGTCTGTCTTAGCTGTCAGTGTTGCCTAATGGCTAGTGGTAGACATGGAGTCAGGAAGACCTTTAACCAAAGCTTGCCTTTGATACTAACTGTGTGACTGTGGAGAAGCCACTGAACCTCAATTTCCTCATCTGTTACTGGAGAGGCTTGGATTTTGGGGGTTTTTTTCCAGCTCTAAATCTTTTATTTAATCCTTATATTATCAGTGCCCAGAACAGTGTTTGTTTAATGAGAATTTGAATCTGTAGGCCAGACATTCATGTCATATGTTCTTGGACACAGAGAACCATGTATGACTAGAAGATGTAGCTCATTTCCAAAACAATTTGTGTTTGTCACATACACATTTGTATCAACCAGTCCTTATTACATTTCAGACTAAGGCACAGACAGGATAAGTGATTTTCTTGAGATTACACAGTAAATAATAAAACTAGATTACAATTTTATCTGGTGAGTCTTGGCCAAGGGCAAGGCTTTCATGAAACCAACCCAGATAGTAAGTAGCTTGTCTTTACCTTAAAGGAGCTAGTAGGAAATCCCAATATTAGAGTTTCCTTGATGCCATTGCCTCTATATCCTGGCCCCAACTGTCTTAGCCAGTTACAGTTGCTTCCCTACCCCATCTCTACCTCTAGAGATGCTCCTTACTCTTACTAACCAAATTCTCTGCCTCTTCTCTCTTAGGCCTCACCAATTTATTGGGCTCCTTTGTTTCCTCCTACCCTGTCACAGGCAGCTTTGGAAGGTGAGTAATCAGATCCCTACTTTTCCTTTGGGCCCCAGTGTTGTGGGTCCTTTCACCCCATTCTATCCCCTAGCAGAGGACTCCATGGCCTGAAGACAAGCAATCCCTACCCTTCCCCTCCCTAACCAAGGGAATTACCTCCCAACTCTTAAGACAGGTAGAAGCCTTGTCACTAAGGCCTGGCCTTAAGCTCTTGGCCAAGATTTTAGTATTTTCAGAGATGATACATGGCAGGGGCAGAGAAGTGGCCAAGGTCCTGTTGTAGGGGCTAAGTTGGGAGATACAACATAGTCCCTCACATCTGCTTTTGTGTGCTCTCTTTCTCTGGGAGTCATCCTCTGTCCTTTCCTCTTTTACTCTTTCTTGGATATCCAAATGCTACCCACACTTCCAAGATCATCTTAAATCCTGTGTGGGACAGTAAAGACCCTTGCCCAAATTAAACTCAGAGGCTTCTTAAGGTAGAAAGTAGAAAGGCTCTTATTATGATCTCGTGAGGAAAGGTGTCCCCAATCTGACAAAGGGCTAGAAGGGAGAAGCACCCTACAGAAGGCAAAAGCATAATTATAAAGCCCTAATGTGGGAATTCCACATCCTCTCAACTGTCCCACCTTACCATTGGTTGGTAAGGCAAGCTCACAATCTTCTTATTAATGCCAAACAATTGGTGCAACGCAATCTCAATTTATTACCATAATTATTACTAGTGAGGCTCTAATTTTGTTAGATAACATACATAATACATGGGATCCACTAAGCAAGTGCAGTAACAACCCCACAATACTGAACCCCCTCAGTCCAACCTACATGTGTCCTTATGTGGACCTGAGTGTCCCAAGGCCACTGTCTGCTTTCTGATTGGTCAAATCTACCTGCTGCTGCCAGCTCCTTTTATTCTACATTATTTCATTTTTAGTATTATCTAGGAGTTCTCTGGGAACTGGGAACCCAACTTCTTCCCAAGGCTACTGTCTGGTACTTTTTATCAGTAGTCTTGTTTCAGCAATTCTTGCAGTTCTGTAGAAACTTAGTTAACCCTTTGCTACCTCTCACACTACCATTCCTTTCCCCAAACTAAAAAGGCCTCTAATTTGGTCTCAGTAGTTAATCCAATCAATTGTATTAATACCCAATAGCTCTTACATTACCTTGAAATACACAATGACCCCATATATACGGGAAATGATACTGAGCTTATTTACAAAGTATAAAGAAGAAATAAGAATGTAATAGGATGTTCATAATGGGGAAACTTAACTGCAAGTTATACCTCACAATTCTAACTTCTTTAGAAAGCCCCCTCAGACCTCCTAGCCCATGTTCATCTCCTGCCTCTGAGCTCCTCTCACCCTCATTATTTGAATGTTCCCTTTGCTAATTAATCTTGCATTACTTTGTAACAACATCCTTATTGTCATATACTATTACTTAAATCTTATATTGCTGCTCCATTTTTAATAAAATGTTTAATTTTTAATAAAATAAAATTTTAACAAAATAAATATATCATTGTATTTCCTGTGGTTCACAGCACATAGCAGGTGTTTATTAGATTCTTCAAATTTGATTCATATAATAGAGAAACTAATTTTCAAGTTTCTTCTCCTCCTCACTTTCTTACCCTGGGACTTATGTATCCTGATTTCTAGGCCCTCCACTCTAATATAAAGACCTACTCCTCCTCTAGGATCCCAATTTGAGTTCTGCTTTTATTGACTACCTAAGAGAGTTACTCCAAGGGTCAAAGATCTTGAATTTTATTTCACTAAGTCTTTTCTCCCAACTCCCGGAATTCCTTAGACCTTCCCCATCTTCCCATTCTACCATATGTGTGTGTGTGTGTGTGTGTGTGTGTGTGTGTGTGTGTGTGTGTGTGTGTACACATACTCCACACACACACACACACACACACACACACACACACATATATATAGATTGTCTTCCCCTAGTTATAACCAAAACTTATTTAGGTCAAGGGCTTTATTGCTTTTGTATACATTTTCTCAGTGCTTAGCATAATATGACAAATAATAAGGTTGTAATAAGTGTTTTTTTCATTCATTCATTCCCAGAGCTCTGACTCTGCCTTTTTTCTCTGCCTCTCAATCCTTGGCCACCAAATGAATCTTTCTTTTAAAAATTAGCGCTTAGCTTGACTCAACTCAACAATTGTTTAACTGGCTGGAGAAACAACCTTCATTTTAGAGTTCCTGCTCCATACTGAAACTCCAAACATCCTTCTTCCTCCAACATTCTGTAGTAATTAAGCATTTGAATTACCTTTCAGGACAGCATTGAATGCCCAGGCAGGGGTATGTACTCCAGCAGGAGGACTGGTGACAGGTAAGGAAGTCCCCTGGCAGGGACACTTCTTCTACCATTTCATTATTAAGCAAGGGACGGAACTTGATGGAAGGGAAAATTTTGCACGGCATCCAAGAAATATTTTTTGTTGTACACTAAGCCTGATTCAGGCTGCTTTGGTAGTTCAGGATAAAGATTGGAACAAAATGAGGAACTTAGGGAACATTTTTTAAAAGTTTTTTTTAATAAATTTTTATTGCTAATATTTGTTTTTATATTGGTCATATTTCCCCCTGTATCTCTCCTTTCCCTTTGCAGAGAGGCATCTCATATAACAGACTTCATTTTTTAGAGAAAAAGAGGAAGGAAAAAAATCAGCAAAATTTATCAGTACATTTTAAAAACCCTGAAAATATATGCAGTGTTCCACATTTTTTGACCTCCCACCTTTCTCCTTTGGGGCCATGCTTGTTGCCTGTAATTTTGCAACATTCTTTTTGTTTTTTGTGGTTGTATTCATGAAACAGTTAAAGGAGGTTTACTTATCCATTGAATGGAAAGAATACTGAGTTCGGATATAGTGCTTGGCTTAGGTAAATATGACCTCCCTCATCTCCATACAGAAACTCAACCTGGTCTGCAGGGCAGATAGTCATGACTCTTAAGTCTATGGTAATTCCCTTAAGACTGAAGGATTCTGCATCCTGTCTTGGGCTGGCCTCTTTTATACCTTTTGGCAATCTGATTTTGTCAGTGTCTTGAACCTTAGCCCCTAGTCTCAAGAACAATTTTTTTTAAAGCAATCAGGGTTAAGTAACTTGCTCAAGGTTACATGGCCAGTTATTTCTGGGTGTGGTGCTAAGTATCTGAGCCCGGATTTGATCCCCAGGTCATCTTGACACTGGAGCCGGTGCTCTTACTCACTGAGCCATGTGAGTTACCCTAATTACCCTAAGTAATCAGGGTTAAGTAACTTGCTCAAGGTTACACGGCCAGGTGTTTCTGGGTGGGTGCTAAGTGTCTGAGCCAGGGATTAGATCCCCAGGTCATCCTGACACTGGAGCTGGTGCTCTTACTTGCCGTGCTACCTGGCTGCCCCGCAAGAACAATTTTTTAAAAACTTTTTTGGGGGAAGGAAGAGAAATGGAAGACCCCAACCTAGTCTTCCTCATGGGGACCCTGCCTATCATACCCTTCTAGAACATATTCAGCTAGTTGTTATATAGCTAGCTAATATTGACGTTGTGTTTACTGTGTGCCAGGAACTGTACTAAGCACTTTATAATTATTAACTTATTTGATCCTCACAAGAATCCTGAAAGGTAGGAGCTTTTATTATCCCCATTTTGCAGGTAAGGAAACTGATGCAAACAGGGTTAAGTGACTTGCCCAGGATCATACAGCCAGGAAGTGTATAAGGCTAGATTTGAACTCAGGTCTTCCTTACTCCAGGCCCAGTACTCTATTCACTGCATCATCTATATAGTTTCTACTTGAAAAACCTCTAATGACTAGAAATACTCCCTACCTTCCAAGGTAGCATTTTTCAACTTGACACAATTCCAGTTATTAGGAAGTTCTTTCTTATATTGAAATGAAATTTGCCTCTAAAATATCCAATAATTGTTTTAAAAAATTCTACTCCCCCAAAATTTATTTCTACTTTCTCTTTGCCAAATTAACATTTATTTGTGATATTGGTTTATCGCTCTCTCTCTTTGCCATATTTCCCTAGTTTGGATATTAGGATTATATTTGTCTCTTAAGTAGAAGTTGATGATGTTTTTTCTTTCTCAGATTTTGAAAATAATTAGTACAGTGTAGGTAAAAGAAAGAGGACTGAAGACAAAAGAAAAATGGAAAAGATTTGCAAAAAACATTTCAACAAACTTTTTTTCCATAAAAGATAACACATAGTTGGACCCTAATATCACAATCCCTGACATGTGTGTATGTATGTGTATATGTGTACATGTGTATACACATACATATGTATATTTATTCATGCACATGCATATATATGCACACACAAACATATACATCACACTCATAAAAATTCTGAATAGACAAAGTTGGCACATATATTGGTTGTGGTTTCTCTTGGTCACCTTCATACATATGTAGGTTTGTATATATGTATATGTAGACACACATTGACCTGTCTTAGATGCTCTGTTGTCCCCCTTGTTAATCACTTATCATTTTATCATTAGAATTTCACTTCTGAGAACTTTCCATCCATCTCTTTCTATGACCTCTTCCAGAATCTCAGGCCATAGGATTCTATCTCTTTATTATATAAATCATTGCAACCTGATTTCCTAAGTTTCTTGGGTATACCTAGAATTCCTTCCCTTTGCTTTCATGAGCTCCGGTGACACAGTCCTTTTGCTTCTGCTTAATCCACCCAATAGTGGATCGAGAACAGCAGCCCCTCCTACTTTCTAAGAGGTGAAACTATCAGCAAGGCAAGTTAAGGATTTATTGATTATCCTGCTGGTTAGTTGAATGGAACTTCAGCAGATATCTGGCATTACTATTATACTAGCTTTACAATCTGTATCAAAAACTGTTTCCTCCATGTGGTTAAGTAGAAGGTACTAAACTTCTTCAAGGATATATCCTTTCTCTTTCACCTTCCTTTTATCCCTGCTTTAATGATGACTTACCATGGCCCTTCTCCTCACCAAGTGTTTGTAAACTTACAATGAAGATGTGCATCCTGTTGACTAGATACTGTCCTATCACCCGCTCCCCCCCACCCCCGATAACTTTTTTGTGGGGAAAACAGTTTAGTCTTCCCTTGCTGGATTTTAGTCGAGAGTTCCATTCCATCATTGTGGGTGATGATCCCTGGGAGGGAAGATTTATCTGTTTTAAAACCTCAAGGTCACTTTCTGAGAAAGTAAAGGAAGAAAGAGAAGTAACTGGACTCAGAGAGTAATTGTTAATAGTTTAATATCAGAGGGACAGGAGGTCTCTGATAGATGTCCTAAGGTATCTGTATTTGTTCCTGTACTGTTTAACATATTTATCAATGACTTGGATAAAGGCATAGAGAGTAAAATACTTAACAAATTTGCAGATGACACCAAACTAAGAGGACTAGCTAACACAAGACTGGCAATCAGGATAGCATTGGGGCAGACCTTATAAAATGAACTTTGGTAGGGATAACATAAAGTCTTACATGTGGGTAGGAAAATGTCAGTTTTCAAAATTTTTAGATGGCAAAGCCATGGTTAGACAGTAGCTGTTCTGAAGAAGTTCTGAAGATTTTAGTAGATTTCAAGTTCATTATGAGTTAGGCAGAAAAGCTAATATGGTCATGGGCTGCATTAAGAGAGGGGGAGAAGGACACACTGTGACCTTATAAGTACGGTGTTTGGTTCTGGGCCACACAGTCTAAGAAGTACATTGATAAGCCTGGGATTGTCCAAAAGAAGACAATCTGGATGGTGAAAGGCCTTGAATCTATGTCATATGAAGATGGGATGAAAGAATTGGGCATGTTTAGCCCAGAGAAGAGATGGCTCAAGAACGTAAGAGCTGTCTTTAAATATTTGAAAGGTTGGCATGTGAGGAAAAATTAAATTTGGTCTAGTTTGCCCCCCAGAGGGCCAAAGCAACAGCATTCAGTGGAAGTTGTTAAGAGATTGTTGAAGTTTATGGATGCTTGGGACCCCAAAATACCGGCACGCTGGGTCCTACCTGAATGAATTCAATCCAAGACTTCTTTCATCCAAAGAAAAACAAGGTTTGTTAAAGATCTACCATTCTGGACAGACTCTTAAGGAATCTGAGCATTTTGTGATGCTTGTTTTGACAAGCAGGCCAGATAGAATCTGAGCTACATTGAATCTGAGCATCTTCATAGAAGCAAGATGGATCTTACATACAGAAAGACTGTAGGAGGGATCTAGGGGTAACCGAGTAGTCTGGGGTGACTAGAGGAGGGATTTAAGGAGGGTCTTGATGGGAGTGGCCAGCAGCTAAGGTAACTAGAGGTCAGACACCAGGGACCAAGAAAATGGGATCAAGGGTGAGAAGTAGCTGAAGGTTTTGTGGAGATAACAGTCAATGGAGGGCTAGGCTAGGTTAAGGGTAACAGAGATTTGGTGATAGCCATAATGGGGGACTTATGGCCTCAGGTGTACACCAGATTAGGTGGGAAGATTCAAGGAGAGCCCAAGGGGGTTCCCAGAGTCTATAGACAAATGGAACTCAAATTCTTTTGGGGTAAAGGGTCTTGGCTTGGGCCTATACCCTATCAAGGTCACTTTTGGGTTGATGTCATAAAAAAAAAAAAAAAGCAACTGGTGGCTCTGGGTTTCGAGTCAGGAAGACCAGAGTTAAAATCCAGCCTCAAACACTTCCTGTATGACCTTGGATAAGTCACTTACCCTCTGATTGCCTGATAAAAGGATCCACTGGAGAAGAAATGGAGAAACCATTTCACTTATCTTTGTCCCATGGACAGTTAATAGATAGAGTCACAAAGAGTCAGACGTGACTGCTCAACTGAGCAGCAAGAAGGAAAACATCCTATTGGAGTTGCCCAAAAATGGAATGGGCTACCTTCAGAGGTGGAGGGTTCCCTCTCCTTGAAAGTCTTCAAGCAGACTCTGGCTAACCCCTTTTCAGGTGTGTTATAGTAGAAATTCCTTTGGCATATGTGGGTTGGACTTACTGGCCCTGGAGGTCCCTTCCAACACTCAGATTCTGTGATTTTGGGTCTGAGCCCCTGGAATCTTTGCCTGTTGACTTAGAACCATGTGCATTTTGTCTCTGTGTATTCAGTTATCATGCGGATTCAGTCTGTTTTACTTTCACTCTCTTATCTCCCTAGGAGTCCTGGTCATTTTATCTCTCGTCTACTTGACTCCATTTTTCTACTATATTCCCAAGGCTGCTTTGGCGGCTGTCATTATAACAGCTGTTGCTCCCCTGTTTGATGCCAAAATCTTATGGACCATCTGGCGTGTGAAAAGTATGTATTTCTACTCTCTTTGCTGAGTCAATTATAGATATCGGGATCAAGATTACACTGGAGCTTTTACTAGATCAGGACTGGGGCCTGGTGGTTCACAGTTCCGGAGGGTCACCAGGAAGCTGTTGTAAGCAGGGAATTTGTATGGGGAAGGGATTTGCATGACAGAGTCCTGTAGTGAAATGGTTAGAGGAGAGCTCCACATTCTATGGGTGTGACCCACTCTCTGTAGATCCCCAGGTCAATTCTCTAGCATGTGGCCCTTCAGGTATTCTCTTCCACTCTTTCCATCCCTCTCCTGTCCTGCCTTTAGGCCAAATACACCTGCCTATGGGCCAGTATTTATGTACATTTTTCTTTTTTTTTTTTTGGAGGGGCAATTGGTGTTAAGTGACTTGCCCAAGGTCATATGGCTAGTTTTTTGTGTTAAGTGTCTGAGGCCGGATTTGAACTCAGGTCCTCCTGACTCCAGGACCAGTGCTCTATTCACTTTGCCACCTAGCCGCCCCTATGTACATTTTTCAAAAGGGCTAGGCTCATACCTCAAAGAGATAAGAACTGGAAAAGAATTCACATGTATGAAATTCAAAGCAGCTATCTTTGTAGCAGCAAAGAACTAGAAACTAAGGGGCTGCCCCTCAGTTGGGAAACAGTTGAATAAATTGTCATAAATGAATATAATGGAATAGTATTGTGCTATAAGAAATGACAAAGGGGACGGGTTTAGAGAAACCTGGGAAGACTTGTATAAAGTGATCCAGAGTTAAGTGAGAAGAACCAAGAGAACAATTTATATAATAACATCATAAAGGCAAACAACTTAGAAAGACTTAAAGAACTCTAATCAAGGGGCAGCTAGGTGGCACAATGGGTAGAGCACTGGCCCTGAAGTCAGGGGAACCTGAGTTAAACCCTAGACTCAGACACTTACTTGCCGTGTGACCTTAGGCAAATCGCTTAACACCAGTCACTTCGGCTGCGCACCCTCCCCCCCAAAAAAGTACAATGACCAGAGGATCCATGAATCATGCTACCTACCACCTAGGTGGTGGTGATGAACTCAAGTTGTACATTGAAATATAAGAAAAGAAAAAGAAAATCCCTCCCATATAACCAATTCACATAATAGCCATATCTAGAAATATATGTTTTACTCTGTACATCTAGGTCATCATCTCTCTGCCAAGATGTGGAAAGTATGACTTGCATTCAGTCATCTGGAGTCATGACTGGTCATTGTGATGATCATGGGTCTTAAGTATTTCACTGGTGTTTTCCTTCAGTGCTGTAGTCATTATATGAATTGTTCTCCCAGTTCTGTTTTACTTCACTCTGCATCATTTTACACAAGTCCTCTAAGATATACCTGAATCCATCCCTTATGACATTTCATATATTGCCATAGTATTCCATTATATTAATTTACTATGATTTGTTCAGCCAATTTCATGTTATAGTAAAGAACTGCAAACTAAGAACTGCTATAAATATTTTTGTATATGTGGGTCCTTTTACTCTATCTTTGATCTTTTTCAGGGTATAAGCCTAGTTTATTGAATTTGGGGGGGGTTACTACAAATTGCTTTCCAGAATGATTGGAACATTTTGTAAACCGTGAATGAAGATGCATTAATTAATGACAGCTGGCTCTGTCCCTGCTTTTGTTGTGACAGAACAGTGTTGGGAATCTGGCTTCGGGTCCCTGATTTTGCAATGATTTGTGGATAGCCCCCTCCCTGGTGCCCTCACCACTTTCTCAGACCTCTGGGCAGTTGGTTTCATTTCTGCTGGCTGGAGTTCAAACTTGCTTCCCTGCTGCAGTTCTCTTAATACATTTCTCTGACTTCTACCTGGGTTAGCTGATTTCACACTGGGTTTTCTGGTGTGGCCCTTTTCTTTGTTGCTACTGGCCTTCCTGTTTACCTATATGCATGCCGGTTTCCCTAGAAGATAACTTTAGCTACTTCTGCCAATAGTGACTCTGTGTGTGTGTGTGTGTGTGTGTGTGTGTGTGTGTTCTCTTTAGAATTCTTAGAATCTTTAATATGTTGGACAAAGGAAAGGAAGAAGATTAATATGGGAGATATTTAAATTTCATTTTAGCTTAGAGGGAGGAAAATCCTTTATGACCTAGAAAATAAGTATTGACAAAACAAAAAATTTTAATTATCTTTTGTTTTTATTTCATTTTCATTTCTGTATATACCCTTCCTTGCTTCCCATCCCTGTGAGCCAACATTTTGCAACAATGTATTTAACACCTCCATTGGTGGGACTGAGATGGTGCAAGGAACTTGAATGACAGCTAAGTATTCTAGGGTAGAGTCTAGAAACTCAAGAAACAACATGGTCTTCAGGGCCTAGAAGAGACATCAGGACATTACATTGACTCAAAGGTATTTTAAACTAGTCCAAAGGTGGGGAACCTCCAGCTTCTAGGCCACATGTGACCTTCTAGATCCTTAGGTGCAACCTTTTGACTGAGTCCAAGTTTTACAGAACAAAGCCTTTTATTTCGGGGAAATTCTGTGAAGTTTGAATTCCAAGGGTCACATTTGAAGACTTAGAGGGCCACTCAAGGCCACAGGTTCCGCCCCCCCCAAAACTAGTCTATAAACTTCTCTAGACAAGAGTTTTAAAACTGAATCTAGGACCATTGCCTGTAGATTACTGATTCAGATTTGTGATCTGAGTATGGCTTATTAAATCCCCAACACTAAAGTTAACATAGAGAATGAGGTGGAAGGTGGTTCCCAAAAGTGGGTTACAGAGGCAAAATGTATCTCCTTCACCCCTTCCCTCACCAGAATGGAGGGGGAGATCAGGAATAAATAGATACAAGAAGGGGGGGAGGTCCTGCCTTTGTGGTCACCAGTGAATAAAAATAGTATAAATTCTGCCCCTTTCTCTTGAGGGAAGTGGAGAGAATGAATGACTTAACCTGGTTCCCCACAGCACCATGTACAGGTTACCTTTGTAACAAAGAATAGAAAAGGAAGGTTAAAAAAAAAAAAAAGCAGGTTAGCAAATCCAACCAACATCATCACTCTAGTATGACAGTAGATGTAAATCTCCCCCCTACCTCTGCAAAGGGAGGAAAGTACATTTTCTTACATCTTTTCCAGAACTTTACACAGGATTAAGCTTCAGGTTTTTCTTCTTTTCCTTTTATATTGTTGTAGCCACTGTGGAGCTAGATGATTTAATGGATAGAGTGCTGGGCCCAGAGTAAGGAACACATGACTTCACATCTGACCTCAGATGCTGACTAGCTTTGTGACCCTGGGCAAATCACTTAACTTCTGTTTGATTAATCTGCTAGAGAAGGAAATGGCAAACTTCTTCAGTATTTTTCCCTATGGACAATATGGTACACAGGGTCACAAAAAGTAGGACATGACTGAACAATGGCGAAAATCACCTTGGATGTTGTTTTCATGATTTGGCTTACTTTGCTCTATATCAGTTTATATGTCTTTCTGTACTTCTCTGAATTCTTCTTATTTTTCATTTTTTAATGATTACTTTGATCAGAACTGACTTTCAAAACCAGCATGGTAAGTCCTTAGGGTGGGGATGAATCCACTTTTCTAATATGTCAGAGGCAACAATGGCATTTTGGTGGCTAGCAAGGGAATGGACTAGTTCTAGGATCAGAAAGAACTGTCATCCTATCTGACTCAGGCATTCGGTGTGGGTAGACTAAAACCAAGTGAGCTCAGCAGTGATACTCTCCCGGCATCCACTCAACTAACCATTTCCATTTCTCTTTTCCAGGGATGGATTTGGTGCCATTGTCTGTAACTTTCTTGCTCTGTTTTTGGGAAGTGCAGTATGGCATCCTGGCTGGGATGCTGGTGTCTGGAATACTCCTACTTTACCATATGGCCAGACCGCAGATTCAGGTAATGATCCTAATCAAGAAGTAGGATGAAGTTCTTTCTTAATTTTCTCTTGCCTATCTCCTATTGCCCTAGACCTTTATAAGATGGAGGGTTTTTTTTTTAAGCAATCGGGGTTAAGTAACTTGCTCAAGGTTACATGGCCAGTTATTTCTGGGTGTGGTGCTAAGTATCGGAGCCCGGATTTGATCCCCAGGTCATCCCGACACTGGAGCCGGTGATCTTACTCACTGAGCCACCTGGCCACCCCAAGATGGAGGTATTTTTGTAGGAGGTAATTAAAGTGTTGGTGGTAGGGAAGGCAAGTACCAGTGAAGCAAATCTATGGATGTGAAACCTTGCCCTCATAGGTTTTTGTTACATCCGATTCTCTCTAAAATTGTACTAAAATGAATTATGACTGTTCTCCCTAAGGAAAATAGACAACTTTGAAAGGGATTGTTGATTATATTAGTAACATTTGTTTTTAAAAAGAATAGCTAGAATATATATGCATATATATACAGCTCTATATACACATATATTCTTTCTTTTATATATACACATTCTGTGACAGTTAAAATTAAGGGAAACTGAGACACAAAGTTTCAAGCACAGTCGATTTATTAGTAAATCACAAATTTATCAATAAATAGAATCTCAGCTTCCCCAGCAAAGCTAAGACCCCAAATGAAGGTCTTTTATGAGCTCTCATTTATAGTTTTGAGAAGTTCAGAAAATAAGAAGACTAGCATCATAGATGGAAGAAAATATGATTGGATAGAAATTGGGGATGAGGGCTAGAAACAATCCCCTCCTTCCCTCCTGTGACTAAGAAATGGTCACAGTTTGAGTTCAGCTACATTGGCAAGGACAGAGATAGCAAACCAGACTTCTTGAAGGATAGCTTGGTGGCATAAAGATACTAGACCAGACTCCCCATAGTTCACCTGTATCCTTTAAGGGTAACGGATTTCCTTGACACAAGAATAGAACAGTGATTAACAGGAGAACTGGGTTTCTAAACTTAACTCATTACAAGACAACTGAATTTCTAAACTAAGTTCATGAGTTCATCAACTAAGTTCATTAAGTTCTAAACTAAGAATCATGACTTAGTTACAGAGCAAAATCAATTAACTACAAATAGAATGAATAAAAAAGAATCAATCTGATCATTTCTATTCTATACATATGTATTCATACATATAAGGCTATATATACATATATGCTCAATTTTGTGTGCATGTTATACATAACACCTACATGTATGTAGTATGTCATGTGTTACAGATATTATGTGTAAATGTTTTATACACACATATATCTAAGGTTTGCAAAACACTGTTCATGTTACCTCATTTGACCTTCACAACTGTATGAAGGGGTGCTATTATTATTCTCATTTTACAGATGAGAAAACTTCAGGGTCACACAGCTAATAAGTATCTAAGCTACTTTTTTATCTAATTGATAGCTTTTGTTTTTATAATACTTTCATTTCCAAATATATCCCTCCCTAACCCAACATACCCAGGAAGCCATCCCTTCTGACAAAAAATAGAGAGAGAAAAGAGAAATTTAGCAAAATGAACACATCAACCAAGTCTGATGGCATATGTGTTATTCTACACCTATAGTCCCCTGCCTCTGCAAAGAAGAGAAAGAAGTGAATTTTCTCATCTCTTCCCCAGGCCCAGGCTTGGTCATTATAATTACATTGTTCAGTTTCATCATCATCATCATAGTAGACCAACTTCTTATAAGAAAATGTGCTCAGTTTGGTACTATCTTAACTCCTTGTGGTGGTGACAACTACTGATGGACCCCACCACCAGAGTAGATAGAAGGAAATACAAAGAAGGGATTGGTCATGAATGGGAGAGAGAGGAAGGTCAATGTTAAGCCATGTTGTTTATCTATCTGCTTCTAGCTGAGAGTTTTCGAAACTGATTTGTCCACAGGACACTTTAAGGCTTGAAATTTGTCACAAGTTACTTAAACAATGGTTTTAGAGGCCTGAGATTATAGAACTCTTCTAGGATAAATAGGGGTTGAGGAAGATTTTAGAGCAAAATAGGAGAAATTAAGTTTACTTTCATACTAAGAAATTGCTGTGCATAAATATTTTGGACCCATACACAATTTTATATTTCATATTTTTCACATTTTAATAGTTTTTATTTTAGGTATATTTTACAAATTATATATAGAGATTTCACTACCCATTGTTGAAATACATTTATACATCGTTGATTCAGACCCAGATGAATCATTACAGACTATGCTTTTTAAAACCAGTATTCCATCACTATTTTATGGACTTCTGAAACCTCAGTTTTAAAATTAAATGACTCTATTCCAAGTATATAGTTGTAGACAAATGTTGTGTACACTTGCAGATGGTTTTTTCCCAAAATTAACACAGCAAATCTGAACAGTGACATACCTAATATAAGAGCTGCACTAAGAACAGACTAGAAAATGATTATTAACTGATTTAAAAATACAGTAGAACCAAAGCAGTTTTCTGTCAAGGAAACAATAATAAATCTAGGAATAATCCTTTTGTAGACTTTGGTAATATTTCATTCTCTGCAAAAGCCCTTGTACTTATCTATTTGCTTCTACCTGAGTATTTCCCTTTTAACAAATCTAATTTGAGATTCTAATCAGTTCCATATAAAAATCCTGTGTCTCAGTGCCATTCATTCATAATAATAGCTAATCACTTTAAGGTTTGTAAAATGTTTTACAAATATTATCTTATTTGACCCTCACAACAGCTCTGAGAGGTGTGGTGTTATTATTATTCCCATTTTATAGATAAACTGAGTCACAGAGACATTAAATGACTTGTCCAGGGTTACACAGCTAAGTTGTAGCAGCAAGCAGCCTAGCATACCCAGGGTGGCTGCCAACACAAGTTCTTAGATCTGCTTTTCTTTTTTTTTCTTTTTTAATTAATTTTTTTTTAAGTAATTGGGGTTAAGTAACTTGTTCAAGGTTACATGGCCAGTTAATTTGTGTGGGTGTTAAGTATCTGAGCCTGGAATCGATCCCAGGTCTCCCAACTCTGGGGCCGGCACTCTTACTCACTGCTCTACCTGGCCACCCCTAGAACTGCTTTTCTAAAGGAAAGCAACTCAAAATGGGTTAACAATCTTGCTTTAATCAAACATATGTCATTTACCTAGTTCAGGGGAAAAAGATCAGCATCCTGAACTTCAGAGAATACAGAGGTTACAAGCAGACAAAAATGCAGAGAAACAAATCAGCAGACAGGCTTCCAACTGTCCGACCAGTATATCCATATCTAGTCAGTTACCAGAGAGGGAAGCACCAACAACTGGGTTTTCAAAGCTGGGGGGCTCAACAGCTGCCCAGAGTTTCATCTGATCAAATCATACAGCTCTTCTCAAAGTGAGTCCCAAAGCAGAGCCTCACATCAGGCCTTCTCCTGGATCAGAGAATGTCACAACCTTCTTGACCCACTGCCCAATCACACAGCACTAAGGTGTGGGCATTCCAGAAAAATAAGTCTCCCATCACAGGCTCCATGTGACCACATTCAGCCTATTAGGGGGCAGAGTATATTTTCAAATCAAGGAAGGTTCTCAGAGTCACTTAAGCCTATCAAAGGGCCTAGGGGCAGGGAAGATCTTAAATTCTCATTCCCATAACATAAGTATATGAAGTAGGATTTGAACACAAGTCTTCTTGACTCCAAGGTTAGCACTCTATTCTCCTGTGACCTAGCTGCCATCTTTTTGTGAGCAGGGAAGCAAAAGAGGGATGAGGTTTGGACCAATGATTTCATTGTTTTGAAAACGGCCTTGTAGGAAAGCTGCCTTCACTGATGCAGGTAAATGACTCATCTGTAACATATAATAGAAGATAGTTGTTGGGGCATTGAAAGGTAAAGTGACTTGCTCATGATCACATGTATCAAAGGCAGGACTTTATTCAGTCCATTTCTTCCTGACTCTAAGATTGTCCCACTGTGTCGTACTGTTTCTCTCTTGGGAACTCTCATGGTTCCAACTTAAATCTTTTGTTTCAAGGAGGACCAATTCTGGAAGTGTAAGAAATATTTTGGATAGGATAAATAGATGTGTTAGCTGTTTTTAATCAAACAGTTAAATTTTGTAAACACTTTTTTTAAAGATTTATCAGCACTGGGATCTGCTTTTAAAAGTGCCCACAAAACAAAAAAGAAACTACAGCTTCTTTTGCTCTTAGGGAACTCACTGTTTTCATTTCCTGTTACATGAAACCCCTTTTTTGGCTTGTTAAGTGAAACAAAAGATATTTTTTTCCATATTTTCAATTCCATAGTAACAAGAGACAGGGTATCCTAAAAGTCAGTATGCTTTTAAGCCCTGGAGATGGAAAAAAAATACTGTTACATTTAGCAGGCATAAGCTTTCATAAGCTTACAATAGCACTAAGACTTTTGGGACACCTTGTGTTTTTGTTCCTGACTTCCCCGGTTTATGTCATGTATTGCTTTGGACAAGCACACCAGGCCAACAGCTCTCAAGAGGCACAGCTTTGTTGTGATGCAGTATGAGACAGTAATGGATAGTCACCTCATGACCAAAGAAATTCCCTCTTTATGACACAAAAGAGAATAGTTGTAATGTGTGAGCAATATACCAAATTGTTTATGCTAGAGATTTTCCAAATTTTTGCTTAATAGAGATCCCCACAGCATTATTCCTAAAACTTCTCATTTTAGTCACTGGGGGAAAACTCCCCAAACCTATCTCCCCAGTTAAAGCTCCCAAACAATAACCAACTAGTTTCCACCATCCCATTTTCCTCACCCTTAAAAAAAATGAAGCAGTTAAAGTGGAAACATATGAGAAACCTTTGTTTTAAACTCAGACACTGTGAATTTCCTGAAGTTTCATAGCTCCTACTCCAAAATTCCATTTATAAGCTTGCTTTTATATGCACACTCTGATATACACCTACACACACACATTCTCACTCAAGTGGGATACTTTTTGTTTGTTTATAAATTATGAGGAAAATTATAAATTAATTGTATATAGATTAATCTTATGTTTGTATAATCCCCATGGGATTCTCTTCTCAGCTTGTACTTGAATTCATGAGTTGAGTCTTTAGAGTGTAGCTGCTATTTCTGGTTCGAAGGGTAGGAATACCCCATGGGTGGCTACTTCTACCATGTAAGTCATGGGCCCTCAACAGTTCCTTACCATTACCAGTAAGCCAGTAGATCCAACTAGTGCTTAGCAAAAGCATTTACTGACAAAGCAAAGTAAAATCAGCAGCTGTAAAAAATTCTCATCCCCAGTTAAACCTTGGCAGATGCTCCCAATAATACACACAAAGTCCATGGAAAGAGTGGTCACAAACTTAGAATACAGTGGTAGTGAGGAAGACATGTAGGGAACATGTGGCCAAGGCTACTCCTTGTACTGCATGGCCCCAAATGCATCTCTCTCTGTATGCAGTCCTCTCTGTAGCCCAACTCCCAATTACTAGGGCTAGCTCTCCTGAATCCATAGCCAGCTCCTTTCACTGATGCCCTAAGTCCCAATCCTAGAAACTTCTTTGAGTGACCACCTCTTTATAGCTGTGTATATCTAGAACAGCTATTCTTAATATTTTTCATGATATGGATCCCTTTGGAAGTACAGTGAAATCTATGGACCCCTCAGAATAATGTTTTAAAATATATAAAGCAAAATAAAATACATAGTCTTATAAAGGAAGCCAATTATACTGAAATATGGTCATTAAAATATTTATTAAAATAAATGCACAGGGTTGGCTAGGTGGCGCAGTGAATAGAGCACTGGCCCTGGAGTCAGGAGGACCTGAATTCAAATCCATCCTCAGACACTTAACACAAAACTAGCCTTGTGACCTTGGGCAAGTCACTTAACCCCCAATTGCCTTGCCTTCCCCCTCCAAAAAGCAAAAAAAAAAAAAAGTAAATGCACAAACTCCAGAATAAGAGCCACCATCTTAAGAGAGTTGCTCACATGAGTCTGTCAGAGGCAGGCTTTGAACCTAGGTCTTCCTGACCTGGAAAACTATCCTACTGTTTACTAGACCACACTAGCTCTCATCCTTGTTATTCAAGTGGGAAAACTGAGTTAGTTAGAAGTGCTATACTCCCACTTGGGTAGGTCACAATTCAGTACTGGAACTAAGGAAACTTTGACTATTTGTTAGAGCTGGACCAAGCACCCTTTTCTTTTCTCTTTTTTTCCAATTACATGTAAAAACAGCTTTTAACTTTCTTTTTAAAAATTGGAGTTCCAAATTCTCTTCCTCCCTCCAAGCCATTTGATATAGGTTATATATGTTCAGTTATGTATGACATATTTTCATATTAGTCATGTTGTGAAAGAAAACACAGAACCTCCCCCCCAAAAAAATTAGGAAAAAGGAGTAAAAAATAATATGTTTCAATCAGCTTTCAGACTCCATCAGTTCTTTCTCTGAAGGCAGACAGCATTTTTCATCCTGAGTCTTTTGGAATTGTCTTGAATCATTGTCTTCATCAGAGTAACTAAGTCTTTCACAAATAATCATCCTTACAATACTGCTATTACAGTGCACAATGGTCTTCTGGTTCTGCTCACTTCACTTTGCATGAGCTCTTAGAAGTCTTCCCAGGTTTTTCTGAAAGCATCCTGCTCATCATTTCTTATATATTCCATCACAATCATGTACCACAACTTTAGTCATTCCCCAATTAATGGGCATCCCCTCACTTTCTAGTTCTTTGCCAGCACAAAAAAAAAGCTTCTTATAAATATTTTTGTACATATAGGTCCTTTTCCTTTTCCATTTTTCCCCTTTTAAACCTAGTCCAGCACCCTTTTCCAAAAACAACTATGAGTCTGAAGTAGAGATCAAGAAGCCCATGTCTACTCCATTAATCTCTATAGAAGCAAAACTGTATAGATGGGCAGCTGGTTTGAGATTTCCCACTTAAGTTATCTAGAGTCATTTCCTCCACCTTCCTCTCAAATACCCATCCAGTAAGTGAAAAACAGATATAAGGATTATTAGATAAACATTGGATTTTTTTTTTGTATTTGTAGCTTTATAAGTATTCCCAGGCTATGGCTTGCCTTGACTGTCTCAAAAAGGAGCTATCTTTTGATAAGATACTAGCCTCTTTTTAGTGGCTCACCCAGGGCCAGACATTTCCAGAGATCAAGTGGAATTTGTACTTTTCTAGTTAGAGAGGAAATAGCAGTTGTCTGAGCCTCTGGATACTCTTCTTAGAGGCCTAGCTGCCTCCAGAATGTGCCAGGATCAAGGGTTGATTGAAAAGATTGTTTCATCCAGTTGCTTAATGAACATGGATGAATGAACAACTGCCTTGTTTCAGGAGGCCCTGAAGAATGTAATGTTTACTTGGGAGTCTGTAGAAGAGAGATGAACTGAAAGGAAAAGTTCCAGGAATGTTATAGATGAAATCCAGATCCCCCACATCAAATTAAAAACACCGCAAGCATCCAGAAATAGTTCAGATGCTAAGGAAATATGGTTAGAATCACATAAGACCTGGCAACTTCTATTACAAAGAAAAGAAGATTTTGGAATGCATTATTCTAAGAGAAAAAAGAGATAGACTTAAAACTAAGAATAATTTACCCTGCAAAGGTGAGTATAATCTTGCAGAGAAAAGAAAGAAATTGATCTTTGATGGAAAACGACTTTTTAAAAATAATGTTTTAATTTTTCACCCAATTACATGTTAAAATAATTTTTAGCAATTTTTAAAAGTTATGAATTCCAATTCTATCCTTCCTTCCTTTCCTCCATTCCCCTGCCCTGAGATAGTAAGCAATTGAATATATGTTATACATGTGTAATCATGTAAAACATTTCCATATTAGTCATTTTGTACAAGAAGACTCAAACAGAAAGGAATAAAGAAAGAAAGAGAGAGAAAGGAAGGAAAGAAGGGAGGGAGGAAGGAAGATAGAGAAGAATAGTATGGGTCAGTCAGTATTCATACAGTATCAGTTCTTTCTCTGGAAGTGTGTAGAATTTTTCATCAGGAGTCCTTTGGAATTGTCTTGGACATTGCATTGCTGAGAATAGCTAAGTCATTCACAGTTCTTCATTGTACAATATTGCTGTTACTGTGTATAATGTTCTCCTGGTTCTGTTTACTTCATTTTGCATCAGTTCATGTAAGTTTGTGTTTTTTGTGAAATCATCCTTCTTGTCATTTCTTATAGCATAATATTGGAATAGAGAACTTTAAGCATTTCTGGTGAAAAGATCAGAGGCATACGTGTTAAATTCTAATAGAAGGAAAAGAAACAATTGTCCCTTTAGAACCTTAAGGGTATTGAGGGAATTAAATAAGAAAAGCAGAAGTCCTGTGGTTCGAGGTTTTGAAGAGGATAAAGAGAAGGTAATATAAAAGGAAGAATACACCCATGTAGAAAAGAGGAAGAAAGGAGTAGATAGAACTTGCTCTTTCACATAATTGAAATTCATGAGAAGAATATACAGACATGGAGGAAGAGTTTAACACAAACATACGTGCGCACACAGTTTATACATAATTTTGTTTTCATGTTTGTTCATGGTTGTCAAGTTCAAAATAACAGCAAAATTTTCCTTTTTTTTTTTTAAAGGAAGCCCTCCCTAAGTTTAAAGTCCAAAGGTGTTGGGTTCAAATTCTAATTTTGCCATTTACTTATGTGATTGGACTTCAGTTGTTCAGTCATGTCTGACTCTTTGTGACCCCATTTGGGGTTTTCTTGGTAAAGACACTGGAGTGGGTTGCTATTTCTTTCTCCAACAAATTTCATTTTACAGATCAGGAAGCTAAGGCAAACAGGGTTAAGTGACTTACACATTGTTACACAACTAGTAAGTATATGAAGCCAGATTTAAACTCTTGAAGATGAGTCTTCCTTCCAGACCCAGCACTCTATCCATTGTGCCCACCTAACTGTTATTTGTGACTGGACTAGTGGTCACCTGACTTCATTGGGCCTCATTTTCTCTATCTGAAAAATGAGAATGATAATAATGGCACCTACCTCCTAGAGTTGTGAGGTTCAAATGAGTTGATAATTTTAAGGAGATTGTCACTGTGCCTGTCACCTAGTAAGTGCTATATAAATGTTACCTAAACTCTACCTTTGTGACTGGACTAGTAGTCACTTAACCTCATTGGACCTCAGTTTCTTCATCTGTAAAATGAAGGAACTGGATTAGGTGACTTCTAAGATCCCTTCCCACTCTCAATCCATGATGTCTAAGGTTCTATCTACTTTCAGAATCCTATGGCTGAGAGACAGTATAGTGTAGTAGTAGAGTTGAATTTGAAATGGAGAAAACATGAGTTGAAATCCTGCTTTTGCTACTTACTAATACCCCCGGTGAGACTCAAATAACATGTCATAGGTAAAGAACTTTGCAGAACTTAAAGTGCTCAACACACACATATACATATGTATACTCTTATATATACACTATATGTTATATACACATATAATATATGCACATATGAAATATATATAGAAATAAAATATATGCGCATATATACTATATATCATTGACGGGGGTCACCTGATGCCAGCATCAAGTGTGAGCAGACATGTGAGATGAACTGCATTTTTTGATTCTCTGAACAAGATTTTTATAGAGCAAAGAGACAAAGAAGGTAACTATCAGTCATTATATTCCCATAACATCAGGCAGACCTTGAAGGCTATCATGTCCTTTCTTTATCTAGTGATCCCGTATAGGATGTGTAGTTATCTAAATGTATTAGTAATTTTGTAGTGAGCTAACATCCTCTGGCTAATATCCCAGAACAGGGCAGAGCCCTGGATCTCAGGCAATTAGGCAAGTTCTATCATGTGGCCGCATCACTAGGAAAACCTGGATCTGGCCTCAAAGAACTACCTGGATCATGGATCAGATGTTTTAGCTCCCTACATATAAATACAAATATATACTATATATCATATATACTATATATACATATATATTATACACATACTTCTAACCATTATATATTTGTACACACACACACACACACACACTGTTGTTATTATGGTTCCATGATGCATTGAGCATACTCAGTGTGCTCTTCAAGGCAAGAACAGAAAGAACCTAGGACTTTTATCATCCCCTATCCCTTTACCCCCTGTTCTCTCTTCTCCCCGTCTACCAGCAGGTATCAAAAGGCCCTGTGCTTATCTTGCGGCCCATTAGTGGCCTTCACTTTCCAGCAGTTGAAGCTCTTCGGGAGACTATATATAGCCAGGCTCTCTCAGGTAAGACTCTAGAGACTGTGGGTTGGCGTGGGGAGTGGAAAGTTTCCTACAATCCTGTTGCTTCCTTCCGTCTATACCCTCCCCTCCTTCAGGTAGGACATATACTAGAATCCTGAGAATCTAACCAACTAACTCTCTTCAGGTAAGTTCATTTGGGTCTATGATGTAGAAATTTCTACTGTATACCAAAATATACATACTTACCTTACCTCCATGTGTGTAAGGGTCTGCTAGTGGTTTCATTCCATTTTCTCCCACTTTCTAGAGGTTTACCAACTATCTCCTTAATGATCCTTTCGGGCACCTTCCCAAGAATTGAAACCGAGCTTACTAGCCTGTAGTTTGCAGACTCTTCCCTTATTTAAAAATTGGTACATTTGCCCTTCTCTAATCTGTCACACTGCTTCCATTTTGTGTGATCTTTCAAATATCACTACTCTATAAATGAATCTGCCAGTTCTTTCAGTTCTGATGGAGGTAGTTCATCAGGGTCAAATGACTTGAATTCCTCAAAGGCAGCAGCCAGGTCCTACTTAGCACCTTAGTGAGGGATTGGTTAGGTATTCCTGAGGTTTTTTAAATGAATGAATGAATGCTAACCAAAATTCTTTCTTGATTGTTCCTCTAGCATCACCCCCATGTGGCACCATCTTGGATTGTACCCATGTCAGCAACATTGATTATACAGTGGTGACAGGATTTGGGGAATTACTAGAAGAGTTTCAAAATCATGGGACCTCCTTGGTTTTTGCCAAGTTGCAGGTATGTTTTTCTTGGGGAGGCCAAGGGCCATCCCACAGAGGGGATTGGGACTATGTGTACAACATAATCAGTAGTCAACAATCTTAAACAAAATTCATGATAAACTGAATGACTGCTGACAAAACAAACAATGATACATTAATAATTATTAAATATTTTTAATTAACATTCCTGAAATAAGGAGTATAGTTTTACATAAAACTATGAACATTGAACATTTGTTGTTCGCTAGTGTCCAACTCTTTGTGACCCCTTTTGGGGTTTTCTTGGTAAAGATACCAGAGTGGTTTGCCATTTCCTTCTCCAGCTCATTTTACCGATGAGGAAACTGAGGCAGCCAGGGTTAAGTGACTTGACCAGGGTCATATAACTGGTCAGTGTCTGAGGCCAGCTTTGAACTCATGAAGATGAGTCATTCAGATTCCACGCCCGATGCTCTATCCACTGTACCACTTTAGCTACTTTTGAACAAGGCATAAAAGAAGGAGTTGAATAATTCTAATGAAAAGAGTCCTGGATTTGAGAGTCAGAAGACATGGGCTTAGATTCTAGCTATGCTGCTTATTATCTGTGTGACCTTGGGCAAGTCACTTAACTTCTCATTGGTAAAAATGATAGGGAGAGGATGCAAGGGGTTGTACTAGCGGTCCTCTAAGATCTTTTCTAGCTCTAGGTTCTGATCTGTGAACAACAAATTGTTAGCAAAATATATTTGCTCCACGTCTCCTTTCAGTGTGGTCTGACATCCATTACCTCTGACTCTCTTTCCTTTCCCTTCTCTTTCAGTGTAGTCAGTGTGTATGGACTTTAGGTTCTCCCAATCTCACTTCATATGAATCATAGAATTCTATATTTCCTTGCATACTTCAAAGTTAACCTTTCCATATTACCCTAATATTTAATTACATTAATATTAATAACAACAAATTTACTTTTTCAGCCATTCTCCACCTTTTGGTCTTAAAAGTTACTTAAAATTTTTTTAGAGGCAGTTAAGGTAAAAGTTCTGGACTTAGAAAGATCTGAGTTCAAATCCTATCTACTTAGTAGCTATATGATTCTGGGGGCAAGTTTGCCTCAATTTCCTCATATGTAAAATGGAGATAATAATAGCTTCCACTTCTCAGGGTTGTTGGGAGGATAAAATGATATAATGTGAAATAAGTGCTTAGTAAAACTAAAATGCTTATTTTGTTGTATTACAAATAGAGCATCTATAAATAAGATCAATTATAGGATCATAGAAATAGAATTGAAAGATTGCTTAGATGTCATGCAGCTCATTCCTCCATTTTGCAGATAAAGAAACAATACTTTCTATAGGTAAAATTCAACAGACCTTTATTTAGCACCTATGACAAGGAAGGTACTGGAATAAAAAGGCAAAACTGGCACAGTCCATGCTTTAAATTCCAGTAGCTCCCTGTTTCCTCTAAGATCAAATATAAAATCCTTGTTTGGAGTTCAAATCCCTTCCCAATCTTCCCTACCTTTGCAATCCCCTTATAGCTTACTCCTCTCCACATACTTCACAATGCAGTGACACTGATCTCCTTGCACTTTGTCATACTAGACATTCCTCTGACTCTGGACATTTTTGCTGACTGTTCCCTGTAACCAGAACTTTCTCTTTCTTTATCTCTGCCTCCTAAATTCTCTCACTTTCCTTCAGTTCTCAAGTAAAATCTCACATTCTGGAAGAAGTCTTGCTTAACACTCTGAGACTATCCTTAATTTATCCTGTTTATGTCTTGTTTGTGCATAGTTGTTTGCATGTTCTTTCCCGCATTAGACTGTAGCTCTTTGAGGGTAGGGATTATCCTTTGCCTTTCTTTACAGCCCCAGCACTTGGGACAATGCCTAGCACATAGTAGGGCTTAATAAATGCTTGTTTCTTGCCTGCTATTCCATGTACATGGATAAGTACGTAAGAATTTTAGGAAGGAAAGAGTACTAAGAACTTGGAAGATTGATGGTCAGAAAAGGCTTCATTAGGAGATGAACCTTGAAACAAGCTAGAGATTCTAAGAGGCAGACATGAAAAGAATTATCTGTGTAGATATGACAATTGAAATCAAGGGAACTAAGGAGATCACCAAGAGTGTGTATAGCAAGAAACAGAACTGTAGAGGATACCTGTAGTTAAGGGGTAGGGGCATGGTTAATAATCCAGCAAAGGAGACTGAGAATCATAGGAGAATAAAACTTGAAAGTTGGAAGGAAATTCAGTGGTCACTTAGTCCAGCCACTGCCCAAAAGGAATTCCCACAATAAAATATCAAACAAGTGGTCATCTAGCCTGTGCTTAAAGACCTCCAAAGATTATGACCCCTCAGTATCTCAAGGCCACCCATTCTACTTTGGGACAGCTCTAATTGTTAGCAATTTTTCCCTGAAAAGAAACTGAAATTGTCCTCTTTACAGCTTCCATCTGTTGTTCCTGCTTCTGCTTTCTGGGACCAAACAGACCAAATTAATGCCCCCTCCAGATAGCACCTTTCTTGACTCCCAAGGACCCATGGGGAGTCCAACTCTTCTAGACCCTAGGTCTGGTGTTTGATCTATTGTGCCACCTCTCACCTAAACAGCCCTGGGAAGTAAGACTTTGATTTTCATCCTAGCTGTGCCACTGATTTTTTTTTTTTAGTTTGCATCATGCATTTCCACAAGATTTTGAGTTTCAAATTTTCTCCCCATTTTTCCCCTACCCACCACCCCAAAACAGCGATCCCACTGAATATCCCCTCCCCAATCTACTCTCTCCCATATCTTCCCCCATCCCCCCTTCGACTTTCCAGTAGGGCACAGTGGATCTCTATGCCCCAGTGCCTGTATATCTTATTTCCCAGTTACATGTAAAATAATAATAATTATATATTTTTTTTTCTTTTTTTAAACATTTGATTTTAAACCTTTGAATTCCAGATTCTTTCCCTACCTCCCTCGTCACCCACCCTTACTGGGAAGATAAGCAGTTCAATATAGGTTGTACATGTGTAGCTATGCAAACCATTTCCATAATGGATATATTGTGAAAGACTGACTATATTTCCCTCCATCACATCCCATCCCCCAAATGTTCTATTCTCTACTTTGATCCTGTCCCTTTTCAAAAGTGGGTGCTTCTAACTTCCCTCCCTGCCCAGATTGCCCTCCCTTCCATCATCTCCCCTCTCATCCCCCTCCCCCTTACTCTCCTGTAGGGTGAGATACCCTATTTAGTGTGTATGTCATTCCCTCCCTAAGCCAAATTCATTGAGAATAATGTATAGTGTATGTCATTCCCTTATGCCTTCCTGTTCTTCCCCTCCATTGTAACAGTTATACCTTGCCTGTTCTATATGATATAATCTACCCCATTCTATCTCTCCCCATCTCCTCTCATTATATTCCTCTCTCACCTCTTAATTTCACCTTTTAAGTATCATCCCTTCCTATTCAATTGGTCCTGTGCCCCCTATGTATACCTGTACACATATATACACATACTCACATATTTATTCTTATGCCCATATACCCTTCTTTATAGATATATATGTATGTATATCTATCTATCTATCTATCTATCTATCTATCTATCTATCTATCTATCTATCTATCTATCTATATACACATTTCTATTCCCTTCAACTATTCTCATACTGAGAAAAGTTTCATCAGTTACAATTATTGTTTTTTCCACGTAGGAATGTAAATAGTTCAACTTTAATAAGTTCCTTATGATTTCCTTTCCCTGTTTACCTTCTCATGCTTCTCTTGCTTCTTGTATCTGAATGTCAAATTTTCTATTCAACTCTGGTTTTTTCATCAAGAAAGCTTGAAAGTCCTCTATTCCAATGAATGACCATATTTTCCCCTGAAACACGATACTTGGTTTTGCTGGGTAGGTGATTCTTGGTTTTAATCCCAGCTCCTTTGACCTCAGGAATATCATATTCTAAGCCCTTCAGTCCCTCAGTGTAGAAGCTGCCAGATCCTGGGTTATCCTGATTGTGTTTCCACAAGATTCAAATTGTTTCTTCCTTGGCTGCTTGTAATATTTTCTCCTTGATCTGGGAACTCCAGAACCTGGCTATAATATTCCTATGAGTTTTCTTTTGGGGATCTTTTTCAGGAGGTGATTGGTGGATTCTTTCAACCTCTATTTTGCCCTCTGGTTCTAAAATATCAGGGCAATTTTCCTTGAGAATTTCTTGGAGGATGATTTCTAGGTTCTTTTTTTGATCATGGCTTTCAGGTAGACCAATAATTTTTAAATTATCTCTCCTGGATCTATTTCCCAGGTAAATGGTTTTTTGATGAGATATTTCAAATTGCCTCCTATTTTTTCATTTGTTTGCATCTGTTTAATAGTATCTTGATTTCTCATAAAGTCACTAAGCTTCCATTTGCTCCAGTCTAATTCTGAAGGAATGATTCTCTTCAGTGAGCTTTTGAGATTCTTTTTCCATCTGGCAAATTTGGCTTTTTGAGGCATTCTTTTCCTCGTTGGCTTTTCGATCCTCTTTTGCCATTTGAATTAGTCTATTTTTTAAGGTGCTATTTTCTTCAGTCAGGTCATTGACTCTCATTTTATAATTTTCTTGCATCGTTCTCATTTCTTTTCCCAATTTTCCCTCCACTTCTCTTATTTGGTTTTCAAAATCCTTCTTAAGCTCCTCTATGGCCTGTAAACAGCTTATTATTTTCTTGGAAGCTTCTGATGCAGGAGTTCTGACTTTGTTGTCTTCCTCCTGTTCCATGCCTCGATCCTTTTTTGTCCCCAAAAAAGGAATCCAAAGTCGGACCACAGTGCTTGCTTTGCTTCCCTCGTTTGCTCATGTTGCCACTCAATTACTTGACTTTTGAGCTTTTTGCCACAGTAGAACTCTGCTTCCACAGAGGAAAGCTTTGTCCCAATCTCTGGGGTTTTTGTAGCTGCTAGAGCTATTTGTGGGGTACCCTCTCTGACGCCTCCACACTCCCTGGCAAACTGCTCACACACCCCAGGACCTCCACCTTAGACAGTGATCCAGATCCAAGCAGGTTAAAGCAAGAGCGATTACCCCTCAGATTGGTTGCTTGGTTCCCCTACAATCTGCAGACCAGGAGCTCTGAAGCAACCACATGGCAGCAGCTACAGGGCCATAGTGCCTCAGCTGCTTCTCCCTCCAGGGGGTAAAGGCCTGACTGCACTCCTGAACTCCCAGGTCCCAAAGTCCACACTGCACTGACCTCTCACTTTGTCCTTAGCATCTATGGGTTGATAATTCTGGAAACCACCACAGCTGCTGTTGATCTTTAGTCCTTCCATCCTGTGGCTGGTTGTAGCCTCCCTGAGGCAAAAACCTCTGGCTCACCCAGGGCTGGGCTTGGCTCCCAACATGCTGCACTGGCCACTTCCTGTAGGCTTGCTAGGCTGTTCTCAGTGGGAGGTTAGCTTCTCTGTGTCATTTTGTGAGTTCTGTAGCTCCAAAGTTTGTTCAGTCACCTTTTACATGAATTGGAGGAGGTGGAAGCAGGAGCCCCAAGGAAGTCCTTTTTCTACTCTGCCATCTTGACTCTGCCCGCGTTCCACTGATTTAAGGGGAAGATTTGGGTACAGTCCTTTTCCTCTCTGTTCCTCTGTCTCTCTAGCTATAAAATGAGAATGAATAAGCCCAATTCACTTTTACTCAAGATGTTCAGAGACTGAAGAAAATGAACTTACAGAGCACATTAAATTAATTTGCAAAAGGTGAAAGTAAAATGGATAGATGTTAATTGTTCACATTGTGTGATTTGGAGATTTCAATTTCTCTTACTGGTCAGAGGCCTTTGGGACATTTCCAACAAAGAGTTATATAACTATTCTTAGAAGCATATTTGTAATGACATCTTTATAGAGCATTCATCTATATGGATTTCAGCAACTTTATTAACTTTTAAAATATTATTCACTTTCCAGCATCATAATGAAACAGGAAAGGAACAAATGTTATTCTCTCCATTTTACAGAGGGAGTAACTGAAGGCCTGAGAAAGTCAAGTGATTTATGAAGGTCATACTAAAGCTTTAATAATAAGTATTTATATAGTGATTTTACCTACATGATCTCATTTGATCTTAGATTGGAATGATAGGTATCATTATCCCCATTTGATACCTGAGGAAATCAAAGTACTTTCTGAAGCTACTTGCCCATGTTCACATAGCTAAGAAATGTCACACACAGAACTTTAATCCAAGTTTTCCTGAACCTAAGTCCAGTACTTTTCCCATGATACATCACTATGCTTTTTTTTGAGGGGGGAAAGCAAGGCAATTGGGGTTAAGTGACTTGCCCAATGTCACACAGCTAGTAAGTGTCAAGTGTCTGAGGCCAGATTTGAATTCAGGTCCTCCTGACTTCAGGGCCGGTGTTCTATTCACTGCACCACCTAGCTGCCCCATGATATTTCACTATCTTTAAGAAGAGTTAAATCCAACTCTCTGCCCTGTGTTATGGATGAAAGAATTAACTACATTCCCCAACTACTGCCCTTCATCTCTTCCTTAGGCTCCTGTTCTTTCTGACCTTCTGTCTGCTGACCTGAAGGGATTCCAACATTTCTCCACCCTTGAAGAAGCAGGTTGGTGTGATTTAGCCCAATACAACAACATACTGGCTCTCTCCTCCATTCTCAATGAAGGCAGAATAAAATAAGGTGTAGACTACACTGGGGCAGATTAAAATTAGACAATAAAATGGATCATTAGAGTAGCAGAATAAATTTCCATGGGAGGGCTTAGAATTGCCTGCTTCAAGGTTTTTTAACCTAAGGTGTATACATGCCTTTGTAAGATGTGTAAATCCATGTGGGGTGTCTAAATGTATAAATACGTAGTTTGAAGGGAGATATTGATAGCTATCTCTATAATCTTGTCTTCTGTTCTCCAAAGGAGATTGTGATTCCAGGCCATGAATCTGACTGCTCAGTTTCCCTTAGAGAAAGGAATAGTAAACTAGAACTATATCCACATGACCCCCCCCCTAAATATTGATGATCTTGGGGCATAATTGGTTCATAACAAATCCATTGGAGTCCCTGATTGCTTTTCCTTAAATAGGTGGGGAGGGTACCCTTTACCTTACACTCACCAGTTCAACTTCTTCCCACCAATTGCTGGTCATGGAGGTCTAGTGGCTTTTGTTCTAAACTAATTGCACCCCTAGAACTTGGAGGCCCCTCAGGGCCAGGCAAAGGAGTTTGAACTTTCAAAATCCCTTTTAGCATGAGAACCCCAGGAGAGCCATCTTATTTAATTCTGTGTTTTAACCTTCCTCTGTTCTCCCCAAATCCCTGTAATCTGTTGTCTTCCTTTCAGAGAAATACCTTAGTGAAGAGTAAAGTTTCTAACCCTATAATGTCAATGAAGACTCCACCAGAATGAAGAACTGTCCCACTCATGCCAACCAGTTGGTCTGTATCCTATGGCAAGAGATGGTGAAAAGGCCTCTCCATGTGTAAAGCCAAGCACAAGCAGTTTTCCAGAGGACTGCTGCTGTGAACAGCTTCAGGATTCTGATGACATAGTATAGTGAACTCTATTTATTCAGCAGTAAATTAAGGCAAAACATTCACAGAAATGAAAGTATAACATTCATAATGTTTTAACTTCACAACTTATCACTAAAGTGGCCACATAGTTTTCACCTAAATGAAATGGTCACATAGTTTTAAGCAAAAGATAACATTCATTTAATTATTCATTTAGTAACTCAGTCATTTAGTAAGTCCTTAATTCGATCATCCTTAAGCCTCCTTAATGACACAAAGTACAAAGTACAAGGTTCTCCACCCCTAGGTCACATTGTCTTAATATCTCAGTCAAAAAAGTCTTCTTTCTTCTTAATTGGAGATTAGTTAACAATCATCCTTAATTCAATTATCCTGGAAAGGTACAGGATACAGAATATAAGTCCTCCAACCTTTAGGCCACAGTAAATCATGATCTTCTCAGTTTGCATTAAATACCCAAGGACAGGTCTTTTTATCTTGACTCGAGGTGGATTCTCAGCTTCCATGGTTCCTCTTCCATGGCCCCAGCTCCTGCCTGAATCTATCCAACTGTCACCTCAGTTCAAAGGCAGACAGCTTTCAGTTCCTTGTCCAACTCCTTATGCAGTTCCTGCTCCATATTGAAGCTCACAGTGCCTAGTCCCCCTCAAGTCCTTCAGTTACTGTTCCTGGGAAGAGAAAGCTTAACAGAGCCATGACAATATCTACACACATCAATCTTAGCAGAATTACAACAATATTCACACACATGGTTGGCACCATCATTTCAATTCACTTTCTGCCTATGAAATCAACATTAGAGCCAAAACAAAGTATCAACACCACAGTCATGTTTCCTCCAGCAGCTCTGGCTGGCCCTTGGAAGTCTTTGGTAGCTCTGGCATCACAACTTCAAGTTCTGCCACTGTAAGTTCTATAAGTTCAAGTTTTGCCACCACAAGTCCAAGCCCTGTGTCATTTCTCAGTCCAGCAGTAGCAGCCCAGCCTCCAGATGCACGCTGGGAGAAATTCTCTCTGTCTCTCTCTGCCTCTCTCTCTGTCTCTCTCTCTCTCTGTCTCTGTCTCTCTCTCTCTATGTCTCTGTCTCTCTCTCTCTGCCTGTCTCTCTGTCTCTGTGGCAGTAGCTGTTCTGCCTCCACAATGCTTGCCCCAAGGAGTTCTGACTCTTCCAGCTGGGGCTTTTCCTTATACACAGTATTGCTCCTCCCTGTTCAGCCCCTTCCTGTTACTTCAGGAACAGGGGTTCATACCTTCTGTTTCTTTAACAATGGCTTGATATAATTAGCTTGACACTAAGTGCTAAGTACCTGTTAACTTAGCAGTACAAAAGTATCTTCAGATTTCATTACTGTTACACCACGGCACTATGGATTTCTCTTGTGATGCATCTTTTGGGCCAGTGTACCCAAGGAAAACCCCAGTAGGTGACACTATGGAGAAATTATGGAAGAAAAAGCTATTCATCTATAAATGGACATGGACCTTTAGAGGGCAAATATTGGAGCATCTGACTAGTGATAATTTCTAGCATTCTCAGAGAATTCTTCTAATTGAAAATGGTTCCTGTTCCTCCTCTCACCTCCTTGCCCCACTCGCCCATATTGAGACTTGCCTACTCCAACCAGTAAGAGAACTTCCTGTCAAATTTCAAACAATACAAGGACCTTCCCTTGAGCTTTGCCCTCAGAGTTGAGTTTTATATAGATAGCCCTTAAACTGGGACTTTGGTTGGGTTTTGGACTTTGGAAGCTCTCTAGAGAAGGGAAGGGGCATGGCAGTGAAGGCAGGAGGGGGCTCTATCAGGGATGATTCCCTGGGTATATTATTCTGGCATTAGAGGGAGGATAATAACTCTCCTTGAATTTTCCTGGTCATTGGATAATAAAATCAGAACTGAAAAGGACCTAAGCAAATGTCTGCCCCAGGCCTCTCACTTTACAGATGAGGAAAGTGAAGACAAGAGAAGTTAAGGAGTGACCCACTCATGTGACCCTGGATAGTAAATATCACAGCTGGGATTAGAACCCAGGTCGTGGCACAATGGATAGAGAACTTGACCTGAAATCAGAAAGACTTATCTTCCTTAGTTCAAATGTGATCTCAGATAATTACTAGCTATGTGACCCTGGACAAGTCACTTAACCCTGTCTATCAGTTTCATCATCTGTAAAATGAGTTGGAGAAGAAAATGGCAAACCACTCCAGTATCTCTGCCAAGAAAATACCAGATAGGTTCAAGGAGACTCAGGCATGACTGAAGTGACTAAATAAAAGTAACAATAACAACCATTTACTCAAAATCCAGTGCTCCTACAACTGTACCATGCAGCCTTCCATATTTAACTTGTATGAAAAGGTGAGGTTTTTCTTTTTCTTTCCTTTTGCTTTCTGTTAGGGGCAGACCTGATTCAGGCCATTATGCTGCTAGTTTAAATTCAGTAAGCCATTGCACAGTTAACAAAAATAGTTTTACTTACCCCAACATAGAAACAATATTCAACAAGGATAATGTAGCACTTTGTACTGGCAAATGTGACCTCCCCCTCATCCCCATCTATATATGGAAATGCTGTGTGGTCAGCTGGTCAGAGTGTGATGACTCCCATGGACTTCAGACATCTACCCACTCTGAAAGGCTCCAACCCCTCTTGGCTGAGCTGTTTTATGCCTTTAGTGACCAGGAAACCACATTGATCCAGCCAGAGGCTACCAGGAAGCTATTCAAGGAAGGTACAGCTTGAACTTTGCCCTAACCCAAGTCCTGGCCTTTTATGGAAAAGCTGATCTAACCATGTTGGGGAATAGGGAATCTTACTGTCCTTTAGACTAATTCACCTTCCTGTATTATATCCCACTGTTCCCAAGCCCCTCCTCTCCCCAGCCCCACTTTCTACTCCAAGGTTTAGAAATTCCATTCTCACCAGCAAACTGCTGCTGTTTCTTATTCGCCTACATCCTCATACCGTCCTGGCAGGAGGAATCTCAGCTGCAGAGAAAAAGCATCTGACCCAGTGGATAAGAGCATTGTATTGGATCCGGAGTCAGGAAGACCTAGGTCCAAATCCAGCTTCAGGCACTAATTGTGACTGGACAAGTCACTTTACCTCTACCTCAGTTTTCTCAACAGTAAAGGAGGATATCAATAGCTGTTCCTACATCCCAGGGTTGTTGGGAGGAAAAAATGAGATAACACTTGTAATAAAACTTAAAGCTCTATATAACTGCTAGTTATTGTTATTTTTTTTTTGGAGGGGCAATTGGGGTTAAGTGATTTGCCCAAGGTCACATGGCTAGTGTTAAGTGTCTGAGGGCTGATTTGAACTCAGGTCCTCCTGACTCCAGGGCTTGGTGCTCTATTCACTTCACCACCTAGCCGCCCCCTATTGTTTTGTTTTTTTTTTTATGCTTGGTTGAAGGGTTTAATCCAATTGCCTTCTTTATCCTGATGAAAGTACTTGGGGAGGGCATAACAGTGAAGAAAGCCCTGGTGGAGAACCTGCAGCCTCAAGGCCACAGTGTGGCCGCTAAGTCCTCAAGTACAGCCCTTTGACCAAAGTCAGACTTCACAGAACAAATCCCCTTAATAAAAGGATTTGTTCTATAAAATTTGCACTCCATCAAAAGGCCACACCCGAGGACTTAGAAGGCCACATGTGGCCAGGGTCACAGCTACTAAATTTAAACTTAGAAGACCACATGTTGTTCCCCACCCCTGTGGCCTAGATTATTAAAGTCTAATAATAGTACACAGGAGAGAAATGACCATTATAAGGATCCAAAGTCATAATGTAAACATGAGGGGAGGGGAAGGTTGAACTGCTGAATTCTCATTTCCTGCCCAAAAAGGACAAATATCCCTATTATAACAAACTTTTTCTCCCTCTTCATACAATAGAGTCATTAGGAAAAATTACTTTATTAGGAAGAGAAAATGGTGGGACACCCCTTCCTTCTTCTAAGCCAGTTCCTTTCTTCCCAGTCACTGTAAGGCTTTGAGGACATGACTAGAATGAGAAACTGCTGCCTGGCTCCTTGCTCACAGGCCCCTCTATATGTCAGTAGGTTTCAAGCCCCCTTGGAACAATAAAGTTTTTTTTTCTTTTCTCCCTCTTGCTTCCTTGCAAAGTGTTGGAGGGTGGGGGGTGGTTTGAGGGCAGGATTTCACAGACTTATGAAGCTCTTGCTGCTTGGCCCCAGCAATGAAAGCAAAAGCAAAACTTGAAGGGAAATTTCATGCTCTTAAAGGTGTCAACCATTTACTAAAGTTCTGGTCCAAAGGAACAAGCAGAATCATTTTCCCCCTTAGAAGAAAGTTTGTCCAAAGAACAAACAGAATGGGGTTCACCTTACCAAAGGTTTGAATAAGGAACAAATAGAATCAGGCTGTTTATGTGCTATAATGTGCTTATTCTTGTTAAGTCAGAGAATCATGCATGACAGAATCAGAAAATAATTTTGAACTCAGAGTAAACAAGCTGAAGGAGACACTTTATACACTTAGAGCAATCCCAACTCAGGTTGCTTGTGTCAACCAAAATTATAGTCTCCATATATGCTAACTGTAATATGAGAAAGGAATTTCTTAATAAGATAGGTTGTAAATACAATAAGATAAGAGAATGTCAGGGTGTTAGTCGAAATTATAGAATAAGCATGTCTTTTTTTTAATCATAAACATGAAATAATATAAGAAAACGTAAGAAAAGTCCCATTATTCAAGATAGTGTCCTTGGCAGTCATAAACAGAAGAATGTTGCTGGTCAGCTTTATCTGTCCTTGTAGTTGCTGACACAAGAAGGGGCATTTTGGGTTCACTCAGACAGCTAAGTAAAACATGTCTGTTATGCCAAAGCACGCAACGCATTATGGTGGGTTAAGCTCCGAGTGGGCCAAAATGTCTTTCCTCTGATTAGCCAATCCAGGTTTTAGGCCTTCTCAGGTAATGGGGGGCTCAAAATAGTTCACAAAGGCAACACTCATGTATTGCCTGCTTTATTTAAGACTTATGGGAGAAAAGGAGGATGCTTCTTTCACAGACTACAAACTGATTCATCAGGAAAGAATGTGGTAGGAACCTGATTTGATCCATTTCTCCCCTTATTCTCTGCTGTAGATATTGGGTATATGGGTGACACACCCAGGTGAACCTATGAAATTACTGATTCCACTCCCTTCTCCTCCATGCCTAGCTTTGTTTCAAAAGCTGGAGCTTTTGACAATAAACCCACAGAATGTTAGAATTGGAGGTCTCAGGGATCCCTGGACAGGAGAGGAAGCTGAGGCCCAGAACGTCCTCCTGAATGATTGTGCCAACTCAAGAAGCTGCCAGGAGGGGATCTCAATGTTTCTAAGGTTTGGCATTCCTGTATTTCTGAAACCTCTATCTCTGGCTCCATCTCAACACCTGTTCCCTCAGCTCTAATATCAGTTCCCCCTATTTCCAGAGATGGCCATGATGAGATAGTGGAAAGAATACAGAATCTCAGGGAGGAAAGGAATCTCACTGGTTATCTGATCTAACCTGTAAACAAAGAAGAATCTGTCTCGGGGCATACCTGACAACAAGCCATGGAGTCTCTACTTGAATCTATTTCTTCCAAAGGCATCTCAGGACACTTTGGGGACAGTTCTAATTGTGAAGAAATTATTCAAACATCAAACCTAAATTTACCTCTATGGCAATTCCTGCCCATCGTTCATAATTCTGCCCTTTGTAACCAAGCAAGAAAGTCTAATTCCCTCTTCACATGACAGCCTTTCAAATATTTGAAGATTGCTTTCCCTTCCCCCCAACTCCCAGGTCCTCTCTTCTCCAGAATAAATATTAGGGTTCTACTTACTTCCAAACAAATCTGCAATTCAATGTGATCTTGAGGCCTCTCAGTATTCTGGACAGTCCTCTAGGCACAGCCCAGTCTTTCCTAAAATGTGACTTTCACGACTAAACATAACACTCTAGTAGATATGGTCTTACCAGGGCAGAGCACAGAAAGACTGTTATTTCCCTAGACGTGTATACTAGGTCTTTTTAGTTGGTGGTGGTGGTTTGTTGTTCCAGTAATGAATTTATTAAAAAACTTTAACAAAAGTTTTTTTCTGAAAAGTAATTTTGCATGTCTAGCATTGTCACCCTTTCCTTTTCCCTTACATCCTAAATGTTGGTTTCAGTGACTGAAACTTGCTCTTTCTGAAGTAACAGTGAGCATT
This sequence comes from Petaurus breviceps papuanus, assembly GCF_028583685.1. Taxonomy (NCBI): domain Eukaryota; kingdom Metazoa; phylum Chordata; class Mammalia; order Diprotodontia; family Petauridae; genus Petaurus; species Petaurus breviceps. The sequence continues at coordinate 3,775,664 of NW_027187380.1, forward strand.
TCTTAACTTTAGAACAACAAAAACAAGAAAGTCCCTAACCCAGAAAGTTGTGGTATTGCTTTTTTAATTCAGGGAGGAAAGATACTATTTATGTCTTTAACTATAAAATCTATACCTACATAATTTTTTTAATAAAAGAAAACTCCACCTTTTTAATATGATTTAGTTGCTATTTCTCTTTTATTTTTGAATAGGACCATGACATCAGGAAGGTGATACCATGACATGCAAGTGAATTGGATTTAAGTGAGAGAGGGCTGTGCAAGGCCACCAACTACTTCATTTTCTTCTCCAGAGCCATCTGGGTCCAGTGACCAAATATGGATCAAGATAACTGGCAATGGCCCAGAATGTGATTTGGTAATTCTCATATATGTACTACAAGGAAAAGATATATGTAACAAGGTATATATCTAAATCACCTAAGATGGAATTACTTATGTGAGAGATGGCAAGGACCTGCTTCTGGGAGAAGACATCCTGCGTTTACCCACCACATGGGTGGAAGTAGCTTTTTTCAAAACTTCCAGATGAGGACAGTCTCTATGTCTTTCTGTCTCTGTCTTTCTCTTTATCTCTCTCTCTTTCTCTCCAGTAATATAAAGGGGGTTAAGATCTTATTCAAATATAGGCTGAGCACCATAAACTAAGCTAGGTTGAGGGAAGGGAAATTGTGCCCCACCCCCTAGGTGAGAGGAATGTTGGTATATTTTTTCTTATTATACCTTTGAAGTAAATATTCCTTTGTAAAAATTAATCTGACTGGGGTGGCGAGGTGGTGCAGTGAATAGAGCACTGGCCCTGGAGTCAGAAGGAACTGAGTTCAAATCTGACCTCAGACACTTGACACACTTACTAGCTATGTGACTTCGGGCAAGTCACTTAACCCCAATTGCCCTCTCCAAAAAGCAAAAAAAAAAATTAATCTGACTGTTGAGTGGTTAAGTTGAATTGGGGTACAGGGGCCCCCTAAAATTGGAAGAACATAATCAATGGCGGGCTACAGCCAATGGCAGAGACAATTTACTACAATCCCTTTTAAGGATACCAGGGGACTTTGGGGGAGGGTTGAAATGTAACATACCTGACCTCCATGCATCTAGGACCAGAGCAGTCACTGTTACATATACATGATCAAAATTAATTACAATTTGAGCTTACATTTTAAATAGCTTAACTCTCCCAAGTTCCATGTTGTCAAGCAACTAACCTTTCAGAGAGGGAGTAAAGAAGTAAGTATAAGGGGATATTATGCCACCAGGAAACATCACTGTCATCAGTTTGTGAGATGGCATCAGCTTTGGTACCTTCATTGTCCTCAATGCCCTGTGTTCCTCTGATTGGAGGGCAGAGCGAAGGATTCCTCCTAAAGCTTCAATTTTAAGAGGATTCCCAAATCAGTTATCTCTTCATTTCCTACTAGCAGCACTCCTTGTACTGGACTCCATCATGTGTCCATGCCAGGTACTTTCCCCCCGCCAGTATCCCTTTTCAGCTTCCTTTTGTGTGTTATATTCCCCCATTAGACTGTAAGCTCCTTGAGGGCTGTGACTATCTTTCTTTTTCATATTTGTATCCACAGTGCTTAGCATAGAGCCTGGCACCTAGTAGATTTTTTTAAATAATTGACTGACAGAGAGTCAAGGTCATAGATTTAATGAAGAGCTGTCAATAGAAAAATAGGCACAATTGAATGCAAGTCATTTATCATTTATTTGTTGACATGTAAGTTCCTTCAAAAATTCAATATCTAAATTTAACAAATGGCACCTTCTATTTCTCCTTAATACAAATTAGGGAATCCACAATACTTTCAAAGGAGAGTACTAATTAGGTACTTTTTGGTCTTCAAAATGACAACCCTCAACAAAAAGGAGCCAGAAAGCATTTGAAATATGTGTGTGTGTGTTTCAAATGCCTTGTATATTTAGATACATTATATCTATATATCTATTTAGATATTATATATAATATATAAATGTGTATATGCATATTGTTATATATACATATAAATATGTGTCTATATATGCATACATTCATATACACACATTTTTATATGCACATATATAAATATTTAGACATGTGTATATATGTCTTTAAATGTTCATGGTTTATTGACTTTCTAGAACCTGTAGTCTTGAGATAGATGCTGCTGAATCAGATTCAGTATGTACAATGGCATAGAGATACACAAATGGATTCTAAGACACTTGTTATGACGTATCTTCTAAGTGTCTTGGAGAAAGCATTTGGAATAGTACTAGATCACTAGTTCTAAACTGAAGTTGGATACATTTTTCTTTTTTGGATAGTCAAGAGACAATAAACATGTGTGACATCTGGGTAGTCAAATGTGTTCTTTTATCAATGTTACTATTTTCTCTGGACATTTCCCCTGTTAACTAAAATAGAATAGTTATTATAGTTAATAAAAGAAATATAGTTAACTATAGAAAGAAATATAGTTAACTATAACTATAGAGACCAGGCTGCTGGCTGGTCTCTGCCTCAAGTCTGGCCTCATTGTTATGATTGAAATTAAGGTAAACTGAGACAAGTTTCCAAGCATGATCAATTTATTAGTTAGGCTGTCAGTAACCAATAAATTGGGTCAATGGCCTCTCTCAATGACCAAAGATCGTGAATGAGGACTAACAGGATCTTTTATAACAATTAGCAAAATGACAGAGCAAAATCTCCAGTATTATAAGTGTGTCTTCTTCTGATTGACCTAACATTACATGACAATCCCAATTGGTAGACATCTTCCCCATTACTTCCTCTGTGGGAAGATAGGATTAATCCTCAGGTGATAGAATGAGTTTGTACACATGGGTATAGTTTGGATGGCTTTAATGGAATCAACTTGAATTTGAGTTAAGTGGGTGGTGGGTGAGGTTACAAAGGAAATTGAATTCTGCATAAGTGGATAGTAGGCAAAGTTACAAAGGTAGACAATACAGGCATACTTGCTTTTATTGCTTTGCTTTATTTCTCTTCACAGATATTTTGGGGTTTTTTTGTTTGTTTATAAATAGAAGGTTTGTGGCAAACCTGCTTCAAGGAAGTCTATCAGTGCCATTTTTCCAATAGCATGTGCTTATTTCTTTTTTCTGTGTCACATTTTGGTAATCCTCACAATATTTCCAACTTTTCATTATTACTGTATCTGTTATGGTGATTTGTGATCAGTGATCTTTAATGTTGCTATTATAATTGTCCTTGGGGTACTACATGCTGTGTCCATAATAAGATGGTGAACAACCTTTATAAAGGTTGTATATGTTCTGACTACTCCACCAGACAGGCAATTCCTCATCTCTCTTCTTCTCCTTGGGACTCTGTATTCCCTGAGACACAACAATATTGAAATTAGGCCAATTAATAACTTTATAATAGCTTGTATTTGAGTGGGAGGAAGAGTCAATCTATGTAGTAAATTTCATTGTCTTATTTTAAGAAATTGCCACAGCCACCTCAACCTTCGTCAACCACCACCCTGATCAGTCAGCAGCCATCAACATTTGATGTAAGACCCTCCACCAGCAAAAAGATTATAATTCACTGAAGGCTCAAATGATGGTTATCATTTTTTAGCAATAAAGTATTTTAAAATTAAGGTATGTACATTTTCCCCAACATAATACTATTGCACACTTAATAGATTACAATATAGTGTAAGTCTTTTAAGTACTGGGAAATAAAAAATTTCATGTGACTAATCCTATTGCAATATTTGCTTTATTTTGGTTGTCTGGAACTAAACCAGCAATATATCTGAGGTATGCTTATACAAAGGGGGAGATTCAATTGACAATAGAAAATTGAGTCCTGAGTGGAGGTAATTAGAAGAAAAAGACCTTTAGACATTTGGAAAGTTTCTCTGGAATGTGGGTGAAGGGTGGCATTACAAAGTTGGGAGTTTGGACTTAGACTGCATGGGAGAATATTAAACTCATTCCAGCTTGATTAAGTCTTAAAAATACAATTAAAATCAATTTTCAATTTTACACTACTCTAATCTATCCTCAACTCAACTGCCAAAGTGATCTTCCTAAAATACAGATCTGACCATGTCACACACATATACTTCACTCAATAATTCCAGGAGCTTCTTATGACGTCCAGGATAGAATATAAAATCCTCTATTTCTACTTCAAGGCCCCTCAAAGATCTTCCCTTCTCCCACATCTTTTCAGTCTTCTTATATCTTACTCCCTTCCTCATGTTACTGTTCAACCTTTGTTTTCAAAGAGGACCAATCTCATAACAAGGTGATGTCTTGATTTTTGAGTTGATTGGATTTAAGTGAGACTGAGTTGCATAAATTTGTCAGCCTCACTCTGTCTTCCAGAGGCATCAAAGTCCAGTGGCAAGACAAAAATCAGGATGGCTGATGATGGTGTGGAATGCAATAGATGACCTTGGCATCTTCAATGCCTGACAAAGCTCTAAGGTCTCTACAGCACCTACTCACCTACGTCAGTCACCTTCATGGCCATTGGAACAAATTGTTCCCATCCATCCATTCTGAGGGAAGTCTAAACATGTTTGGGGTAGACATCTTCCTGGGGTTTGAGTCCCACCAGTTACCCACAACTTGGTTTAGGAAATCTGCTGAAACAGTTTTATGGGGGTATGGTCATGTATACTAAGACTTCTTGGAGCCATAGGTGAGAGTTGAGTGACAGGTAGACATTAAAGGTGGATTATCAGCCCTGAAAAGGGCTCAGCAAGCCTTTATCTCAGAGGTACTAATTCTCCCTGAACACCACATACACTCCCTCCTACATACTCTATGATCCAGTGACACTTGCTTCCTTGCTATTTCTCATACAAGACTCTCCATCTCCAGAATTCAGGCATTTTCTCTGCCTGTCCCCCATGCCTGGAATACTCCCTCTCCTCAGCTCAAACTCCTGGCTTCTCGGGATTCCTTCAAGTCCCAGCTAAAATCTTATATTTTTAAAGAAGTTTTTTCTAGCCCTGAATGCTAGTACCTTCCCTGTATTGATAATCTTCAGTTTATCCTGTCTCTATCTTGCTTGTATGAAATTGTTTTCATTCTATCTCCCCGATTAGACAATGAATTCCTTTGAGAGCTTTCTTTAGGGAACTATCTTTTGCCTTTCTTTGTAGTCTCAGAACTTAGCCCAATCTATGGCATATAATAAGCACCTAATAAATACTTATTGGCAGACTAACTGACCACTGGCTTTCTTGATTTCTTGAAAAGGCAATTTATTTCAAAGCTATAGGTTCTTCTATCAGAGATAATATAGAGGTGGTTAGGTGGAGAAGTGAATAGAGCATCCAGCCTGGAGTCAGGAGGACCTGAGTTCAAATCCAGCCTCAGACACTTAACACTTACTAGCTTGTAATGGTAATGGGGATTTGAAGATCTTCCCTGCCCCTTGAATTGGCAAGCAAACAGATACTTGTTTCAAATTCGTGATTGTATCAAGTATTAAGATCCAGAACTTGTGAATCCCACAGTGGGAGGAAGTTGCTGATGTAACAGGAAGGGGCAAGACAGGGAGGAGCTAATACCATGTATAAGGAAAAGCCCAAGCTAGAGAGCCAGAATTGCTGAGAGAGAGAGAGAGAACTGCTAGGATCCTGAGAACTTCTGAGACCTGCTATGAACTGAGAGCAGAATTTGAGAACAGAACTTGTGGTGGCAGAATGGAGAACTGAGGACTGAAAACTGAACTGAGAACTGAGGACTGAGAAATGAGAAGAGAGGAGAACTGGGAGGAAGCATAGCTGTGGTGCCAGTACTTTGTTTTGATGTTGCTTTGTCAGATTTATCCACTGATAGAGGATGTTACTGTTGTTACAGAAGCCCTGGGACCTCACTGCTAGTTCAGAAGAGGATTTTCTTGTTGTATGTTTACAGAAATCCTGGAGGAGGGTCTTACTGCTGTTTTCAGAGGTCCTGGGACTATACTGATGATTTGTGTTGATTCCTCAGACCTTGTTGTTGGGTCTATGTTGATTTCACAGGCAGATAATGAATTGGTGCTGGTGCTGGCAATGTTCATGAATGTTATTGTGGCTTTGTTAAGCTTTGTCTTCCCAGGAACAGAAACTGTGAAGGTGGACTAGACACTGTGAGCTTCAATATGGAACAGGAACTGCACAAGGAGCTGGATAAGGAACTGAGAGCTGCCTGCCCTTTAATCTAGGTAGCAGTTGGATAGATTCAGACAGGAGCTGGGACCACAGAACAAGAACAATGGAAGCTGAGAGCCAGCCTCTAGTCAAGATGAAAAGATCTCTCCTTGGGTATTTAATACAAACTGAGAAGATCATGATTTACTGTGGCTTAGGGGTGGGAGGACTTTGTACTCTCTATCCTGTACCTCTTCAGGATGATTGGAAACTAATCTCCAATTAAGAAGAAAGAAGACTTTTTGACTGAGAGATTAAGACACTGTTATCTGGGTGTGGAGAACTTTGACCTTTGTACTTTGTGTCCAAGCCTCCTTAAGGATGATTGAATTAAGAGCTTACTAAATGATTAAGTTACTAAATTATTGTACTTTGTTTAAAACTATGTGGCCACTTTGGTAAAAGCTATGTGGCCATTTTAGTGATAAGCTGTTATGTCATAACATTGTGAATGCTGTACTTTGATTTCTGTGAATGTTTTGCCTTAATTTACTACTGAATAAATAGAGAGTTCACTATACTGTGTAATCAGAACCTTGAAGCTGTTCACAGCAGCAGTCCTCTGGAAGGCTGCTCATTCTTGACTTTACATAGCCCTGTGACCTTGGGCAACCCCAATTGCCCTGCCTTCCCCCCTCCAAAAAATAAAATAAAATAAAATAAGATAAAAAATAAAGGTGCCCCAAACTTCCTTACAACAAAAAATCAACCCAGAACTTGAATTTAAACAAGTACCTCCCATTAAGGGCTTCTAAAAAATTTTAAGCATCAAAAATTGATTTGTACAAATAAATAGATCTAAGTTTTTGGAGCCATACAGTAATTACAGCAATGGTTTCATTATTTTACAAACTAGTGATATAGCATCAAAAAGAGAAACAACTTTAAAAATAAGTTGAATAAAAGGCATATTCCAAAACAAAGTATATAGAAACATAGTTCATTTTTTGGTTTTCTGAGGTAGAAGGAAGGAAGATGGACATACTAAATCTTTTTAAGTGTAGTTGTTTCTATGGGGCAAAGTGGATAGTTTCAATTGGCTCCTTCATTTCCTAATCTGTCAGTGTTTTCTTTGTTTGGCTTCTGTAAATATGACTAGTACTCCATGTGGAAGTGATATACCAGCTTCTGGGACAAGCATTTGACAAAATTGAACTCAGCAACTGACAAAAACTACTGGGAAAGCTGAAAAGCAGTTTGGCAGAAACTAGGTATAGACCCATAGCTCATGTCATACACCAAGATAATGTCAAAATAGATACATGATTTAAACAAATAGGATGATATTTTAAGCAAATTAGGAAAACATGGAATAGTTTACCTGTCAGCTCTATGGATACGGGAAGATTTATGATCAAGAAAAAAATAGAGAGCACTATGGGATGTAAAATAAACAATTTTGCTTGCATTGAATTAAAAGGATTTTGCACAAACAAAACAAATGCAGCCAAGATTAGAAGAAAAGGACAAAATTTTTACAGCAAATTTCTCTAATAAAGGTCTCATTTCTCAAATATGTAGATATTCGTAGTCAAATTTATAAGAATATGAGTCATTCCCCAATTGATAAATGGTCAAAGAATATGAATAGGCAATTTTCAGATTAAGAAATCAAAACTATCTATAGCCATAGGAAAAATGCTCTAACTCACTATTGATTAGAGAAATGCAAATGAAAACAACTCTGAGATACCCACTCAAACCTATCAGATTGGCTAATATGACAGAAAAGGAAAATGATAAATGTTGGAGGAGAACTGGGAAAATTGGGACACTAATTCACTGTTGGTATACTTATGAATGGTCCAACCATTCTGGAGATCAGTTTGGAACTATGTGCAAAGAGCTATAAAATGACATATACCCTTTGAATGAGCACTACAAGATCTGTATACCAGAGAGATTAAAAAAGGACTTATATGTACAAAAAAATATTTATGGCGTCTCTTCTTGTGGTGGGAAAGCATTGGAATTGAGGGGGTGCCCATCAATTATGAAATGGTTGAACAAGTTGTGTTATATGATTGTGATTGGAATACTATTTGCTATAAAAAAATGATGAACAGAATGCTTTTGGAAAAACCTGGGAAGACTTACATGAACTGATGCAAAGTGATGAGAGCATAACCAGGAGGACATTGTACACAGTAACAACAATATTGTATGAGGATGATCACCGATGAATTACCTAGCTATTCTCAGCAATACAAAGATCCAAGACAATTCTAAAGGACTTATGATTAAAAATGCTACCCACCTCCAGAGAAAGAACTGATGGAGTCTAAATGCAGTTTGAAGCATACTCTTTTGTATGGTGTGTTTTTGTTCTGTGTTTTCTCTCACAAAATGACTAATGTGGAAATGTGTTTTGCATTACTGCACATATACATCCTATATCAAATTGCTTGCTGTCTTAGTTGGGGGGAGAGGTAGCAGGGAAGAAGAGAATTTGGAACTCAAAAAATTTTTTAAATGAATGTTAAAAATTGTTCTTAAATGTAATTGAAAAAATATTTTTAAAAATGAGAGCAGTAGATGGAAAACATGGGGAAAACAAAAGCTAGAGAAGAAAGTTATGAAAAAAAGTTTTGGGAAAAAAGTTTGGGAAAAGAGATATAAAACCTTTCTGAAGAAACTAACTCCATGAAAATTAGAAATGGCCAAATGGAAGCTAATGACATCATGAGACATCAAGAAATTATAAAAACAAAGTCATAATTCTGAAAAAAAAAAGATAGAATAAAGTGTAAACAGCTGACCTGGAAATAGATCAATAGGAGATAATTTACATATCACTCAACTACCTGAAGGCCATGAAGAACAGCAGCAACAACAAAAGTCTAGACATCACATTTTAAGAAATCATAAAAAAGTCAAAACTGTCCAGATATATTAAAAGCAGAGCACATAGTAGAATGGAAAGAATCCACCAGTTACCTCCAGAAAGAAAGCCTAAAATAAAAACTCCCAGGAATACTATAGCCCAAAATCAGAGCTGCCAAGTCAAGAGAAAAAAATAAAACAAGCAGCCAGAGAAAAAGAATTTGAATACTAAAGAGCCCCAATCTGGATTACATAATATTTAACAGCCACCACTACAAAGGAGCAGAGAGACTAGAACATGATATTCCAGAAAACAAAGGATCTAGGCTTACAGTCAAGAATAGCCTAACTAGCAAAACTGAGCATAATCCTTATAGGGAGAAAAATGGATCTTTAATGAAATAGAGAATTTCTGAGCATTCCTGATGAAAAAAATCTGAGCTGAGTAGAAAATTTGACATACCAACATGAGTCAAGAGGAGTGTAAAAAGGTAAATATGAGCAATCAACCATAAGTGATTAAACAAGGTTAAACTGCATTCTTACATGTGAAGATGATTCATGTAACCCCCCCTCCTCAGAATTTTATCTTCACCAGGTATCTTAGAGAGAGACTAATTAGACAAAGGGCCTGAGTATGATTCCATTATATTTGGATAATTTTTCTAAAAATGCAAGAGTTGGGATTGGGAATGCATTGGGAAAAAGATGAAGGGAAAAGAAAAATGGGAAAAATTATCTAAAATAAATAAGATGAATAAAAAGGAGATTGTATAAGGAGGGAGCAGTATGGGGAGAGTAAGGGTCACTTGAACTTCACTATCATATGAATTTGTTAAATCAGGGAAGAATACACATACTCACATAGTTGGACAAAAAAAGTACATTTTACCCTACGGGGAAATAGGAGGGGAAAAGTTTAATGGAAATGGGAAAGGAATAATCCCTGTGAGGATAGGTTAAGGGGGGTAGTTAGAAGCAAAACAGAATCTTAAAGCAGGGATAAAGGGAAAAGAGAAAGAAAAGTACAAGAAATAGGACAGATGGAAATACACAGTTAGCAGTCATAGCTGAATGTGAATGGAATGAATTCATTCATAAAATGAAAGAAGATAACAGAATGAATTAGAAATGAGAATCCAACAAAATATTGTTTACAAGAAACACATGAAAAAGAAAGATTCACGGTGTTAAAATAAAAGCTGAAGCAGATTCTACTAAGCTTCAACAGAACTAAGAAGGCAAGATCTCAGACAAAGCAAAAGGAAAATAGAATTAATTAAAAGAGATACAGGAAAACTACATTTTTCTTAAAGGGCACCACAGGTTATGAATTAATATAACAACTAAATATACATAGGGCGGCCAGGTAGCACAGCAAATAAGAGCATCAGCCACAGTGCTGGGATGACCTGGGGATCGAATCCGGGTTCAGACACTTAGCACCCACCCAGAAACACCTGGCTGTGAAACCTTGAGCAAGTTACTTAACCCCAATTGCTTTAAAAAAAAAAAAAGACTAAATATACATGCACATATATGCATAACATCTAAATATTTAAAGGAAAAGCTACATGAATTATAGGAGAAAATAGACAGTAAAACTATAAGAGTGTGAAACTTCAATTTACTTTTCTTGGATCTAGATTAATCACAAAATAAGCAAGAAAGAAGGAGAGGAATAGAATGTTAGAAAAATTAAATAAGACAGATTTCTGGAGAATTAATGAATAGGAATAGTATATATACATATATATATACATATGTGTATACATACACATATACATATACATACATATGTGTGTACCTATCTATCAATGTATCCTAGCTGTGCATGATCCCTTCACAAAACCTGATCACATATTAGGACAAGAAAACCTCAAAACAAATGCAGAAAACTTATTAAATGCATTTTTACTGACCATAATGCAATAAAAAATAAAGTACTTTTGAAGCAAATATTAAAAATTAATTGAAAGCTAACAATGCTAAAGAAAGGGTGGGTCAAAAAAAATTATGGAAAGAGTCAATAATTTCTCTTTTTTTTTGGAGGGGAGAAGGCCGGACAATTTGGGGTTAAGTGACTTGCCCAGGTTACATGACTAGTAAGTGTTAAGTATCTGAGGCCTGATTTGAACTCAGGTCCTCCTGATTTCCAGGGTCAGTGCTCTCTATTCAATGATCCACCTAGCTTCCCCCAATAATTTCATTAAAGATGATGACAGCAATGAGACAGCATACCAAAATTTGTGGGTTGTAGTCAAAGCAATACTTAGGGGAAATTTTACATTTCTAAATGTTTCATCAATGGAAAAAGAGAAAGAGCAAATCAATTAATTGGGCATGCAACTAAAAGAACCAAAAGCTTGTGGCCTATCAGTTATATTGTTTTTTTTTTAATTTCCTAGTTTTATCTATTATTATTAGTTCAATTTTTAACTTTCAATTTTTTAATCTGTCCTTTGAGTCTGAGGATTTTTATTTTGGTTTTATTTGGGAATTTTAAATGTATTTGTTTCCCAGGGTTCTAAGTGGATCACAATCTAAATGAAATGGATGAATATTTTCAAAAATATAAATTGTTCAGATTAACAGAACAGGAAACAAAATACTTAAATAACTCTATCTAGGGGGGGAAATATAACAAGCCACAAGTGAATTCCCTAAAAAACCAAACCAAGCCAAAACAAAACAAAAAACACCTCTGATGCCCTATGGATTTACAAGTGAATTCTACCAAACACTTAAATAACAATTCGTTCTAATACCATATAAACAGTTTGGAAAAAAAGATTCTACCAAATTCCTTCTATGACACAAACTATTTTCATTCTTAAATCAGAAAAAGTAAAAATAGAGAAAGAAACCTATAAAGCAGTTTTCCTAACATTTATTGATACAAGAATTTTAAATAAAACTTTAACAAGGGGAGTAAAACAGTATATCACAAAGATAATACACTTTGATCAGGTTGAATTTATATCAGGAATGCAAGACTAGTTCAGTATTATGAAAATCATAGACATAACTGGCCATATTAAGAGCAAGAACAACAAAAATCATATAATTGTTTCAACAGATGTAGAAAAATTTTTTGACAAAGTATAACATCAATCCTGTTCTAAACACTTAAAAGTACAGAAATAAATGAACTTTCCTTAAAATGATAGGTAGACTCTATCTAAAACTAAAATCCAGCATTATCTATAATGAAGTTAAGCTAAAAGTCTCTAATAAGATGAAAGGTGAAGCAAGGATGTCCATTACCACCATTTATATTCAACATTGTACTAGAAATGCTAACCATAGTAGTAAGATAAGAAAAAGAATTGAGGGAATAAGAATAAGAAAAAGAATTACAATAATGAGGAAATAAAGCTATCACTTTTTGAAGATGACAAGATAGTTTACCTAGAGAACTAAAGCAAAAAAAACAATGAACAAGTTTAGCAAAGTAGCAGGATACAAAATACACCCATACATATTAGCAGCAGAAAGAGGAAAACAGTATACATAACAGCTCTTTTCAATGGTATGGTATGGTATCTGAATATAATAGAAGATTATTGCTATGAGAAATGACAAATTGACAGTTTAATGGACAGAGGAAGACCTCTGTGAACTGATGCAGAATGAAGTGAGCAGAACTGGGAGAACAATTTATATAGCGACATCATTATAGAGAAAAACAACTTTGAAAGACTTTAGAACTCTGCTCAATGCAAAGATCAAACACATATCAAAAAGAATGAAGATGACACTTTAATCACATTCTGACAGAGAGGTGATAAACTTAAAATGTAAAAAGAGACATATATGTTTTGACATTGCCAATATAGGAATTTGTTTTTCTGGACTATGCAGCTATGTATTTATTTGAGGTTTTACAAATTATTTTTAATTTGTTCAATGAAAGAAAGGGGGTGATAGTGGAAGGACCAGATTAATTTTTTACAAAAAAGAAAATAAAACTTTTTAAAAGGATATTTGTGCCATAATTTATTGCTATATAGTGATATTATTCTGAATTAAAACTCAGGTAGTGAGCCACATCACCAAAATGGAATGGTGAAAATACTGCATCATCTTGCTACTAAAAAAGGGGGGGAACTGTCTTTAAAATAGGGATGATATTGGGAATGATTGAGAAGTATTTGCTGAAAAAAAAATAGAGCATGTCCATCTATTGGGGAATGGTTGAACAAGTTGTAGTGTATGATTATATTGGAATACTACTGTGCTATAAGAAATGAGCTCAATGACATTAGAAAGACATGGATAGACTTAAATGAAACAATGAAGAGTGAAATGAGCAGACCAAGAGAACATTATATACAGTAACAGCAATATTGTTTTAAGAACAACTTTGGACAAATAAGTCATTTTGAGTACTATAAAAACTCAAACTAACTACAAAGGACACATGAAGAAAGCCATTATCTGTATCCAGAGAAAGAACTGATAAATAGATGTATAGAATGAGTTTACATATATGCATACGTATATAGTATGTGTGTATATATACACACACACACAAGCAAACATTTGTGTCTAATGGTAGCTATCTCTAGGGTGGGGGGAGGGGAAAAAAGAAATTTACATAATACTTTTATTATATATTTAAAAGGAATAGCAAGTTGTACATAATAGATTTGCAGTTTAATGTGCAATCATCATTTTTATTATACTATGTTATGGAAATGCTTGTTTTATTCCATAAATTAAAAAGAAATAAAACAAACAAAAAAGAGAACCTGTGGAGGAAAAGAAAAAAAATAGTGTGTTAAATGGACAGGATTTAAAGTGGACACTATTTGTACACTAACAAACATGTGCTGTGTAATAAAAAAAATTTTTTTTTAAGGTTATGTCCTGTTCTTCCTATATGCCAACTTTGTAGCTACATCTATGCCATATGATTCTTCCTTTTGCTTCTCTCCTAGGGTCCTAGCTGCTTGCAGCTCTAGCTGGTGGACCAAGATGGGCACCCTGAGGTCTGAGTCAATGTCTTTTACCCAGAAAACAATCCTTAAGAATCTAGAAAAGAATACACAATTAACTGCCCAAAGGGCGGAAGGATGATCAAAGAAGAAAAATCAATTAACTACTGTGAGGATCCAAGGAACATATGAATTCACTGAGTCTAGGATAGGATTTTGTGAAGCTTGCCAGGAGCAGACAGCAGCTTTCTTTGTTCCTAGGCTACTATGAGAAAGCTGTTTTTCAAGCTTGTGGGTTCCTGAAATGCTGGCTTCCTACTAGCTAGCATGGATTCTAGCTATCCTCAGAAAGGGAAAGATCAAGAGGAGAACAAAGGAGGCTTTCCTCTCCTCCTGTGCTTAATAAAGATGTCTTTTAAAAATATAATAACAAATTAACTTCTCCACACCCTAATTTCCTCATTTGTAATGTTATGAATTAGACAAGGTGATCTCTAGGGTCTTTTTCAGCTTTGACATTCCATGACAATATTCTATGATAATGATGATAACTAAGAGCATTGAGAATTGGGGTGATTAATTAACCTAATCTCCTTTCCCTCCCTAGGGGCTAGGGTGGGAGAAGGATCATGCCTCCTGGATGCTAGGGGAGTAATTTTTGTATATTTGTGATTGATCATACCTTTTGAAGTAAATATGTATTTGTAAAAACTAATGTGATTGTCAAGACTAAATGGAACTGGGTTTCAGGGGATGATCTACATTTAGGAAAATACCGTCAGTGGGAACTGGAGCCATTTGCAGAGAGATTAAGCCTACACTCTCCCAAACCTCCTTAAGGGTATAATTGAACCTACCTGGCCTTCAGGTAGTGGCCTCCTACTGGGGTTTGGGGTAGGCAATGTTAAACTATATTTATATATCTGTGTCAAGATACCTCCTCAGAGAATTATGATGAAAGGAGCTGTCCATCTCCAGAAAAAGAACTGGTGGAGTCTGAATGTAGACTTTACTTTCTTTATTTTTCTTGGGGTTTTTTGGTGGTGGTGGTGGGGAGGGTTATGTTTTCTTTCACAGCATGACTCACAAGGAAATGTGTTTTGCATAACTATACACGTATAAGCTATGTCAAATTGCTTGCCTTCTCAATGGAGGGGGGAGGGGAGAAGGGCAGGAGAGAGAATTTAGAACTCAATTTGAAAAAAAAGAAAGGATGTTAAATTGTTTTTACATGTAATTGGGGGAAAATAAAACATTAATTTTTTTTTAAAAAGATATCTCTTTAGAGTACCTAACATTACTTCTCCAGTTTGCCTATTTCAGTCAGAAAGAGCAAGCTTTTTTATTTCTTTTTAATATGGTTTGGAGTATTGATGCATTTTATTTTGACACAATAGACCCTTTCCAACAGATCCTTAGACACCAAAAAAAAAAAAAACATCCTACATACTCTATTCCCACAAAAATTTATCAATTAACAGAAAGACAGGATGTGTTGGAAGGAGAAAGTTTTTTAGAAGCTTTTTAGACAACTGTGGAAAACAGCAAGGTTGGCAAATTCTGCCACATCCTGCCACCTCTGACATAATGGTTTCAATTATTGATTAGTGAAGAGTCCTAGAGATTTCAGTAGCTAACATTTCTTTTTAAATTGCTTATTATGGTGAAAAAGTACATAAGGAATTGACACCAATTTATAAGAGTGTTAACCCATTTCTCAACAGATAAATAGTCAAGAGATTTGAACAAGCTAGATGATGGCAATAAAAAGACAAAATAAAAAATAGACCTTGCCCTCAAGGAACTTATATTCTAATTTGGCCAGAACATATTGCAAATAGTTCTTGCTTTACATAAATTTGTATTACACAAATTCAACTTCGCATAAAATAACAAGACTAAACTAAAAACGAAACCCTCCAAGAAGGCAGAAGAAGGCTGCACAGAGAGACTGCTACTGCAGTAGGCACTGCTTGATCAGGGGTTTGACTTGAGACCTCCAGGGCTGAGAAAGAAGACCTTTTCCCCTCTCTACCTACCCACCAACCTGTCCTTGCGGGGTGTCTGTCCTCCCTCAGTTTGGGCTTCTGTACCCATGTCCCTGGTACTGTCCTCTTCTGTCTGTGTCCATATCTGACCTCCCCAGTGTCTGCCCCCTCCCAACCTTCTTTCTCTCATTTCAGTCCATGCCTCCACATGGCTGGACCTGCCTCATGTTCCTCTTTCTGCTCTCACTTTTCTGTCCCCAGCCCTGTGAATCTTGGACCATTCTTCTCCCTCCATTTGAGCCAAACTCCCCTCTTCCTTTCCTCCCTTCCTTCCTCCCTCCCTTCCATCCCTATGTCCCTGGGCAAATTCACATTATATAAAAATTGCTTTGTGTAGATGTCCGTAGAAAAATCCACTTACATGAAGAGAGAACTTTCTATATCTATGAAGAGGAAATAGAGCCTGGAACAACTCCTTGAAGGACTTTAAATGAAAGCTGCATTTTATCCTAGAGAGAGCCATGAAAGGTTGTTTTAAATGGAAATTACATGGCTTAAAAGTTGTCCTAAACCTCACTAAATCATAAATTCTCCCAAAAATCTACTTTCAGGGTGGTATGTTCTATCACTTGTAGCTATATACTATGGCAATATTGCTCTTAGAGAAATGAGATCTTCAGCACTTTTTGTGGGAGCAAAGAATTTGAAACAAAGAAGATGCCCATTGATTGAGGAAGGGCTAAGGAAATATTGTACATTAGCAGCCCTCAATTTTTTTGGTCTCAGGAGCCTTTTATATGTCTAAAAATTATTGAGGATCTCAAAGAGTTTTTGTTTATGTGGATTATACCTATTGATATTTACCAAGTTAGAAATTAAAAGCGATAATCTTATAAATACATATCAATTCATTAAAAAAAACAAACCTATTACATATTAACACAACATATTTTATGAAAAGTAACTATTTTCCAAAACAAAAAAATTAGTGAGAAGAGTAGCATTGTTTTACGACTTTTGCAAATCTCTGTAATGTCTGGCTTAATAGAAGACAACTGACTATTGTATCTGCTGGTACATTTAATCTATGTCAATCTGTTGTTTTGGTTGAAATTTATGAAGAAAATCTAGCCTCACACAGA
Source organism: Petaurus breviceps papuanus (assembly GCF_028583685.1). NCBI lineage: Eukaryota > Metazoa > Chordata > Mammalia > Diprotodontia > Petauridae > Petaurus > Petaurus breviceps. The sequence goes on from NW_027187380.1 coordinate 3,792,732, forward strand.
TATGTTGTTGGAAAATGGAGGAATATTTTAGTAGCCAAATAATGTCTTAGTATCATTATGAAAGTAGTTTTGACCTCAGGATCTTCTGAAATGTTCCGGGGGCTTCTAGGAGGTCCTCCAACTGCACTTTGAGAACTACTGGTATACGTGAACATAACAGAATTCCTGCACAATAAGAAATGATGAATATAAAAAATTCAGAGAAGTGAAAACTTACGCAGAATAAAGTAAGCAAAGTCAGGAAAATAAGATATACAATGACTACCACAAAATAAGCAGAAAAATTAACAGGAAGAGCAATAAGATGAAACTGAAAGCAATCTAATTTTCATGAGCAAGTTTGATTCCAGAAAAAAAAATTAAGAAAATGTATTTCCTTTCCCTCTTTGCATCAGTGGGAGCCTGTGGGTATGAGATATTGCATAACATTGTAGTTACAGTTGATGTATTAGTTTTACTGAACTATTTCCCCTCCTCTCCTTTCCTCTTTTAATCTTTTTTTTTCCTAAAACGGACAGGTCATTATGCAAGAAAGGAAAGAGGGACATTTCCATATATATATATATATATATATATATATATATATATATATATATATATGTCAAAGAAAAGATATTAATACTAATATCATTCCATGATTTAGGCTCAAATGTACCAGAAACAGTTATATTTAATTTATTATTATTTTCTATGCAAGCCATTTCTAGCACTTTTTCCTCATCCACATGTCTCATGTAAAGTGGCTTTATTCCTTCCTCTTCCATCCCATTTCCTCTGAAAGACTGCCCCCTTTGTCATCCCTACTCACACTTGTTTTCAGTCTCTTCCTGTATAGAGGCTCATTTTCTATTGTCTACAAATGCCCATGTCTCCTTTATCCTGAAAAAACCCTCATTTGATCCTTCCACCTCTGCTCTCATCCTATATCTCTTCTGCTCTCATAGCTAAACTCCTCAAAAAGGCCATCTACAGCAGGCGTCTCCACCTTCTCTCCTCTTACTCTCTTCTTAACCCATTATAATCTGACTTGCAAACTTATCATGACTTTGAAACCACTTTCTCTAAAGATAGTAATGATCTTTTATTTGCCAAATTAAATTACCCTTTTTCTATCTTCATTCTCCTTGACGTCTCTACAACTACTGACTCTCTTGATCATTCTTTCCTCCTTGATACTTTCTTCTCTCTAGGCTTTTGAGACACCACTTTCTCTTCGTTCTCCTCCTACTGTTTGCCCCAAGAACAAACACTAAAATCTGAAATAGTTTCAGAAAGAAATTTATTTGGTCATTTGGCAGAGGAGAGAGCCAAAAGTAGGGGTAACTCCCTATGTAGTCTTAGCAGCCCTAAGGGTCTTCCCCTCACAGTATGATATTTTTTTTTTTATTAAAGGGGGCATCCACTTCTTAAAGTGGCCTATTCACTGAATGGGCATTGCCTCACTCAAAGTGAGAACTTGAAAAGACCTTAGTTTAAAAGGGCCAGGGTCTCCCACTGCATCCTGGGACATCTCCACTCATCCTGATCAATATTTGGCCACTGGACCCAGATGACTCTGGAGGAGAAAGTGAGGCTATAACTTTGCACAGCCCTCACTCACTCAAATCAAAGTCATTTGTAAGTCATGCCATCATCTCCCTTATGTTATGGTCTTCTTTGAGAATGAAGGACAAACCACAACCACAATACAACATTATATAGAGTTCAGATAAGGGCATGAAGACATTTGCATGATTTGCTTCACATAGGCAGTAGGTTGTCTGTAGAAAAGGGTAGTTTGAGGTTTATATCAGTATGTAAGTCAATCTAATTTGGGGAACTCCAAACACAAGTTTTGGGTGGAACTCAAAATACACGATTTGAACGAACCCCAAACAAGCCCTGGGTTCCTAAACCCTTACCTCTTCCTATCTTCCCTAATCCTCCTCCTAGTCAGTCCCTCAGGCTCATAACTAAAAGTTATGCTTGACTCCTCACTATCTTTGATTCCTTCCATATCCAATCTTTTGCCACAGTCTATTGATTTCACTTTTGCAACATCTTTGCATACATCCTCTTCTCTCCTCTGACACTGACATTCCTTGTGGCCATCCACCTTGCCTAGATGTCTCTGAAGGCAGCCTGACTTCTACAGAAGCTTTTGGGTTAGACAAATTTTCTAGTCACACAAAGCTAGGTTCAAATTATATTTATAAATGATAAAATAAAATACCTATCTGACTGCTATGAAAATAAAAATGCATCTTCCTTCTCTGTCTCTTTGGTAGGATCCTCTTAGGTGTCCCTCAGGTTTCTGTCCTAGGCTCTTTTGTTTTCCCTCACCCTTCACTTGGTGAGTTCATTAACTCCCATGATTTAATAACTATTTCTATGCTGATGATTCTCAGATCTACCTGTCCTTCCCCAATCTCTCTGCTGACCCCTAATCTCCATATTTAACTGCCTTTCAAATATCTTGAAGTGGGGGGGTGTACATAGCATTTGTTCCTCTTCCGGCCAGAAACTCTGAAGGTCTTCACCTCCCAGATTAATTCTTTTATGAAGGTGAACCAGGCCATCTTTTGCCTTAATTACTGAATGGGCTTTGCCTCAGACAAACTGAGACCTGGGAAAGACCTTAGCTCAAGCAGGTGAAGGTCTCCCACTGCTTCTGGGGCCATCACCAGTCATCTTGACCTATGTCTTACCACCGGACTCTGATGACTCTGGAGAAGAGAGTGAGGCTAATGACTTCACACAGCCCTGCCTTATTTCAATCCAATTCACTTGCAGGTCAAGACATCACCTTCTTGATGTCATTAGTCCTCTTAAAGAATGAAGGACCACCGCCACCACCACCAACGTCTTGAACTGGATAATAAGTAGATATTTTAAACTCAGTATGTCTAAGAGAGAACTTCTTATTTGTCCCTCTAAACCTTCCCAGTCCCTCAGGCTTGCAACCCAGGAGCTATCCTCAACTCTTCACTATCTCTCACCAATCTGTTGGCAAGGCCTATTGATTTCATCTATGCAACATCTCTTTAATATGCCCCTTTCTCTCCTCTGATACTGCCACCACTATAGTGCAGGCCCTTATTACCTCATGCCTTCATTACTACAATAGCCTACTAGTGGGTCTGCCTGCCTCAAGTCTTTCCCCACTCAAATCTTTCCTCTGTTCAGTCACCAAAGTGATTTTCCTAAAGCACAGGTCCAGTTATGTCACACCATTACACCACCCCCATTCAGTAAACTCCAGTGGTTTCCTATTGCCTCCAGGATCAAATACAAAATTTTCTCTTTGGCATTCAGAGTCCTTTATAACCTAGCCAGAAGTGGGGACCCTGCAGCCTCAAGGCCACATATAGCCTCCTAAGTCCTTGGGTGCCACCCTTTGACTGAGTCAAAGTTTATAGAACAAATCCTTTTTTGTTTTTTTTTTTTGCTGCTTTTTTTGGGAGGGCAATTGGGGTTAAGTGACTTGCCCAAAGTCACACGGCTAGTAATTGTGTCAAATGTCTGAGGCTGTATTTGAACTCAGGTCCTCCTGACTTCAGGGCCAGTGCTCTATTCACTGCACAACCTAGCCGCCCCTGAACAAATCCTTTTATTGAGGGGATTTGTTCTGTGAAGTTTGGATTCAGTCAAAGGGTCACACTTGAGGGCCTAGAAGTTCACATGTGACCCATTCATGAGGTCCTAGCCCCTTCCTACTTTTCTAGTCTTCTTACAGTTTACTCTCTGACACATACTCTGATCCAGTGACACTGACCTCCTGACTATTTCACAAACAAGACATTCTATCTCTTGGTTCTGGGCATTCCCTATGCCTGGAATGTTCTCCCTCCTTGACTCTGACTAGACATCCTTGACTTCCTTGAAGTCTCAGTTAAAATCCTACTTTCTTATGAAGCCTTCCTAAGTCTCTCTCTCTCTCTCTCTCTCTCTCTCTCTCTCTCTCTCTCTCTC
>NW_027187380.1:3796782-3878000 GCF_028583685.1 Petaurus breviceps papuanus
TCTCTCTCTCTCTGTCTCTCTCTCTCTCTGTCTCTCTCTCTCTCTGTCTCTCTCTCTCTGTCTCTCTCTCTCTCTGTCTCTGTCTCTCTCTCTGTCTCTCTGTCTCTCTCTCTGTCTCTCTCTGTCTCTCTCTCTCTGTCTCTCTCTCTCTGTCTGTCTCTCTCTCTCTCTCTGTCTCTCTCTCTCTTTTGAAGCAATTGGGGTTAAGTAACTTGCTCAAGGTTACACGGCCAATTATTTTTGTGTGGGTGTTAAGTATCTAAGGCCGGAACTAATCCCGGGTCTCCCAACTCTGGGGCCGGCACTCTTACTCACTGAGCTACCTGGCCACCCCTTCCTAAATCTCTCTTAATTCCAGAACCTTCCCCCTCTTAATTATTTCCCATTTTTCCTGTATCGTGCTTATTTTATATATATATTTGTTTGCATATTGCCCCCCTGAGTAGGTTGTAAGTTCCTTGATGCTAGGGACTGGTTTTTGTTTCTTTTTGTATTCCTAGTGTTTAGGACAGTGCTTGGCACATAATAGGTGCTTAATAAATGTTTCTCGGTTGATTGTAGAGATGTCCAAACTGGCATAGTCCTCTCCCTTTGCCCTCTGACACGACTCTCTGCCCTAAGAATATTTTAGGTAACATTTATAGGAACCTTGAACAAGGAAAAGATATCTTCAAGTACAATTTAAATTAACATTCCAGAATTTTTCAGGTATCCAAGTTGCTAGCTTAAATTCTATTATTCCTGAACTACTTCCCTCCAGAAATCAGTCAGGTCCCTCTTGGAGATCTACAAAGAAAATCTAAATTGAATTGGAAAAAGGCAGAGTGCCTCATGTATAATCGCTTATGAGACAGGAAAGTCTATGATCTTTTCTGGACCAGAGTTCAGAGTCATCACCTTTAATCCATTTCCCTAAGAAAGGCCTTTTTTTCCTTATCATCCTACTTTTGAAGAGGCTTTTCCTAGAGGTCTGGAAAGGGTTTTAGAAAGAAATATTCTTTCTTAAATGTTTCTAGGGAAACTAAAAAGGTGGTATTTGAATATGCTCTTATAAGACCAACGGAACATTCTGATAATAAGGGTGTTTTCTCTCCACATTATTAACAGCTAATATACAAAGCAGAATCTTGTATGCTCTATACTTCTCAGTTTTGTGTCACAATGCTCCACTCATACAACTACAACTTTAGTTCAGTCTCTCATCATTCCCCTTCTTTGTCTCCCTTTAAAAAAAGTACTTTGTAAGGTCCTTATTTGTCCAGAGAAATTCTATTGCAATCTCCAAACATTCATCCACTGTTCTGTTTGGCTGACAACTTCTTATCTATTTCTTTTGCAGTGAGACAGACACATTTTCCTCAGGACAGAGAAATCCAATGCCTTTTACCTTTACCGATATCAAAAATATTGGAAAGCCTGGTGGCAAAGCTATTACCATTCAGCTCCCTCAAGTGGAGTACATCAAATGAACCTGGATGTCTCTTCCAGTTGATGAGTTTTTGGAGGAAACTGGAGTTGTGATTAGCCCAGGGTCATATAACTAGTATGTGTCTGAGTTCAGATTTGAACTCAGGTCCTCCTGACTCCTAGGCCAGTGATCTATTCACTGCACTACTTAGCTGCTCCAGTTGGTGATATGTCAAGAGAATTTTAGTACTTGATCTATTGCTGCCATTTGTTTAAGACAGCGAGTCACATCATTGCAGAATTTAGTTGACTTCAAACTTTAGCTCTAATGATTAACTTGTTAATGATAAGAGAATTTCAAGCCCAGCTATATTACCTCTAATTACTTATGTTATGGGAATTTTAAATTTCTTTTTATTCTTCCTACATCTTTTGGCTAATATTAACCTCACCCTACCCAAACCTGTCCCATGGGATGTGAAAATTTATTTAAGAGCTATAAACATTCCTTAGATAAGAAACCAGAGGAAAAATCTCAACTGTACTTGACTCCTGGCCATATGTAAACCCTCCTCCTTAACCAGTCTATTTGTTAATCCTCTAAAGTAGTTTAATTTGAAACCTGACAGTTTACCCAGAGTTTATTTGACAAAGTTTGTTTCTTAGAGGATGTATAAGATCTACTTAACTGTTTAAGTTTGTTCAAATTTTATAACATTGAAAGAATTATGGATCTCTCTTTTCTTTAACTTTTATGGTCTAAAAGGAATGCACAAGATTGCAATATATAAATGAATTATTTCCTTGTCACTTTGACATAATTTTGCCAATAAGAAGCCTTGTCAGAATCCTTCAGGTTTTTGTTGAGGCCTGAACCAATGCTTAAGCATAATAATAAAGCCTAGGTTGTTACCTCCATAATTTCTGGGTTGTAGTTATATATGTGTGTGTGTGTGTATGAATGTATATATGTATGTACACATGCATACAGCAGCAGTTACCCACCACAAGAACTCAGAGAGGAGATATTTCTCCTATAACACTTAAGATGAATATGTCAAGTAACTAGGTATAGCTGAGATATTAATGGTTAGTCTACAAATTTCAATTATATCCCTGGTGTTTACTGACCAGTTTATAATTTTCAGTTTATAATAGTCTATAACGGATATAGATCTTTCACTTCTGCTATCTGTTCTTTGATCTTTGCCTTCCCTTTCTGCCTCTGTATAATTCCATTGTACCTCTCCTACCTATGTAACTAAGTCCTATGTAAGGCTGCTGAAAATGACTGCTCAGGACAGTTTTGTATACCATGGAGTCTATGCTGACCATAACATAAGCTGGTTATTAAAATGTAAAGGTTATATCCATGTGGACCTTTCCATCAATCTTGATGAACATGTATATCTTAACCTCATCCCTCACCAAAGCATTCTTGGGTCAATTTCAGAGGAAAATGGTGAGCATTCCTCAGCTTATGGGAGGGAGGGCACAGGTTTGGGGAGGGGTGCCTTTGGATGGTCTGGTAGCAAATACTCTGGTGAACTCATCAAGCATCCAATGCTTGGAGAACTCCAATCCATCCTTCACTTAACTGCAGGGGTGGTTTTTCTAAAGCAGATGTTTAGTCATGTCATTCCTCTGCTCAGTAAGCTCAGGTGGTTCTGTTTCCTCCAAGATGATTTGCTCTGAGAGGCATTTAAAGCTTTTCATAACCTGGTCCCTTCTTACCTTTCCAGTTTTCTTATATCCCTTTCTGCACACTCTGTGATTCAGCAACTCTAGCCTACATCCAAAAAATGCTCAAACACTTACACTCCATATCTTGTCTCTGTGCCATTGTTCCAGGTAAACGCTCATTGCCTGGAATGTCCTTCTCACCTCTGCTTCTTTTCAGTCTCCTCCCCAATTCTTTCAGTATTTATCTCAAGCCCTACCTTCTTTAAGAGGCATTTTCCTTGTCATCTCAGGTGCTAGTACCCTCTCATTTCAGATTATCTTCCATCTAGTCTGTATACATTTTATATGTATCTAGTAATTATCGTGTTATCTCCCTAGTTAGAGTGTATGTTCCTTGAGGGGAAGGATTCTTTTTTATTTTTGCCTTACTTTGTATCCCTAGATCTTAACACAGTGCCTGGAATAAAGTAAGTGCTTAATAAATGCTTCTTGACTAACTGAGCATGGAAATATGACCAGAGGAAAAGAGAAGAGAGTGGATGATCACGCTGAGAAATTTTGAGTAACAGAGGAGGGGAGCTTAGGGAGTTCTGGTGGCAATGATTCAATCTTTTCAGTGAATTAGGAAGCTGAGTGACTGTTATAAGGGTATGTGGAGGAACTTGGGGGGGGGAGAAGTACATGATCTTGGGGACTTGAATAGAGAAGAAATGGTTTCTAGTTCACAGAGATTGTGAGCAATGAGATGGAGACATTAATAGGGGCTAGGAAAATGGATTGTTAGGCAGCAATGATGGTCCATCTAAGATTATGCCCCATTTATTTGGGTGAGTTAAATCAGCTCAATTTCATGACTTTCTCTAGAGATATTTTGTAGCATAGGTACAGGAACATCTAAATCTGATGGTGGAGATAACCCCAGGACAAGAATAGCATGTCCAGACTAGTGGAAGGTCAGTGGAACAAAAAACTCTGTAGCAGCTAGTGAAACATTAAAGTAGTAAAAAATACAGAATCAAGGTCAAGTTTGGAGATTAGTGAGGTGAGAGAGGCAGAGATTAATTTAGAGAACAGGGATGGGTCAAAGGAACAGAAGAATAGATAAAAATAGGTTTAATGTGAGTAAAAGAATGGAGGAGGTGGAAATAGGCACAGCCAGAGGCAGAAGGAAGCAATGACAGCATTTGTGGATATTTGGAAGAATCCAGGGACAGTCTCTGCAGAGAAGAGTTCCTGGACCAAACAAGGGAGCCCCAGGTCCAATCAAGAATCAATGTGGAGCAACAGCAAGGGATGAGGCCATGATGTAGAGAACTATGAAATAGAGGAACTAGGCAGGTCTGGTCAAAGCAGCTGACTGTCCACCCTCAGATCTCTCTCCTTTCAGGGGTGCCTCAGTCATAGTTTAGCACTATAAGTCTAGAGGACTAAACAAGTCCCTAGGTGAATTGGGGCTCATCATTAGTAAAGGAATCGATTTTATAAAAACCCTTTTTTGTTGGTGGAGGGGAACCCTCCTATATAGAGGACTGTATATGCCCCTAAATAAAATAGAGATCAACCAGCAAGGGAAGAATGTTTTCTGTTTGTTCAACAGCTTGGGTGGGGAGAGAGTTTTCTCTACATTGTGTTTTCTGTCAGGTAAAATAAAGTCTGTTCAGTATTTGATATATTCGTAGCTTGAGTGCTTGCATGAGAATTGAAGATCCTTTTCCCATTTTTGTAGAGACCGAGACACAAATTAATTTGGTGCTCACAAGGTGAGGCAGGAGCTGAAGAATATGATTTTTGGAAAACCTTCCATGATAGAATCCATTTCAATGTATATCCAGAGCTTCAGAAAGAAAAACACTTTTGTGTAGCCAAAAGTAATGCAATGAAGACCATACACTAAAATCATTTCCTGTACTCATCAGATAGCATGTCAGACCTAAGTCATGCCTTATTTGTCATTATTTTAGATATAATCCCAATAACCTGGGCACTTTGGTTTCCAAGTACCCCATAGAAGGGGATGGTGACTCCCAAAGGCCAATGTAATGCTAACGGCAAAGAAAAGAAACTACTTGAAGACATAGCAACTGGGGCCAGGGACAAATGGATTGCTATAACCTAAATGAACCCTTGGGGTTTCACTCCATTACGCTATAAGGAATACCTGATTAATGACTATGAGTCATGAAAAGTTGAATTCTATTTAAGAGGGCAGAGATTGCCTTCTTTGGAAAGATATTTCTCAAGCACCTATAATGCATTATGCTGCTTTTATACAATCTGTGATTTCACTGGGAATAGGGAACATTAAGGAGAGGAAACTCCTTCTACCACAATAGGTCAGGCAGCTGCTCTTCAGCTGATCATCATAGAGAAGTGCCATATTTCTGAGAGGTTGAGTCATTTGCCCAGGATCCCACGGCCAGTCTGTGTCAAGAGGTAGGACTTGAACCTATGCTTTCCTGAGTCTAAGTTTGACTCTATTGTGGCCTGCTGCTCTTGCACCATTCGTGTACTTGCTTAATAAATGTTTTGTTGACTGGATGAATGAAAATTATACTAAGTAAATGAAATTTCAGGACTTGGGCAAATTGAAAGTTTTTGGAAAATTTTGTGGAATAACTATTCTCCCCTACTGCATTCCCCACCCCCACCCCTCAAAGTCAGTGACAAGTGACATTCCTGAATTTTACTTACTTCTCTTTGTGCTTTGGCTTCTTGAATCAGGGTCAGGCTATCAGATTTTGATCCCACTGATGACAAAACAGACTGTAATTTTTGTTGGTCCAGGGATGAGTTTGAAAGTTGATCCAAACTAAGAAGAAAGAACAGATTTAAAGATGTGACACTGAACAAAACATCCACTCCCACTTTATTCAGCTCCATTTTCCTTCTTATAAAATCAATGATATTTTCTCATTTTCATAAATACCATAGAGCAAAGAAAGGGGTACCTTCTACACTAACATCACAATGCCAGAGGAATACTCTGAACTGCTTGGAGATGGATTATCCCTTGTGTTTTACTCTCCTGCCTTAAAACTCAGATACTTAGGGCTTCATTGTTACCATAGTATTACAATGATTCAGAGTCCTTGGAGTGCCCCTTTTTCTAAAAAACACATTTTATTAAATCTTTTGTTTGTTGATCACCTGTTTCTCAATGTGTCCCTCTTCCCCTTTCTCTCCAGTAGGTCCTTACGAAAAGAGGATTATTTTAAAAAGGGAACTAAAAGAGCTTAGCAAAATTAAAATGGCAAAAATGTCAGTTATATTCAATATTCCATACCCACATAGTCCCACTTCTGCAAAGCAAGGCATCCACCTAAGCCATTAAAATTTTGTAGCATTTAGTTTTGTTTCTTTTGCTGTTGCTGCTTTTTAAAACTTACATTGTTGTTTTTAGGTATATATTTTTTTTCTCCAAGTTCTGCTCACTTCCATGCTTTTCTGCATTAATCATGTTATTTCTTATGATATGGTAATATTCTTTAACCTTCATGTACCACAATTTGTTTAGAACCATTCCTCCATCTGCTTTGTTTCCAGCTATTTGTTACTGCAAATATTGTAAATATTTTGGTGTGTATGGGCCCCCCTTTTTTGTCAACTGATTTCCTTGGGGTATATGCCCATCAGTAGAATCTCTGGGTCAAAGGATATGGATACTATAGCAACTTGGTTCACATGATTCCAAGTTGCTTTCCAGAACGGTTGGATCAATTCATTGGTTGTCTTTATACAAGCCTCCACCTTGACTCTTCCTCTCTTCTGTCATTTATGAGATTTTTTGGAACTTTATTTCTTATGGTTATGGATGGTTTGGGTTTCTTCTTTTGAAAACATTTCATTGCAAGTCACTTTACCCCAATTGCCCAGCCTTCCCCCCTCCAAGAATAAAACAAAACAAACAAAGAAACAAAAAGAAAACTGTTCATATCCTTTGACAACTGACCTATGGGAAAATGACTTTTGTTCTCATGTGTTTTGATTAGTTGTCTATACAAATCTTGGATATCAGACTCTCATCAGATATATAGGCTTGTTTTTCTCCAGTACACCAATTCCCTTCTTATCTTCATTGCATTAATTTTGTACATGCAAACAAAGTTCCTGATTTTCTTATCGTCACCTCTCTCCTTTGTTTGCTATACTTGTGACAAACAGATGATCTGGTTAATAGCTAATCTTTTTGTGGTGTGTTTTTTAGTATTCAGAGCATGTATATATTTGGAATTTAATGTGATATACTAAGTAAAGCATTAGTTTATGTCTAATTTTTGCCAGGTTGTTTTCTGGTTTTGTCAGTAATTTCTGTCAAAGAGGAAGTGTTTCCTGGGTATTTTATATTTGGGGTTTTATTGAATATGTAATTATTGAATGAAATTATTTCTGATAATTCCTTGTCTAGTCTGTGTCAGTGACATATCATCTTTCCTATTTTTTAACCAGTACCCAATTGTTTTGGTGATTATTGCTTAAAAATACAATTTGAGCTTTGGAAATGCTATTTCCCCATTCTTTCCTACATTTTTCATGATTTCCTTTGATATTCTAGATTTTTGTTCTTCCTAATGAATTTTGCCATTGTTTGTCCAGCTCTGTAAAGTTTTCCAGGGTAGTTTAGTGTAATGGTCATGGGAATTTGAAGATCTTTCCTGCCCCTTAATAAGCCTAAGGGAATTTGAAGACCTTCCCTGTTTGGAAAATATACTCTGCTCCCTAATAGGCTGAATGTAATTGCATGGAACCTCTGGTGGGAGGAGTTTGTGAAGGGTGGAACAGAGCCCACAGGAAGCTGGGAGTCAGAGCGAGCCAGACTGGGGAAGAGAGAGGATACTCAGGCAAAGAGTCAGGCTCCTGAGCATAAGCTGTTTTTTTCTACCTGCTGTGACAGCTGAACTTATGTTGGTTTGTGGGAAGGTGTATCAGCAATGCCATATTCACAATGCCTATAGAGATTACAAATATGCTGATATAATTATCCATTACAAAATACGTCATGTTTGCCATATGAGGAAATAAACTAGAAAATTTATTAAGATACCAAAAGACTGAGTCCCAAAACCAGAAAGTGAAAGCCATCAGAGTAGTTATGATATTGGCACAGGTAGATAAAGTAGAAAGCACCCACATTCTCAAGCCTTTAAAACAGAACAGGCTACCTCAGTCAAAGGTCCTCCTCTCCCCACTCACAGCAACCACCCAGCGTCCTGGAAGCGCGCTCCCAGCAGCTCCGGCCCCTGGCAGTCCTCAGCAGGAGTCCTTAGCAGAAAGTCCTTAGCAGTCCTAACTCAAAAAGGGCTTCGCGCTGCCACTGCCTCTGCTGCTGCCGCCGTCACCACCACCGCCAGCCAACGCAGGAACGCTAGCTTGGCTTCCGCTTCCTCTTGCTCCGCCCCTTCCTGCTACATCAGCAAGTCCAACAGGGCATGGAAGATCTTTAAATCCCATAACCCTTACAGAAGGCTAAAGGATGCTATGGTTCTCTGTGCTGTTGTGGCTTATTAATTTCTTTGCTAATATGATGGAAGTGGCTTACTGGTTTTGGGATTCGATTTTCTGGTGTCTGAATAAACGTTTTGCTTCTGTCTTCTATATGGAGAGCATGTTCTATTTTGCGATAAAGCACCATATGGGAATATTTATAGCCACAGTTCGTGCTGTAAATATTGCTTTGGTACTACATTTAGTATAGTACTCATTCTATAAATTAATTTCAATAGCATCATCATCTTTACTATATTGGCACAGAGCAGCCAGGAGCATGGAATCTCTGAAGTAGTGTTTGGTAATTGTATCTATAAAAGTGTCGAGTGTGCTTTGACAGAACAAATCCCCAAGTACTTTGTGCATTTTGTTCTTATTTTGAATGGAACTTTCCTTTTTATTATTCCCTCCTGAATTCTGCTATTGCTATCTAGAATGCTCTTGATTTTTATGCATTTATTTTCTAAACCTGCACCTAGGCTATTCTACATCATCCATCGTAGGAATCGGGATGTGGACAAGAACTGCGATTTCCTTGCTATCAGTAGCCCCACTGAGGAAACATCCCTATTCCAATATGGATTCTGTGACTTAGAGCATAGCCTAGAATACTAAGAGTTTCAGTGACCAGCATAGGATCACCCAGTCACCAGGTATCAGTAGCAGAACTTGGACCCATTACTTCCAGGCTCTGGAGCTGAACTCTATTCATTATATTATTCTGAAATGATGGCATCAGAAAAAGGGACATTTTTTTAATGCCTTTCATTTATTTTTCTTGCCTTATTGTTCTCTCTCACATTTTTGGAAGCATAAGATATAATAGTAGGGAAAGGAGGAAGGCTCTTGTTTAGATCAGTCTTCACCTTTCAGTTGTAAAGGACCTTGGGGGCCACCCTGCCTTTAACCTGTACCTGAACAAGAATGTCCTCTGAAACATCCCAGACACTTGTCATCCAGTCTTCAGTTGAAAACCTGAAGCAGCAGGGAACCCCCAATGCCCCAAGGCAGCTTCTTCACTACGTGCCTAATACTGAGGTATTTCCTTCCTTTCTCTCAGAAATGATCTTCTACTACTCCCAGCTCTGCTCTATAGGCTTATGGATTTTCCACTTGGGTTGCATCAGTTTTCTTTTCTTTTCACATTCTGTCCTCTGCCCCAAAACGTCCCTTTTGAGGTGAAAGTTTACAATTAATTCAGTCTTAAAGAGCAACTTTTTAGGAAAAACTCTCAATTGAAGTCATGTCAACTGGCATTTTTTTGGGTGCTAGGTGCCATGATAAGATCTGAGAATACATAGGCATTTCTGCAGGTTTTTTCCCTAACTTCTTTTTAAAAGAAGGGAAACAAAGCATCAATAAATAAAATTGATTTTGGTTGTCGTTCAGTCATCTCAATCATGTCTGACTCTTGGTCACCCCATTTGGGGTTTTCTTGGCAAAGATACCAGAGTATTTTGATATTTTCTTCTCCAGATCATTTTACAGATGAAGAAAATGAGGCCAACAAGGGTTAAATCACTTCCCCAGGGAGTTGATAAGTGTCTGTGGCCGCATTTTCACTCAGGTCTTCCTGACTCAAGGCCTGACCCTCTACCTACTGTGCCACCTAGGTTATGCATTTTTTAAGAGAAAAGAAAAGAAACATACTCACCCTATGTGCCAACTTGTTCCAAAGCATCTCCCATCCATTGCCTTTTCATAGATTGTTATATCTTCAGAAGATGGTGGATAGGATGGCATGCTGTCCCTGGAGGGAGCGGGTGAGGCTTCTATGAGAGACTCTCAGTGCAATTGTGACTCCTCAGCAACTCCAGACCTAGAGTTTAGTGATGGCTCAGTGGTGTCAGCTTCCCCTTGGCCAATGGAGGACAAGCTGTCTTCATGCCAGTTCCCAAAATTCCGAGAATAGGTATTGAGACAGTTCCTATTTACGGGAAAATGGTTCCCTGGATTTATTGAATCCAGAATTGACAGCTGACAAATCCACTGAGGCTGAGGAGGTGAAAGTGAAGGCCCACAGTTCACACTTTCAAATGAATCTTCTTGAACTGTTCTCTGCTTCAGCTGGTAGGAGCTCCTACCTCTCGCCCAAGAGTGTCTCTGAGAACCTCCCTCTCCCCAGTGGGCACCTGTTTCTGGAGGACACTCAGATCTTCCTTCACAATCAGCTAAGTGACTGAGTATGGTGTCAATGTCAGTCACTAGCTTGTCGTCAGAAGCTCTTAATCTGGTGCCAACAGGAGATGATAGTATGGAACCAGATTGCATAGCTCCTTCAGTTTCAGAGGCTGGAGCTCCACTCCTTCAGAGTGGGTTCCTCCTATTGTGGCCAAAGGCCCACTAGGATCAGTATCAATCAGCTCCTTGTCCCCTGGTGATTCAAGGTGGTCCTGTGAGCCATCCATAGCTGTTTAGAGAAAGAAGAGGGGAAAAAAGGATGGGGTGAGAGGAGGGCTCTGGTAGGAAACAGAGGTCAACAATGATATAGTTGGGGAAATACTGAATTTTGAATCCTTCTGCTATGTATTCCCTACCTTGTGACACTAGGTAAATCACTATACCTCTTTGGGTCTCAGTTTCCTCATCTGTAAAATGAGGCCGTTGGATGAATGGATTGTTAATGTCTTTTCCAGCTTTTGAAATCCCATGACCTACTTGTATGCTCTAAAACTGCCCTAAATAAATGAAATGGAAAATTAATACTAGTTTTAGAGCATACATCCACAGCAGATTTTGGAGTATCTTCTCTGCAGAGTACCCTTTGCCTAACAATGTCGATTTTTAAAAATCCCAGCAGAAATAGACATGACCCTCTAAGAGTCATAAAGTGCCCTGCATATATATTATCTAATCTTAGTATCACAAACCCTATGGTGTCAGTATCATAAGTAGTTGCCCATTTTACAGAAAAGGACTAATTGAGGGGAGACAGCTGTGAAGGAGTTGCAGAGGGGTGCTGTAGAGAGTGCTAATCACTTGCTGATCAAAGAACTGAGAACGGTTTCAGTAGGCATGGCCCTGTGACCTGTTTCCATTCGTTATTGCTATTACCTGAGAAAGCACCAGAGGAGAGGAACTAACCAATAACCAAGCACCCACTCTGCCCACTATTCCCAGTTAGTTTTAGGACTTTGGAAACATGAAGACACTGGAGAAGGAGTATCCTGTAGTGAAAGGCCCCCTGGCTTTGAAATCAGAAGAGCTGGCTGTGTGGTTCAAGTCCTAGCTAAGTGGCCAGTAGCAAATCATTTAACCTCTTTGGACATCAGTGTCCTTTTCTGTACAATGGGATTTCAAAAGCTGGAGAAGACATTAACAATCCATTCATCCAACAGCCTCATTTTACAGATGAGGAAACTGAGACCCAAAGAGGTATAATGATTTTCCTAGTGTCACAAGGTAGGGAATACAGAGCAGAAGAAGGATTCAAAATTCACTGTTTTCCCAACTACATCAGTGTTGACCTCTCCCGAATTTGTTCACAAACTAGCAAAAATTTAACTGACATAGACTTGAGTTTAAAAAACAACAACATGAATTAACCAAAGTGTTATCAGAATCTATATCTCTTTTTAATATATCTTGGCTTGAGCTTCAAAAAGAAGGATACATTTCCCTAGAGTAAACTTAATTTACCCTTTTAAGAACGGTTTTTTGTGTGCTTTTTGGAGGGCAACTTAGGTTGTGACTTGCCCAAGGTCATCTGGCTAGTTTGTGTGTTAAGTGTCTGAGGCTGGATTTGAACTCAGGTCCTCCTGACCCCAGGGTCGGTGCTCTATTCACTAAGCCACCTAAAAGCCCCTAAGAACATTAAAAAAAATAAAACACATTTGACAATAAGGCTAGCTGTTAACAAAAACTTACTGTAAATGCTCTTTTATTTGGTGACTGAGGTTACCTCATTGTTAAGATATTAGCAGTGAATTATTTCAAAGAAAGAAATAATACCCCCACTTATCTGGAAGTCAGATTTCTGGCAACCTCAACCACAGGAGAAGAAGTAAGCAAGAGAGGCCTCTTGACTGCTGTCACAAAGGCTGGCCACCAATGTGTCAGTACTGTACTGGGACATAGAAACCTACAGGCTACTTTTCAGGAGATGACTTTCAGTCAATAGACAATTCTTTTTTTTTTTCATATGCTTTATTAACTTCTGATCTACATCATTCATTTCCGCCAGATTTTGAGTTACCAATTTTCTCCTTGTTTTCCCCCTACCTACCGCCCCAAAATAGCAGTCCCACAGGATATCCCCTCCTCCAATCTGCTCTCTCCCATATTTTCTCCCATACCACTTCAATAGACAATTCTAACATATGTAGGTATCTGATTTTTTTTCTTGTTTCTGGGAGATTTGATGCAACAAATCAGAAAGAGAAGACACAAACATACTGTCAGTAGAAGTGAACTGACAGCAACAGTAAAAAAAAAAACAGAAAAATAATTGTTTGAGAGTACTGTACAAGGACTAGCAATAATATTGATATTGAGCTGTTAAAAAGTTTTAGTTATAGGATATATATATTTAATAAAATATATCAGTGACTGAACAAGCTGTGCTATATAACTGTGATAGAATATTACTATGCTATAAGAAATGATGAGCCCAGTGGTTTTCAAAAAACCACGATAAGGCTTTCATGAAATAACAAAGTGAAATAAGCAGAACCAAGAAAGAGAACAGTATGTACTATAACAGAATATTATTTTAAGATGACTTTATCAAATAAGTCATTTTGTCTGTTATACATATTAACCACAAAAGACATGTGAAGAAGCTTTCTGCATGTACAGAGAGAACTAATAGATGTATAGAATAAGTTTGTGTGTGTGTGTGTGTGTGTGTAATGGTAGCCATCTCTAGGGGGATGGGGTGGGGGGGGAAGGAGGAGAAAAATTTACAGGATAATTTTGTTGTATATTTGGAAGAAATAGCAACATGTACATAACACATTTGTAGCTTCATGTACAATCATCTTTTTTATTCTACTGTTATAGAAATGCTTGCTTTATTGCAGAAATTAAAAATAATATTTCTTTTCTTATGTTATGCTACACAACTTCTTCTGATTTGTGTAGATCTCCTTGGTCTTGTTTCTCCAACTAGGGGTTGTGAGCTTTGTGAAGGTAGGACAGAGGCAGTGGCCAAAGAACCAGGTTTTGAACCCTGCCTCTGACACTTTCTATCTCTGTGACCTGGGCAAGTTTCCTTAATCTCCATGGGATTTAATTTCTTCATTTATAAAATGGTGTTGTACTATAGGGTCTCTGAAGTTCCTTCTAACTCTAGATCTATGATTTCCATGTGCCATGAACTTCATGCTTTTCTTTTCTAAAAATTGAAAACATGGCAAAAATCAACAGAAATGGATATTTCCACATGGAAAGGAGAACAGAAAAAGAGGGTTGTATATGAAACCTTGAGTGTGTTTAGCTTGTTTTTTTAAAGCACACATACACAGTGTGTATATGTACGTATTTAGACACATATATTCTTTTCTTTCATATGCTCTTGACACAATGGGTTACCAATAAATGCCTATGGATTGAAAATTAATATGCCCCATGTTAAATTAAAATTCCTCATGAATTGAGAATAATTTCAATAATTATAAGCTGTTGGTTCAAAAAGTGACATATGCTGTTGCTATACCACGCCCTTCAATTTTTAGACACATGAAACCATCTTACCACGTGCTTGTCGCTGCACCCACAAGGTCAGGACCATGGGTAAGGTCTTGACAACGTGGCAGGTCTCCTGGTAGAACAAGGAGTTGACTGGAGCACCATTGTTAGAGACAATCTCATCTCCAACACTCAGTTGTACACGCCTGTATTCCTAGCACAATTGCAACCAGAAGTCATCTTGAATAGCTCTCAGAAAACAATCATTAGAACAAAAACATGGATGGTATGCAGAAGTTGGACAAAGTTAGAATGCACTTAAGACTGTCAAATCAATCGGCCGAGAGGATATTTGTAAAAAGTGCTTAGCACAGTGTTTGACTCATAGGAAGTGCTATTTCAATGTGCATTCCTTTCCCCTTCCCTCTCTAGTCAGTCAGTAAGCACTTATTAAGCCCCTCCTTGGTCCAAGGCACGTTGCTATGAGCTGAGGATACAAAAAGAGGCAAAAGACAGTCCCTGTCTTTAAGGAGCTCACAATCTAAAAGGGGAGACGGAAACAAATAATGTATAAATAGGCTACATATCAAATAAATAGGAAATAATTAAGGGAGGGAAGGGGATAAGGAAGGCTTCCCGTAGAAAATGGAATTTTAGTCAAGCATAAGGAATAGAATTACAGACGAATTCAGAAACATGTCTATGAAATAATGAAATGCCAAAAACAGAAGCAGAAGAATGGCATACACACTGATAATGTAGGGGATATAGAGCAAAAGTGGATAAAAATAGGAAGGGAATCTTTGTAGGGATTTAGAGTAACTAAAGTTTGGCTATAACTCTTCATTCATTGAAATTCATCAATTTGAATATTAAACAAGTTTAATTGTTACTTGGTCTGGATGGTCAATGCCATTTCTTTTAAAACAGATTTATGGTTGTTCTTTTGTTTTTAATTGACTACATTTTGCAGTCTGTCCTTCCCCATTCTTTCATCACCCAGAGATCAGTTATTTCTAATAAACATTTAACTTTTAAGAAAAGAAAAAGGAACACAAGGGGACATAAAAGTCCATTCTTACTCAAATACTTAAAGCGATGAGGAACAGGAATCGTCTGGATCAATGAAACCTCCATGAGTCCTTGAATGTCTTGTTAACAGGTGTCTTGTGTTAACAAATTTCACTTTACTCACTTGTGTCAATTATGACTATCTCTTCACAGTTGCAGCCTCAGTCTCGAATAAAAACTTTTGCTTTAAAAAAAAATTTAAAAGAGGGAGGAGGAAGAATTTGACAATTGTCAATTTTATTGTTCCTATTTTCTGGTGTGTGATAGCATGGCCAGAAGAGGGCAGCAGAAGTAAGACCTAAAATACAGATAATCCATAAAGGAATTGATCTTGAATTATTTTAGAAGTAACCTTCCCCATCATAAAATGTTAACTCTGAGGAAGCTCTAGAAACAATCTAGAGTACATTCCCTGCCTTTTCCACCCTTTGCCCACCTTTCTTTTTTCAAATCAAGAGGCCCTGAGTTCCTAGGCTTAGAAGACTGATTTTGAGCTGGAAGGGACTGTGGAGGAGAACATTGAGAAAAACACTACTGTTTTCAAGATGGGGAAACTGAAGCAAAAGGAAACTGAGTGATTTGGCTAGGATTCCAAAGCCAAGAAGGGTTAAAGGCAAGATTTGTACCCATGTTTTCCTGACTCTGAGGCCATTGTTCTACTCAGAACACTTTCCCTCTGCCCTCATGGGCTCTTTAAATTTATTGTGATTACTGCTGAAAAAAAATAACACAGCAAAATATTGGAATACCTTTCCAGGGAAGAATTTTACACATGGTAAAGCTTAACCAATTTTCCTTTTGTGAATATGCCAAAGTCTTAAATTAAAACATTAACAATAACCCATTTCCATGGGGACAAAGGGGTTCATTTTATTAATCTAAGACTTTTAGTACCAGGTTTTTATTTTTAATTAAGTTCTCATATTCACTCTCTCCTATCATAAAAATTTGACTAATGACTTTTGAAAAAAAAGTAAATTTAATATGTCTTGAAAAGAAATCTTAGAGTATCTTCATCAAATATGCATTTTCATATATTTGTAAGCAATTGCGCTAATGGCTGTGGGTTAAAGGTGATATCCTGATCTAGTCCAAACTCGTTGACATAAATGTTTCTTGAAAAGACAAACTTTAAGAAGATTGACTTTTTAAACATGTAAGATAGCTGGAGATAAGGATGGGGAGGAGTCTCTTTG
Source organism: Petaurus breviceps papuanus (assembly GCF_028583685.1). NCBI lineage: Eukaryota > Metazoa > Chordata > Mammalia > Diprotodontia > Petauridae > Petaurus > Petaurus breviceps. The sequence continues at coordinate 3,813,252 of NW_027187380.1, forward strand.
TTGTTGTTTTTTTTCAAGGACTTCAAAGTTTAAAAAAAAACCTTGCCTTGTAATATAGGTATATAATATATATGTATATATATGCATACACACATACACATATATATGTATGTATATACACACACACACTCATATGTATATGTACACATGTTTAAATATAGAAGGTGTGTGTGTACATACAGAAGCCATATGGTATGCTAACTCATATATATTGAAACATATATGTATATACCTACAAATATGTATATTTGTACACATTCCAGCTGCGGTCCTCCCCATAAATAACATATCCTTTAAAATGCTGTCTTACAAAGAGCCAAAGCTTTCTTTGCCCAAGAGGAGAAACAATTCATGTTAGATCGTAAATACTAGGAATTTCCTTCAACTTCTCCCTTTCATTCATCTCCTGACTGAGGCCTGTGGCTGGGCTATGGCAGAGGCACTTGGGACTCTGGTCCAGGGCTAACTGACCCTTAAGTTCCCATTTCCCAAATCAAACTAGGACACTTATGCCACCAAAGTGACTTGAGTCCTTGGGGTCAAAGGGCACTGTTTCCTGGGAGATTTCTCAGCTGGATAGCATGTTTCTCATCTTGTGAAGGTCTTTTTCACCACCTGAACTTCCCTATGGCTATTCATAAAGTAACAGAAGGACTTCAGAGTTTGTTTGTCCCATTTTCCCACCCTACCGCCCCCAGCCCCTTGGGCCTACAGCCAATAGCAGGGAATATGGGGGCAGAGATAAATCTTGGTGTGTTCTTCTATCCAAACTGATTGCTGTTTTTAAACAATAAGCATTCATTAGGCACCTACTATGTGCCAGGCACTATGTTAGGCTCTGGGGATATGAGGACAAAGGCTGAGACAGTCCCCACCCAGAAGGAGCTTCTGTTCTATCTAACATAAAAGGAAACTGTGGATGAGGACAGAGCCGAGAGTACACTTAAAATGTCTGCTTTCCTAATAATTTACATTTTGTATCCAAGTGAAAAGGGCTAAAATGAACACTGAAGGCAGCCTTGAAGAGGAGAGGAAAAGACAGAGGGGCAGCTTGGGAAGAGGGTGTGGTGGAGCTGCTACTTTGGCCTCACCACGGGGCCAACCAGTGAGAACTTAGAATAGGGGACTTGGCTAATATGTTTAAGCTAGCTTAGTACCAGAAGGTAGAGCCATGACTTTCTTCTAGTTCCTAAGATACTGCAGGGGCCTCTTAGCACTGGGGGGAATTTCTCTGATTAAGGTGATTTTCTCTCTCATTCCCAACTTTTTACCCCACAGTCAAAGCCAAAAACAAAACAAGATAAGACCAAAAGAGTTATTACCCTCTCAGCAGCTCCACTGGGCCTAAAACCTCTTATCACCACTTTAAAGGGAGTTGCCTGGATTTCCAAGTTCAGACCAAAGAATTCATCTTCCATCCGAATTAACGGACAATTCCCAAGAGTCCAGCCTTGTCCTCTGTCACGGCCCTCTTGCGTTGTGGGTTTATCCTGGCCACTGCCTTGTGGCCAGGACCAGGATCCTCATTCTTGCTTCCAGATGATAGTAGGCTCTTAGCCCTAGCTTTGCCTGATCCTTGGGAGCTGGGAAAGAATGAAATTAAATGAAACATTAGTCTTCCTTCTAGACTTGGTTTAGGCCATCATTATCAACATTGAACAGTGACTTTAGTACTTCTGTATGCTCAGAATACCTGGTTTATATGGTATATTCAGAGGTAACTCTAATATGCAGTCCCTAAAATTAGCCCTTCCACTGGCCTCTTGAAGAAAGTCTTCTAAAAGTAATAATTATAGGACATAACATGGAAAGTGGAAAGAACTACAAACTTGCAATAACAGACCCTGTATTTAATCCTAGTTATGTTACTGCTTGTGTGACTTGAAGCAATGCACTTCACCTTATTCCAGGCCTCAGTTCCTTCATTTTCCAAAGGAGAGGTTGGATTCAGTGGCCTCTGAGTTTCCTTCTAGCTCTAAATCCAGAATTCCAGGAAATAAAATATAGTTGGTACAGTATCATCTTATTCAACCTGACCGCAACGTTGTCAGCTGGGTCCCAGAGGTATCATTTTCCCAATTTTACAGATGAAAAAACCAAGGAGGCAGGAATCTAGGTGACTTGTCAGTAGACAGGGAGCTAAGGGTCATAGGCAGGGTTTGAGTCTGAGGCTTCTTTTCTCTAGGTTCAGCATGCTAAGTGCTATATAGCCTGGTTTCTTCACCTAAGGACACCATATCTCAAAGGAGACAGGAATGAGCCTATGCACTTTTCCTTGTCTTCCTCTCAAAGCAGTCTCATTCTTCACCCATCTCTTGGATGTTCTGGCTAATTTCAACATCTGTCTCTTCTGGAGAGTGAGAGTGCATATACTACATCCTCTGTAATGGTTGGTACATTGTGGGCAAAAAGTAGAATTAGCACAGGGGGGAATTTCTTCTAATGGGGAAAACTCTTCCTGCATTCACCTGCCTTGGCTTGATATCACAGAATTTCAATTTGAATGTGAAGAATAATGAAAAGATTGTCATAGATGAGATTACCAACCTTCTCCATTTGTTATGGTTTGTTTTTGTTTTGTTTTTGCTTTTTGGAGCAGGGCGAGGGCAGGGCAGTTGGGATTAAGTGACTTGCCCAAGGTCACACAGCTAGTAAGTGTGACATGTCTGAGGCAGGGCTGGTGCTCTATTCACTGAGCCACCTAGCTGCCCCTTGAATATATTGCTTTTGTTCCTTATTTGACTATAAACTCCTTGAAGGCAGGGACATGTTTCATGCATGTTTGTTCCCACCTTTCTCCAGCATGTAGTACTTGCTTTACAAGTAGTAGCTCAGTCAGTGTTGATTGGCTGAATGCATGCATACCACCTGAGCAGACCAAGAAAGTCAGGAAGTTCTATGCACTGGAGAGATCTTCAGTTTGGGATGAACAGAGAAGGAAAGAACTCAGATTTCAAATTTAGGCTGCAGGGGATGTGTCATGAATAGCACTCAAATCCTAAGCAGCACGACAATCAAATACTTTGTTAAGTGATGAAGATTTAAGATATTTACTTATTTGTAAATTATAAATTGCATTTTATATCAAATATATAATTACATATTATATAAATTAGTTTTACATAATTTTATTAAACTTGTTTTAATAAATTTATGTTTTAAAACTAACTAGTAATTTATAAATTTATTATTAATACTTTTACTAATTAAATTTATTATTAAATTACATTAAGTTGATTAAAATTTGTGTGAAGATTGTGATAGTGTGGTGCTAAGTCAGGTCTGAATAATGTATTGGGTTGACCTGTGCTATTTTTAGTGCCTTTATTTTTTCCTGGTTATATATTACCAGGGTTTTTCTTTTCCTTCTTTTTTTAAAATAATAGTTTCTTTTTCCCCAATTACATTTAAGATGGCCTCATCTTTTCTTCACAAATTTAACATTTTCAGGTGCCATTGCCTTAGACAGACCAATTAAAGGTTTAGTTTCAAAATGCTGGAAGGTGCCCCATAAGCCTGCAAAACACTTTTGTGATAAAACCCAAAGTCTGATTGCACATTCCTCTTTTATGCTGTATGCTCAGTCTACATCTGTTTGTAAAGTGGAGATCATGTGATTAGCTCTCATAACTCACTGGATTTGAAAGTGTCAATAAAGGAGACATTTCCAGAGCTATATAGAAAACACTGCAGGCACTGAAGAACAATCACTCCCATATGTTAATATCTACCTGTCTTATTCCAAATGTATCTTATATAAAATGCCTACAAAGAATCATTTATGGAAAATGTTACTGAGAACAGACACTAAAATCTCTCTGTTTACTTCTTAAAGTGAGACATAGCAACCCTCACTTCAAAATGTAAAAATCCAAGAGAATTAACTTCCCCAAAGTTAGTTTTCCTAGCTTGGGTGACTGCAAGGACTCTGCTAGTGCAGCAGTGAGTTCTGGCTGTCCCCTGGGGGCAATGATCAGCAATGAGCTCCTGAACATCAGAGGGGAATGTGCATGGCCATACCTAAGACTTGGGAGGAACTGGCCTCTTTGCTCTCCTGGTGAGTAGAGCCAGCTATCGCTTCATCCATCTCCCATTCAGAAACGTGAATTGGAGCAGAAAACAGAAATTAGGCATGTTTTTGCCCATCAACACAAGATGCCAAGATCAGAGAATGAGCAGTGGCTCTGCAGGGTACTGCAAACCCATGGTGGAGTCAAACCTCACAATCATTCTTTCTCTTAATAACTTAGTGGAACATGGTGTAGCAGCAAGCACCCCAAGCGCGTCCTCAGGGTATGCTGCCCATACAGGTTCTTGGATCTGCTTTGTTAAAGGAAAGCAACTCAAAACGGGTTAACAAGCTTACTTTAATCAGTCAGACATATATCGTTTACCTTGTTCAGGGGAAATGGTCAGCACCCCGAACTTCAAAGTATACAGGCAGAATTATCAAGACAGAAACAGATCAAGTAGACAGTTTTCCAAACTGTCCAGCCATTACATCCATACCCAGTCAACATCTGGGTTTCCACATCTGGGTTTTTCAAAGCCAGGGGACTCTCAACAATGGCTTCCCAGAATTCAGATCAAATCACAGAACACTTCTCAAAGTGAGTCCCAAAACAAAGCTACACATCAGGGCTTATATAGCCTTCTCCTGGCTCAGAGAATGTAACAACCTTATTGACCCACTGGCCAATCAAAAAGTATCTACTGAAAAACAAGCCTCCCTCCCCAGGCCTCTGGTGCACTTTAGCCTAGGGGCAGGGAAGATCTTCCAAATTTGCATTCCCATTACACATGGGAATGTAAGGGTTATGGGATTTAAACATCTTCCATGCCCCATTGGACTTGCTGAAGTAGCAGGAAGGGGTGGAGCAAGAGGAAGCAGAAGCCAAGCGAGAGTTCCTGTAGTGGCTAGCAGTGGCGGCGACGGCGGCAGCAGCAACAGAGGCAGCGGAAGCGCGAATCCCTTTTTGAGTCAGCCAGAATTTCTGCTAAGGACTCCTGCTGAGGACTTCCAGGAGCCGGAGCTGCTGGGAGCACAATTCCTGGACGCTGGGTGGTTGCTGTGAGTGGGGAGAGGAGGACCTTTGCCTGAGGTAGCCTGTTCTGTTTTAAAGGCTTGAGAATGTGGATGCTTTCTATTTTATCTGCCTGTGCCAATTTCATAACTGCTCTGATGACTTTGACTTTCTGGTTTTGGGACTCAGTCTTTTGGTATTTTAATAAATATTCCAGCTTTATTGCCCATATAGAAAGCCTGATACATTTTGTGATTGATAACCACATCAGCATATTTACAGTTTCTGTAGGCATTGTGAATATTGCATTGCTGATATAGGGAAGTAAAGAGATAAAGACAGATTAACAGATGGCTTCATAAAATCCCTCCTTTAGCATTCTAGTAACCCAGGGTCCACAATTACTCTACTGCTGACCTGCCCCTGAATGACTTGGTGTCTGACTCCAGCTCTTCAGACCTCCCTTCAGTGGCCCTCTCCTCGTTTGCTCTTTCTTTTATTATGAGCCATAATTTCTTGAGAGAACATCCTCTCCCAACTCCATACATGGTGCCCTGCCCTCCCAGCCTCCCTCCTCATGTCCAGCTCCTCGGTCACTTCTGACATTTGCGAATCTTCTTTGTGATAATGCTTCTCAATGAGTCCCATCATACTGTACTTTCTTCTTCCAACTTGGTGAAATGAGCAGCAATTCAAGTTTTTCATACAGTTCCTTCACTTGGGCAACCTTCTGGGGATCTTTCTGTCCATAATTCTCCTCCAGCATCTTTCTTTGCTCAGATGATGCCAGCTGAAGGCACTTCACCACCAGCCAGCTGCATTTGTTGTCCTGGATGTCGATACCAATCTTGCCAGTCACACTGAGATCTCCACAATGGTCAAGTGATCATCCTGAATTGGAAACAATACCGCAACTCCAGAAGGATGTTCTTAGCATTGGTGTGTTCTTTCTCCCCATCTATGCCTGCCTTGAACATAGCAACAGCAAATGTGAGGTAGGAGTAGAAAGCTGACGTGTATTTGACAGTGGTCTTCTCTGTCTGCTCAGTGAATCTGGTAAGATCATCCTTGCCTTGAAGGGTGTAATGGGAATGTAAATTTAAAGATCTTCCCTGCCCCTAGGCTAAAGTGCACCTGGAGCCTGGGGTGGGAGGTTTGTTTTTCCAGTAGATACTTTGTGATTGGCCAGTGGGTCAAGAAAGTTGTTACATTCTCTGAGCCAGGAGAAGGCTATATAAGCCCTGATGTATAGCTTTGTTTTGGGGCTCACTTTGAGAAGCGTTCTGTGATTTGATGAAACTCTGGACTAGCCATTGTCCATAGCCCCACAGCTTTGAAACCCAGATTTTGTTTGGTATGGATGTAATGGTTGGACAGTTTGGAAAACTATCTACTACTTGATCTGTTTCTCTGTCTTGATAATTCTGTCTGTATATTTTGAAGTTCGGGGTGCTAAGCTCTTTCCCCTGAACTGGATAAATGATGCATATTTGACTGATTAAAGTAAGTTTGTTAACCCATTTTGAGTTGCTTTCCTTTATCAAAGCAGATCCAAGAACCTGTGTTGGCAGCAAACCCTGACGACTCTTGGGGTGCTTGCTGCCACAAGGGGCTGTGATAAGATCCAGAGTTTGGCCAACCTCGCTCTGTAGGAAGAGTTTGATGAAGTTCAGATAACAGGGTTGCCCATGGCAGTAATGCTTCAGGGGGTGAAAGATACAGGCTTCTAACAACATGGCATCATAACATTTGACACTGATTTCCCACTTGGAACATGGAATAGACTCTCTGAATGCTCTTGTCTATTATTTGTTGGTCATCACTCGTCCAGCAACTTTTTATTGTCATGTTAGGACTGAAAACCTGTGTTAATTTATATGTATGTGTGGAAGGGGTGGAGAGGGAAAAAGGGCAGGAGGGAGGGAGGAATAAAGAGAGAGAACAAGAGAGGGAGAGAAGGAGGGGGGGAAGCAGAGAGGTAGGGAGAGAAAAAAGTTCCATCAATGATGTGTGCAATGAGGCAGAGCAATAGGAAAACTGTTACTTAGTAGGAGAAACCAGGAGGCAAAAGGAGAGTAGATTGATCAGAGGAGTCAGATGAGAAAGGTAAAATTCTTCAGCATGATGACTGCCAGGACAAAAAAATAGCTAGTGTTTACATAATTCTGTAAAGATTTGCAGATAATATCTCATTTAATCTTTACAGCCTTGGAAGGTAGGTGTTCCTATCCCCATCTTACCGATGAATCTTGTCCAGGGTGAAATAAGGTCAGAAGCTGGATTTGAACCCAGGTCTTCCTGACTCCAGATCCCACTCTGGATAATAGCTAAAAGGGTCAAAGTGCAAAGGATAATCAATAGAAAATGAAGCAAGCTGAGCAGGAATTAAGGAAGATGACTAGAGAAGGGCTGTGGATCTCCTATTTCATACAATGTTTTTGTCCAGCAAACCTCTTGAAAGGACAATCCACCCAAGAATTTCTATAGAAACAAACCCAAAAGACCTCTGAGAATCCAAAAGCAATGCCAGAAAGCTCATGTACTTTCTTTCAAGGACAATCCTTGTGACCTTTGCTGAAACCCTACTTAGTCTGGCATGGAGATGCACTTTAATCAATCTTAGACATCTGGTTTCTCAACCCACAGAAGATCAGAGAATCAAATTGGGTAGATCCCAGGATTTATAATTAGAAAAGGCCTCTGGAGGTCCTCCAATTCGACCCCTCAGGGAACTGAGTCCCACAGAGGTTGAGTGATTTGATTCCTGACACACAGCTGAAGTAGGTGCCAGAACCATGATTGGAATCCAGATTCTCTGTCTCTAAATCCATTGTTCTCTGGAACCAGGAAGAGAAGGGGGTTGGGAGAGTGTGGCAGAACTGCTCAAGAAAGACAATTCACAAAGATGTGAAAGCTAATAATAAGAGAATGGAGATGACTAAGACATGGATGGGCTGCTATTTGTATGGTGGAAGGGGTGCACACACTGATAAGATCACAGATCCCTACTCAGTTGATAACCTTGTCAAAAAATGTTGGACAATTTCCCTGTTACACATTATTTTAGATTTCCTTTATTTTTATGATTAGCTACCCCCATGTTATCCCACTGTAACACTTCACCAGGATTGCTTTGTAAATTACCTTAAAAACAATATTCTCTGTATACTTTATCTGAAAGGCCCAGTATTTTTTATTGCATTCATATTTTAGAAGAAGTAGGACCCACAATCCAAGGGATTTGAAAGCTAATGAAACCGACCTTAATTCTTTTTTTTTTTTCCTGTTGGCAGAGATACATTTACCTCAAAAGAGAAAACTTACCATTTCCTGGATACATACTCTAAGTCCTCAACAAAAAAGTGAAGTTCTCCTTGAGAGAAGAAAACCTCTTCTCTTCAAACTAAACAGATTTCTCTTTCTGATAGGAACGTTTTGTGAACTTAGCCCTAGAGTGGTAGAGAAATGCCCAGACAGAAAGACTGAGATGTTCTTTAGTTGATTGGTTCAAGTATATCACTTCACTCTGGGAACCTCAATGAAATTAGATTCCAAATGATGAGAACAAATCTCACCAAAAAAGTACTCTACTTATAGCTCTAATTTCATTGACCATTTAACTTATGCCTCCTGTCATATGATCATTGCTTGTCATCAGTTACCACTGATTTGATCCTGAAACAGCTGTTATTCAAGAATGGGACTGGACCCATGGAAAGGGGAACTTTTTTTGAGGAAACTACTTCTACCAAGTGCAGGTCCACACCTTCTCTATGTTCAGTGTGTTGTGGACAGTTGCCCAAAACATTAGGTGACTTGCTCAGGGTCACAGAGCCAGTATAGGTCACAGGAAGAATGTCACTTTAGGTTGTACCAGATTTAAGGTAGGTCCTCTATCTACTTACTATACGAAACTTCCTGCTGCCTCTCATTATTGAGTACAATAATAATCTCACAATCATAATACTTCTCTCTGGAAAAAGAACAGTTTGAAATGGAAAGTTTGAAAGTTTCTGTCAGGAAAAGATTTTTATTTACTGCTAAGCATAATTTCGTCTGTTTGGCCTAAATGAAAAAAGTTCTGGCAAATTGCTAAATTAACAACACTGCTAAAACATTGAATGTTTTAAAAAAGGAAAAGATTCGATGACCATCGATCTTCCCCTTCCTCCTCTCTAGGAAATACAGTGTTGATAAGACCAAGGTCAAGGTCCTACCTCCTCACAGGTAAGTTAGGTTTACTCTGGTTTTTTGCCTCAAAATAAACTAGTGCTAATCAGGTCTGCCTGCCCCACAGACTTGGTGTTTTGATATGATACTCTGGTCAGCTTCAGAAATACTCTCTGCCTCCCTCCTCTTTTAGAAGTGTCAGTTAGGTTTGGAGTTATTGTATTGTTTCCCCACACTTTGTGTGAAACAAAAGGTAACTCTTACATTCACAGAATATTTAGCAAAATTGTCTTGGTCCTAATGGGGACCTGGCAAGTTCATTCCATGTGAAGGGACCAAGATTGATCAGTCACTGTTCCTAAGGAAGCCCAAGCATGACTTTTGGTTGGGAAATGCATAATACATCCTCTTTTAAGCAAAGAGACAAAATTCCACACTTCACCTTAGGGTTTGGGTGATGACTAATGATGAGGCTGACAGGTTCTGGTCCACACTCACTCAGTATGGCATAGGCTTCACTTAATGCTGCATGGTGGAGGCTGGCAGAATGGGCTTCTAAGATTTGGTCACCCCGGCTAAGGAGGCAAACAGAAGAGCATTTCGGTTAGGACTTACCTTTTTTTTTTTTGGCGCTTGAGGTAGCACCCCCTTATTGAAGCTTATGGATGTGCTGGACTTTTGGCCCCTAGAGACTGAAAACAATGTAGAGATGCATTGGCAATAGCAGGCAATAGCTGGAGAGTGCCTGCCCCTGGATACCCAAGCAGCAATGAGGGCTGGGTAGCAGGGGGTTCAATGGGAAATGCCCTGGCCTGGTCTCTGTTTCATTTTCAGAAAACCCAAGTCTGTCTAATATAAAACGACACAAAAGAAGTGAGGAGAGTATATACGGTGGTAAGAGATGAGTTAGTGCTGACGTAGGCCATCAGGAAAGTTCACAAGACTTACCTGGATATAAAGGCCTGAGCTGACCAAGTCACTTGTAGTCTTAAGCCAAAAGGTCTGAGCCTCTTTTCTCCCAGGCCTGGAGGTGAGCTAGGCTGTCCACTGGTGAGGATACACACCTGCCTGAGGGGTCAGGTCCCCATCTTGTGGTAGGGCCTAGGCCCCAGGGCCTACAGGGGTGGTCACTCCTCTGATGTCCACAGCATGGCAGTCACAATCAGCTTCTAAGACTCCTTTCTAGGAATGTTACCACTCAAAGAAAGGGGAGTTCTACTTTCTTTTGGGGGCAGTGGTGAGAGAAAGGAGAGGACAGGGAAGAAACCCCTTCACTGTTTCCAGTTTAGGGGGGCAGGGGAAGGTTCTTCAAGGTCCCTGGATCTCCGAGGCTAGGGGTCCCTTCTGGCTCTGCCCCTAAGGAGAACTCATGCATTGTGTTGAGGTCACAACATCTGTGAGGCTGTCATGATGAGGAACTCCTCAAAGCTGAGCCGGACACTGCCCTGCATGCTTGTGTCCTTCTCCTGGAAGGCCTTGGTCAGCCCCTGCAACTGGGTGCACACCTGAATGAAGCGGTCCAGCTACATGGCAGGAGTGGCAGAACGCGGGTAATATCGAGAGAGCAGGAGCTGGGTGAACTGAGGGCTCAGATTATAGCCTGATTTCCACCTGAGGCAGAGGTGGAAAGAAGGACAAACATCTGGGCTTGCTGCAGTTCATTGAAGCTGATGGAGCCTGAGTGGTCCCGGTCATATTGGTGGAAGAGGTTCTCCCACTGCTAGATGAAGGTCCACAAGGCAGAGAAGCCAAAGAGGTCGATCTGGACTGTTTTGGTCTTATCAAACATGTTTATCATCATGAGGCAGGTTTCGTCATTGAATGTGGACCAATTAGAGTTGACCAAGGCCTGTTTAAGTTCCTTCACAGAGATGTAGCCACTGTGATCTGTATCCATTGTCTGGAACCAGGAGTATGCTTCGGGGTCTACACCAGGAGGAATGTTGCCTACTGCTGGGCCTTGCCCATAAGGTCCTGGCTGAGGGGTATTATAGGATTTTGTAGCAGGCTGGCCATAGGGACCTTCTGGGGCAGAGCTTCCATAGGGTCCTCCAGGAGCTGATGAAGGGAGCACCCCAGGGCTGGGATGTTCATAGGCTTCACCACCAGATGGTGGTCTGTAGGGCCCTCTAGGAGCTGGGCCTTCATAACTTCCATCAGGGGGTAGTCCCCCTCCATATTGGGGATGTCCTGGGTAATAACTGCTTGGTGGGGCTCCTGGAGCCTGTCCAGAAGTTCCTGGATAGCCCTGCCCGTACGGGTAGCTAGACATGGTGTCTGTCAGGACTTACCTTCTTGCTGGAGATCTCTTGGGGAAGGGAAAAGATTATCTTTTACTATCTCTCCTCAATGACTCCCCTCCCTTGTGCAATAAAACATTCCACTACAACAAATATAATTCAGTGAAATGAAACCACAAATTGGAACTGTTTGAAAATGAATGTCTTCTTTAACACTTGATGTCCACCAACTTACTGGTCCACCCACTTACTGGTGAGAGACAAAAGGCGTGCTTCAGAAATATGTCCAAAGACAAATTTCTCACCAACATTTCAGGTTGAAACATGGCCTCCCTGGTTGCTGATTCTCCAGCAGATCATTCATAAAATCTACTTAAAACAAATTAGACCAGATGTTGGTATAGGGCACTGGTTTCCTTATTCCTGCCATCTTAAAATGATTACTGCAACGTAATTTACAGAAGAAAGCTCACAAAACCCTGCTAAAGAATTTGCAAAACCATTTTAAACTTGAACTAATGAGAAATTTGGGACACGCAGCCTATTTTCCCTTGAAATTAGGTACAGTGAAGTCAGCTTTATAAAACAAAGACACTTTTGTCTAAGAATTTTAATATGTTCACTTGGTGGACTCCAGACCTATGGAAGCATTCATAAAAGTATCATCATCTTGTGATGTCATTAAAGAAAATATATGCTTTTGGTCATCAAGAAAAAAATCTTCTAATGTGCTTTTTGCACAATTTATTGGTTCTTTTTTAATGTGCATATTCACAATGAAAATCAACCAATAATATGCTATCATAGAATAATAAATACCCAAAAGGCCAATGCAGGTAATACAATTGGAACAATCCTCAAACTTCCCTGGGGCACCCAGAGCTAAGAGGAATGCTATGTGGCTAGGGAAATATGAGAAGCTTTAAGCAGTGTTCCTTCTTGCAGTGTTTACTAGCTTGTTATGAATAGGTGGGTTTAGCTCTGCCCCAGGTACTCCTTAAACAAGGCCCCTAAAGGCAACGTCAAACAAATGGGATGAGGCAAGTTCAACATAAGATGATGTTGTCTGGATGTTTCATCTTTGACATCTCTCTGCTCAACATTTCCCTTAGTCTGAATACAGAAGGAGTTACATATGTGGACACACACAGAATACTATATACACAAAATACAAATTAAATCTGTTTCATTAGATCCATACCTCATCAATATGTATATGCATTTCTAGCTTAGCATTGTCCTGTTGTGTGGTGGTCATCTTTCTAAGGATTTCTGGAACTGGCTTATTGATCCCATGCTAACAAGCTCACACCTTACCTTAGTCTGCTGTCCATCTTGGCTGCTGATCCTGGGGCAAGGCTATGAATGTAGATGCCTGGAGAGCTATTTTCCAAGGTTAGCCAGCAAACACCAATGCCTAATACGACTCCTGGCTCTGTGTAAAGCAGAATAGGAAAGGAAATAAAAAGAAAGAAAAAAACCACAACAGAAAGCAGTTTTATCCCTTTTGAAGGAGAACATATCACATGCCTACGTAGGTTCTTGGAACAAATTCCTCTTTTCACCAATAACTTCTCATTCTGTGGCTGGAATCAGATTGTGAATCAATACATGCTTAACCCCTTATAATCCCTTAGCCCTTTCCCAAAAACTCTCTGAGAAAAAGGGGTATCCGTTCTGTTAATCAGGGAAGTCACTGTAGAATTGGAGGTCCAATGACAATTGTCTTCTTAAATGACACAACACTGGCTTAATCAGGGACTGATTCTAGAGGGTCCTTGAGTCTCTCCTTCCTTTGTTCAGCTTTGACTCTTTACTCATTTTGCTGCTCCAAAAGGATTTCTCCCAAGAGTGATCAGAAGACAGAAATGGAGATGAGAATGAATGATGTTTGGTGATTATCTGTGGCCTTTCCATGAATGACTGATTGATAACTGTAATCATCTTGAATAATTATAGTTGTTGTTCTGTGACTGAGTCTCCCTAGGCTAGAGAGGCAATGGATACTCATGGACCTCATCCCACAACCCACCATCATGGGAGTTTTGACCTGCTCTATTTCTGACCTGAAATGGTTTGCGCCTTCCTTTAGCAGCCTGGTATCCTCTACTCTCAGAGGCTCCACATATTGGTGCAAGACTTAGTTCAGACAACATATTGGTTTTAACCCTGTGGAAGCTCATTACTCCTGAGCTCAAGCAATCCATCAGCCTCTACTACCCCAGTAACAGTGAGTTTATAGGCATGTGTCACCAAGCCTGGCTGAATAAATTTTTTAAAACAACTTCTAAAATCCTCTCTTTAGCTGCAGAATCAGAGTATCTAGTACATTCTTCAGTTTGATATATGGGACTTTATCTGAGGAGTGGGTCACTGGGATTCTTTCCCTTATCTACAATGACTCTATGCACCACTTAGGATCCCAGTGTCTGTCTGGAGGGTACCATGTATGTGGCTCTGGTGGCAGGTTAGTTTTTTCACCATACAAGCAAAGTGAACTTTGACATAAGTGTGAATTCAGAAGTTCAGATGGAATTCAGGAGAATATGAAGAGAGAGCAGATTATAAAGGCTAAAATATTCTTTACAAGAGAACAAGACCTATTGGGGAGTACCTCATCTCACCTTTGTTGAGTGTAACTTTCATGACAATCTTGTCCTTGGGCCCTGGGCCTTTTTGATCCAAATGGGAAGAATCTCCTTCATCTAAGCCTGGTGCAGGAGTTCCTCCACTGGCATTAGTATTTTGGGAACTGGATGGGGTCATTACTGTGGGTGTTGGACATGTAGCAAGACTTGGGCTGTGTAACCTTGTACGTACGGTCAGGGTCACAACACCTTTCTTGAGTTGCTGTGGAAACAAAAACATCACTAAAGGAGGAATAGAGACTGCATTTATACCAAAAAGGGGAAATAAGCCCACCAAAATTGGAAAACAATAAGGAAAAATCAAGTTGGTTAAAAAAAGAGCATTAACAAAATTTTTTTAAATTACAGAAGAAAACAAAAAAAGATACAAAAGAGACACAGTAGTTTTGTTACTGTCATATATATGTGTGTGTGTATGCATACATACATATACTTTTATATAATAGAAGTTCTATAACTCATTCAAGCCTTTGGTTTTATCTAAATATTTATTTTTATTTATGACTGCTACATTTATAGTAAAAGAGAAATTTAAGTATAAATTTTCCAAAATAGATAAACAGATCTCTGCTGTCATTCTGTTACCTTAAAGGTCTGAATGGCTTCTTGGTGGGTCAGTCCCTGTAGGGATTCTCCATTCACTTCAAGGATTTCATCCCCTAATAGTCCAAAGCCAGACCAAGTTAACATTCTTCTAGAGCCTACAGGAATATACTTACTAGGCCATCAAGAGTAATGGGCTCCTACTAGGTCCTTGATTTATTACTTGGCATAAGATCACTTTTATTATTCCAATCTATTTTCATTTGTCTCATCTCATAGGATGGTAATAAAACCAGTCAATGCGTGATAGGAAGAATTCTTCATCAGTAATCCCAGTCCTGAGTCTTTGATGAAAACAAACTCCTAGAAACATTCTTTGATTCATTTTATTATTTTTTTTTTGCTTTTTGGAGGGCAATTGGGGTTAAGTGACTTGCCCAAAGTAATAGGGCTAGTTTTTGTGCTAAGTGTCTGAGGCCGGATTTGAACTCAGGTCCTCCTGACTCCAGGGCTGGTGCTCTATTCACTGCACCACCTAGCCACCCCATTTGATTCATTTTATCAAGCAATCATTAATTATCCCCTGGGGACCTGCATTAAGTGCTGGGGATAAAATGACTAACACAAAGAATAGTTCCTTCCCTCACAGAGCTTACCTTCTACTGCCATGTAAGCTCCAGGTTTGATTTCCAGCCAAATTCTCAGTTTGGCTGTAAATACCCCAATGCCTGGAGTTCAAGCGTGATGACACCAGAGGCAATGTCTTTTCATCACTACCTAACAGCAGCAATGGAGCATTAGCCCATAGCATTTACCAGCCCACTCTTACATGTAGAGGAGACCAAGCTGCCCAAGGCACTACCATGCTTGGGCAGTAGTTACTGAGGACATTGGGACAAAGACTATGTCCTGAATCCCAAAGGCCTTGTCCTGAAGCCCAAAGGCCAAGGTAACACCACCTTTAGAAATCACCCCATTTCCCAATATCTGTCTTCTTACTGACATTTCCAGGCACTCAGTCATTGAGCTTGAAGGACATTGTATGCTTGTACCTAGATTGCTGTGTGGTGTCAGATCTATCCCTGATAATCCCAGACACATCTTCTTCATTAAAAGAAGCATGGCCAGGGCATTACAGAGCTGCTTGTTTATGTCACTAGAAGAAGGGAAAGGGCTTGAACATCTTAGTGACTCTTCTGAGCTGTGAGTCCTGCAAGTTGTACCATGTGACAGTCAAGGCTCAGTCTGTTCCTGGGTACCACAGCAACAGAGAAGAACAATGGCCAACAAAGAACAAATAAAAAATAGAAAGTACTTTCACAGATGAGTGACTTCCCACACATACTCCAAGAGCTGTAACTAGGAATATTCTGTTCCATAGGATGTGGATCTTGAGTCACAAAGTTGTTTGTGAGGGAAGACCCAGGAAAGCTACTTGGCCTTTGCTGGGAAGGCTACCTCCAAGGAAGGGAGCAGGGTTACAGGCTAAGGAGAATTCACCTAAGGCATAACCATAATAATTTTGCCTTTGCTGGGAAGGCTACCTCCAAGGAAGGGAGCAGGGTTACAGGCTAAGGAGAATTCACCTAAGGCATAACCATAATAATTTTGCCTTTGCTGGGAAGGCTACCTCCAAGGAAGGGAGCAGGGTTACAGGCTAAGGAGAATTCACCTAAGGCATAGCCATGATAATTTCTGATTTAACTCGTTCTTCATGCCAACTCCATGCTAAGCTCCATTGTTTCTCGCAGTTGAAGAAGTACAAGGGCTATCAGGGCTTTCTTCATCTGGGAACCTTAGGACAAAAGCCTAGTTACAGCATCTGAACCCAAGAGCACAACATTGTCCTCAACTGTTTAATATGAGTGTATCCTGTGGTTCCTTATGGGAACCTCATATAAAATGAAAACCCACGACCTCATCCACATCTGTTAATAGCCTGCTCTTGCCCACTTAGGTCATGCATACATCCCGAGCTGGAAGGGACCTTTGTGGTCATCTAGTCCAGCTCCTTCATCCTGCCAATGAGGGAAGTGAGTCCCAGAAAAGTAAAGTGACTTGTCCAAGGCCACACGTGTACTAATTGAGAAAAGAATGCTATATGAGAAATATTTTGGAGGCTCATTTAAGAGGATCAGCAACCCTGAACTATTTTGAGTCATTGATCCTTTCTGTATCTTAGGCTCATTCTACTTTGCCCTATTAAGCAAGATGAGTTTCAAGCACATGAACTGAAAACTAGCGGTTCATTACAGAAATGCTCTGTGACAGTTTCAAACTCAGGACAAAAACTCCACTAGGGAGCTGACCCTTCCTCTAAGAGAGATGAATAAATGATCATCTGCCTTGGAGGTATTCAGCCTGCTCACATCACCCTATTGAAGCACAGATTTCTACCATGATTCCTACTGGGGAGAAATCACTAGCTAACTCTTTGCTGAAGCCAGTTTAAATAAGTCTTCAGACCATTTTTCAAAACAACTTAGACAATACTGATTTCAGGAAAAGGAAATCTGTTCATGGCAAAGCAGGGTTTGTGTAGCACTAACTGCTGTTTTAAAAAGTCCCAGAACTGGGAGCTCATTGTGGCTTCATAAAATGCAGGGCTATTGTCTCAATCCAAAGACTCAAAGAAAGACGGGTAGATTATCTACATAAACAAATGATCTTCCTAGTTTCTAGTGTAAGATGTGATTAGACAAACCGTCTCAATAAACTGAAGCCACGAAAGAGCTTCTCTGCTGACAAAAGAGACTGCATTTCTGTTTCACCAGTTTCTTGGCCTTTAGGCACTGGGTTTTCTCCTGGGGTCATAGAGCTCCAGGGGAAGGCAAGAAGGGATTTCAGAGAAGCTGAGCCATCTTCCCTTTTGTTTGCAGGTATAGATTCATACTGAGTCCAAGCCCTATTCCCATCATATTGGGAGATTCTCTCTTACCTTCTTTGAGTCTTCTGTCTGCAGCAGCTGCTCCATTTGGGAAAATGGTCTTGACAAAAATCCCCATCCGGCCCCTGGCTGAATCCTGACCTCCCACAATACTGAAGCCAAGGCCCTAGACCCAAAGCAGAAAGACAGTTTTTACTGACCATAACACAATAAAAATGATGTTGAATAAAGAGTTGCTTTTTAAAAAAGCATTAAAAATCAACTACAAACTAAAATTTTGAATCCTAAAGAATTTGTGGATCAAAAATCGTAGAATTGATGGATAATTATCCATCAATATTATCCATCAGTAAAGGACAACAATGAGACAACATGCCAAATTCCCTTTCCAGAGACCACTGCTAATATGGTCGTATTTCCAAGTTCAGTAAAGGTAACATTCTAATCACCTGCAGATAAATTATGGCAGGGATTTTCTTCTCCAGTTGTTTTCTGTGATCAGCTTCCTTTCTCCTTGACCATACGTTACCTTTAGAGACTTAAAATGGTTCTGAGGAATAGGGAAACCTCATTTCATGCTGCTCTGGTGCTATACTAGTTTCATGATTATATTTTATTCTTTCCCCCTTCACATTAAGAATGAACCATTTAAAGAACCCCAGTCATTTATTACCTAATAATGGAAAACCATTAAGCTCACTGAGAAGATTTAATGGCGACTTGTGCAGAGCTCATAGGCTCTGCCTCTCTCTGCCTTAGAGAAACTTTAAAATGGGGGGGGGCTCCATTCTGTCACTAAATTTTGTGTCCTGGATCAGGTAGCATTTATGCTTCAAAGGATGGGAGGCAAAATGGAAAGAGATGTAGCTGATCCATTCTATCCTGAACTCAGAGAAAAGAATGTCCAGAGGATACACTTAGAACTACATAAAACTCACATTTTAAAATAGTCTTCCTTAGTTAATTTTTCTCTCACATACATAACAAAACAAAACAATCATAGCCAGAGGTTGAACAAATTGCCTCAGAGGAATGAAATCCCTCTTGAAAGATTGAACTCACCTTGCCTTGTCCTTTCATCAACACAATGTTGGAGATGATGGAGGGCTGAGCTAGTCTCCAAGGGGATTCCACCTGAGCAGTGCACAAGAACCGAGTTGACTTCTTCACGACATGGTATTCCTAAATAGACCCATATTGGACAACAGTCAGAAATTCTTTTATTTATCTTGCTACTACAGTCTCTTATCTTTCCGTCAAAGTTGTCCTCTGATGCTCACTGTGGCTTGCAGATTTATCTCAGTTCTCCTGAGTTAAGCCAGAGGAATGTAAGCTCTAGAAGGTCCTGTGCTAGGAAGCTAGGAAGCTTTTCAGCAATGATCCATAGATGAATTATACAATCTCTTGTCAGAGTAATAGCCTAGCCAAGACTGGAGAGGCTTAGCACCAGGTTGCTCACAGGGTGATGAATTGTTGAGCCATAGCAACTCTTGGGGATTCATCAAGGGTCTGCAATGTGCAGTGTAGGGAATCTCCAAAACAATGAAATCACAGCCTTGAAATCTGGAAGGAGAAGTTTATCACCCACAAGAATATTCTAGATTTCAAAGCTCAGCATGATGGACACAATGAACACTTTCTCCTTGTGTCTTTCATAGCCATTCACTTTCACTGGAAGAAAAGAGTTTAGAAAAGACTAGTGGACTTGTTTGGGATAGCCATGGCTGCCACTGACTACCATCCCCAGCATGTGTCATCCACCTCTAATTTGTTTTTAGGAACTCCATTAGTACATTGTGTTTTCCTCTCATCTATGAAGAATGCCATAGAAGCCTATTCCTTGTATTGGATTGGATTGGATTGGATCCCAGGGACTGGAAACCTGAAGGCCGTTGGTATGCAGGGTGACCATTAATGGTCTTGTTCTCATTTGGCAAACATTCCCCATAGCCCCCAGTCCCAGGCAGAGGTCAAAACCATGGTTAGAATGTATCAGCAGTTTAAGATCACATCACCCACTACACATACACACACATAAGCACACAACCTTTGTCCAAAAAAAACCACAAACCACATATACACTCAGAGAAGTCACATTCTATAAAAACTCTACTGAGTCTGCTGTAGTTATATCTAGAATCCTTCACCTAGAGAAAAGAAAATATTTTCCTACATATTCTATACTCTCTAAGTCTGACACACAGCAACTCAAATTCTGACCTTTTTATTTTCAGTGGATCAACTACAGAATTTGGGCATACAGCAGAGAGAGGTATTTGCAACATAACAGAAGAAGTGCGGTAGTTATGTAGCAAAGTATGGATCCAGTTTCTTTCTCTGTTATTCTTCCTAAAGTTGAAGGTCTTATAAATAGTACATATAACTTGATGATTTATAGATTTCCCCAGAAGTTGCACTTATGCCAGCATAGGCAAAAAATAAAGCAGGAGCCACTTCTCATTTAATAGGGGACTTTTGAGATTACAGAGTATTCCTTGTTGCCTTAAATTTTATTTTGCTACCTACTGAGGTAGAAATGAAATTTTTGCAAGTCACATTTCTGTAATTGTGAGTTACTTAAAACAGTTCCTTTTCATAGCCTGTCATGTTAGCCTCCTGGGCTTTAATTCATCAAAAAGTGTATGTGTGTGTGTGTGTGCGAGAGAGAGACAGAGAGACAGAGAGACAGAGACAGAGAGAGAGACAGAGAGAGAGAGACAGAGACAGAGAGAGAGACAGAGAGACAGAGAGAGAGACAGAGAGAGACAGAAAGAGACAGAGAGACAGAGAGAGAGACAGAGACAGACAGAGACAGACAGACCTGGGGGAGGGAGGTAGCATGGGAGGGCTGGTTGAGTATGCCTTTCCTAAGATGATGATGGGAATATGATTACTTCTCATTCATCCCTGGAGTATGGAAGCTTATTCTTAGATTATCAAATGACCTTTTCCTTACCATACTCCATCACCTTCCTCCCCAATACTCTATCAGATCTGTGACCTCATTGAAGTGAGTATACCCGTCCCCCCATGAAACAAATAGTAACAGGTCTGTGTCTGCCTATCCTATGTGACTCACCAACTTTTCCTCACGTGAGCTCATCATAGAGACTCCATCCAACATACTAGAAGCTTTCCTCAAGTGTCCTTGACGCTGCTAGTAGACCAGTGGAACATGGGAAATATTTATGATTTACCAACCTTGATCTTGATGGGACTGGCCTGTCTTCTTTGCCTATCCTACATTACTTTGATGACATTCTTTCCACCACTTGACCTACATGTAACTCTTTTGAGTCATTACAGATGTCACTTAGGAGCCCTGTCCTGCAAAGTCCCAGGGCTTGGAGCAATCAGCCATTGTCCTCTGCAGGAGCATCTGTAAGACTTTGCTGTTTGAAGGGAATCATTCTTCCATGTGGCTTATGTGCCAAAAACCTCCATGACAGTGCTTAGCACCTTTAGTGAGCTTTTATGCCTTACTTGACACTAACAATTAAAGGGTCAAAACAATCTACTAGGTTGATATATCTGTTGAGGAATCTTACATGATTTTGACATGCACACAGGAAACACTTTGTTGGAAGGGGGCCTTTAAGGCAGCATTTGGCACAAATCAATCAAATGCCATTTTATTGTCAACAGTGATAATAACAAACTAGCATTTACATAGTACTTTAAGGTTTGTAAAGTTATTTACATATGTTATCTCATTTAATCTTCACAACCAGCCTGTGCTACTAAATATCCTCATTTTACAGATACAGAAACTGAGGAACAGAGAGGTTAAATGACTTGTCCAAGGTCAGAAAGATAGTAAGGATACAGGGCAGGATTTGACCTCAAGCCATCCCAACTCTAGCTCCAGCACTCTCCCCATTCTATTATGTAGCTGCCACAAAAATTAGCTAAAAATAAGTGTCATGAGTTCTTACGTTCTCCTTACTATCTTTCAGTTGGTTCTGTTTCATGATGTAGTTTAAAGTAGACTAGAGCTTGCTAAAACCTGGCTGTTTCCTTCTTATTCTCATCTTGTATGCTCTTAACCTGAATGTAGGTTATTCACATACAGTTTTTTACATCTATGGGAAAGTATGCATATGGGTCAACAGCTATTTACATTTTCTCAGTCACCTTTTTTTATCATAATAATAAAGCCTGGGATTTTTTTTTCCATGTCAGTGATACCTTCCCCTCCTTCAGCTATATTGAAAATTGATCCCTTCATACACTCAGGATTGTGTTGTCTCCAGTATGGTTCTCCTTTGCAGTCTTCTTGGTCGAGTACAGTTGTTTTTCTATCTTTGTTTACTTTGATGGCATATCTACTCCCTTAAGCAGCACATCTGTGATTCTGATATTAAGAGTCCTGGTGTGATGGCTTTATATCACTTTTGGTGAAAAGACTTAAAACAAGTCCTGCTGGAAAATAGCACTGCTGAATGCCTTGCAGCCTGACCAGGGACAGCTTATCCCATCCACCCTAGCATAGCTCTGTCACCTCAAATGCCTCTAGAACAGTGAGGCATCTTCAATTCAAATCAATTTACTAAGAATTTATTAAATGCCTGGTTTCAGAACTCTGTGCTTGGTACTGGAGGTGAAGTGAACTTCAGATAAGGTGTAGTCTTAACATTTTTCTTGGCCCTATTTGGGGGTTTCTTGGTAAAGGTACTTGGGTGGTTTGCCTTTTCCTTCGCCAGCTCATTTTAAAGATGAGGAAATGGAGGGAAACAGGACAAAGTAACTTGCCAGGGTCTCGTAGCTCGTAAGTTTCTGAGGCCAGATTTGAACTCAAAAAGATGAGTCTTCCTTATTTCAGGGCTGGAACCCTATTTAATGTGCCACCTACCTGCCCCATGATGCCCAGATAACTGAAATACAAAATGATACCATAAGAACATCAGAGAACAAGCACATATACTGCCAGAGAGGTCCAAGGGGGAAAGAAAAGGTCACAGGCACTTAGGAAGGTGGGAGAAAAATTCCTGGAGGAGGCTGCCTTGAAACTGGGCTGAAAAGGAAGAGAAGGACTCAAGAGTCAGCAGGTGGACAGGAAGAGCATTCCAGGCCCAGGGAACAAAACGAATAAAGGCACAGAGGTGGGAAAACCAAGGAACCAGTACAGGCCAGTACAGAGTGCTCCATGATGGAGTGTAGAGTACATGGACAGGACAGTATCTAGGAGATGGGCTGGAGAGGCCTGAATGCCAAAGCACAATTGCTTCTTCCATGTGTGCTTTTGTTTTTAAAATTTTTATTGATATTTTGAGTCTTACATCACCATAGTTTTTTCATGTAGCTCTCCCTTCCCCCTCCCGGAGAGTCACCTGATAAGACAAATGGTATTTTTTCAAGAGAAGAAAAAAGTCAGCACAACGGATCAATGCATTGAAAAAGTATGAAACCACTGGCATTGCGTAGCACCTGTGGACCTCCCATCTGTATAAAGGGGTGTGTTGGTGGTACATTCTCATATTTCTCCATTCAAATTCTGTTTGATCTTAATAACTGTTATATTTACTTTCTTTTTTTGGAGGCAATCAGGGTTAAGTGACTTGTCCAGGGTCACACAGCTATTAAGTTGGCTTAATTGGCCTTAAGCTATTAAGGCCAAATTTGAACTCCTGACACCAGGGCTACACCACCTAGCTACTATTTGTTACATATGCTTTTGGTATTTTGTTATGTCACTGTTCTTTCCATTTACATGGTTGTAATTTTGTAAATCGTTTCCTTGGCTCTGTTTACATTACTCTGCCATCAGATCATAGATCTTTTCCTGTCACTCCTTAGCTTTCTATGAGGACACATAGCTGATAGTACAAAGAAGCTGTTTCTCTCCATAAAGGTAAATGAAAGACTTTGTCCCTGCCCTTCCCTTGTGGAGTTGATAAGAGGAAAGGCAACCCCTTGCAAGCTAATGCACAAAATTAAAGGGGTAAAGACCTTTCCTTGGCCTTCTCAGGGGACTGAGGTACTGCCCAGGAAGTCAGGGGAGCAGGAGCATCAGACTGACCTGTCTTGTCCCAACAGACTCAAGCTGCTGTGGAAGGGAATGCTTCCGGGCAGTCTGAGAAAACTTCTCCAACTTCTCCCCAGAGGGGTCACCGTTTTCTACTGTTAGCTCATCATCTTCTCCAACCGATTCTAGCCGAGGCACACCTCCTGAAAATACCGGGGGAAAGAGATGTTTTCTACTGATAATAGTAATGGGGGGGTGGGGGAGGAAATCAGAGTGAAATGACTTGCTCAGGGTCACATAGCTAGTGAGTGCTTTAGGCCAGATTTGAACTCATCATCTCCTGACTCCAGGGCTGGTTGCTGCTTTATCCACTTCACCACCTAGCTGCCCCTGCTTAAGATTTTCAAAGGGTTTTAAACCATGTTCTCACTTGGTCCTCACAATAACTTTCTGAGGTAGGTGCTATTTTTGCCCCTCCTTTTCATATATGGAAACTGAGGCTGAGAAAGGTTAAATAACATGTCTTGTAGTAAATAACAATCTGAACCATGGCTCAAGCCCATGTCTTCCTGACTCTAAAGCCAGTGTTCTATCCACTGTACACACACGGCTTCCCCAAGACCCAGGCATCAGCTGGTCAAGAAGACATCCATGCAGTTATCATAAGGCAGAGACTGGCTCAGTTGCTTAGTGCCATGAGGGCAACAAGGTACTGCATTTGTCACTCAGTTACCCACTGAGATCTCCACCTATTCTCCATGTCTTGTGACCATTAATGCCAGACTTTGAAGAAATCTCTCTTTTCTGAAGACATCTGCACAATGACTCAGTTGGTTGAGTGAATAAAACTGAGTATTTTGAGACAAGAAGTAGTGTGTACATTTGATCAAAGCTGACAGTTGTAACATAGCAGCTGTTGGTAATGCAATAAGTAACAGCAAGACAGTTCACAGCAGATCGATTTAGCAGGTGGTTTTAAATTTCCTTGAGATAGATACATTTCTGTCTTTTAGGACTAAAATGTTAAATATCTGTCAGGAACAGATATATAAAAATGAAAGGATCCTTTCATTTCCATGTGCAAAATCACCACTTAAAGAAATCCATCCAAAATATTTAAATTCATTCAGACCATGTAACATTTACATAACACTACCTGCTGATTCAAAAAATTATAAATTTCAGGTGTTAGAATGCTGTAGGTATATTTATTATAATATTCAAAGATTTGACAATTTGACAAAATCATTAAGACTGAATTCAAAAGACACATCATACGATCCAAATGATGAAACTGGTTCATTTGCAGATAGGCATGGTAATCTGCAGATGGGTCATAGTAAAAACCATCAGCTGTGGCCTTTGACTTCATATCACCATAAGACATAGGTGGCCATTCATTGGGAAATTATTCACCAGATTGTGGTAAATATAATTACTAAAAGAAATGATAAATATGAAGAATTAAGTGAGAGAAGCAAGGAAAGACATTGAACTGATTCATAGTAAGGCAAGTAGAAACAGGAAGACATCATGACTTCACAATGACTACAATGTAAACAGAATAATACTATGCTAAGATTAAGTCTTGAAGAACAGTTGTATAAATATGAACCTCCTTCCTTTTTTTGCAGAAAATAAATGAGAAAGGAAGCAGACCAACTTTAAAAAGGCTCACACAAAATAAAAACTTCATTATTTTTTTCCCTCTACCTAGCTTATCAGAGCCAAGATTTTAAAACCTGAATGTCTGAGAAGTACTTTTTAAAAGTTTTCATTCAAGGTGTGGCTAGGTTGCACAGTGAACAGAGCACGAGCCCTGGAGTCAGGAGGACCTGAGTTCAAATCCAGCCTTAGACACTTAACACTTACTAGCTGTGTGACTTTGGGCAAGTCACAACCCCAAATGCCCTGCCTAAATTTTCATTCAATTCAAAAGCATTTAGGAAGGACTTCCTAAGTAGAAGATACTGTGTTGGGTGCAATTTACAAATAGAGATGCCAATATAGGAATAGGCCAGTGCATCAACACCCTGGCCCATTCTCATTTTGGCATCTCTATCTTTAAACTGCTGATTTCTCCATGTGGACCAAAACAAGCAAGACAAAAGAGCAAAGACAATTGTTTTCCTTCAGAGGTGTCAAGAAAGCAATCCCCAATACTTTTGTTCATAATTTTCAGTTTCAAATATTTGTAGGGTGCTGCCAACCCATGCGGAGGTTGTTTGATTTTGACTGTGTCCTTACGGGGAATGCAAAACTACTTGCAGCTACAAAGTAGATTATTTCCGTGGTGTCCAAGATATTTTTCTCATTGCTAGACTACTTAAGACCCTCCTTTTCTTCTGCCTCTCCCTTATTAAAGAGTGGGTCTCCCTCTGCTTCCCAGGCTGGAAATACAGTGGGTCACTTACTAGTCCATTATCACTGTTGAAATTGATTCCCTGATTAATACAAAAGCAATTTCAACGGTTTTGTTGTTTCTTTCCACACACATTGCCATAGTCAGTATATGCATGTATGTATGTATGATGCATGTATGCATATATGTTTGTATATGTATATACAGTCTTCCTCAGTCTGCTTACTTCATTTGACATCAGTTCTTGTGTTTTCCCATGCTTCTCTACAGAAAGCTAACCAGCACAGTGGATAGAGTACTGGGTATCAGGTCTGTAACAGCTGAGTTTGAATGTGGCCTAAAACACTAGCTTTGTGACCCTGGCCAAGTAATTGGCCTTCTGACTGCCTCAATTTCCTAAAGTGTAAAACAGGAATAATAATAATGTGCCTCATAGATTTAGGATCAGATGATATAATATTTGTAAAGTTCTTAACATGGTGCCTGGCACATAGTAGACACTTACTAAATGCTTATTCCTCTTCCCTTCTCTGCACTGATCATATTGTTTCTTATAACACAATAATGGTCTAATGCGTGGTATGGAAATACCATTACATGTTGACGTCATTCCCCAGTCAATGGGTTTCCAGTTCTTTGTTATTACAAAAGGCAAAATTTAGTGTATGTGGTGCCTTTCTTTTTGTCACTCACTTCTTGGGGGCATATATGCCTAGCAGAGAGAAATCTGGGACAAAGGATATGTACAGTTTAGTCAATTTCTTATCATAATCCCCAAATGCTTTACAGAATAGCTGGATCAATTTATAGTTTCACCAGCCTTACTGGATCCATCTTTTGACAACCTCTTTAACACTGACAATTCCTGTCATCTGTCATCTTTGCTAATTTTCTGAGTATGAGATATGTAAATTGTATGGATGTATATTTCTCTTAAGACTAATGGTTTGAGGCAATTTTTCATATAGTTGTTACTAACAAGTTTCCAGAATTTCTAAAAACCATTTGTTGGCATCCTTCACCCAGTTATTTAAAGGAAAATAGTTTTAACCCTGTATGTTTTTATTAATTCTCCATATATTTTGGCTATCAAACCCTTATTAGAGATATTTGATATTAAAAAACTTCTCCCAGCAGGCCATTTCCCTATGAGTTGTTAATTTTGTTTGCAGAATAGTATTTTTTTTTAAATTCATGTAATCAAAGCTATCGGTTTGATCTTTTGTGATCACCTTTAGCTCTTAATTGGTTAAGAATTCAACCCCCAGTTATGGCTACCGAAAAATGCCTGTCTGCTTCCTTTCTCATTTTCTTTTTCTGCAAAAATGGAAGGAGGCTTATTTTTATATAACTGTTCTTCAGGACTAATCTTAGTTTCATCATATTGTTCTGTCTACATTGTAGTTGCTGTGAAGTCATGATGTCTTCCTGTTTCTGCTTGCCTTACTATGAATTAGTTCAGTGTCTTTCCTTGCTTCTCTTAATTCTTCATATTTATCATTTCTTTTAGTATTCATATCAGTTCTTTCAGTAAAAATTCCATTACTTTCATTTACCACAATCTATTTAGTCATTTCCCAATGAATAGCAACCTATGTCTATTTTCTTATAAAAGTATTTCAGATGAAGCCCTAAAAGCATTACTATATACTTTGTCTTCCATGAGCTAAATATTAGCTAATATTAAACTAATGTTTGAAGTTCTGATTTTCCTCTGCAGTCAAAGAGAATTTTGTATTTCAGAAGGCAGTAAGAGCATGCCCCAGGGCATTCAAACTTGCTAAATCAAGAATACAGTAATATCTAGGGCACTTTCTCTCACCTTCAAAGAGAATTACTAAATAAGAGAAGCTTTAGGCTTCAATTTAGGAAACATTTTCTCTAACTGAATCTGTTGACTGAAAAACATTTTCCTTAGGGAAGTAGTAAGCACTGGAATGCTTGAGTCATTTCATAACTAGTCTGAGCAAAACACTTAGGACATATGACAGCAACCACCTCTCACCCATCAGTTCTTTAAATCATCAATGCTAGTATTTCTCTTTTTTTAAGCAATTAGGGTTAAGTAACTTGCTCAAGATTACATGGCCAGTTATTTCTGGGTGTGGTGCTAAGTATCTGCACCCGGATTTGATCCCCAGGTCATCCCGACACTGGAGCCAGTGCTCTTACTCACTGAGTCACCTGGCCACCCCTGGGATCCAACTATTCTTAAGAGCAATTTGGAATTGTGCCCTAAGGGCTATAAAACTGTGCATGCCCTTTGGTCCAGCAATACCAATACTAGGTTTGTATCCCAACGAGATCATAAAACAGAAAATAGGATCCTCATGGACAAAAATATTTATAACAGTTCTTTCTTGTGGTATCAAAAACCTGGAAATTGTGGGGATGCCCATCAGTTGGGAAATGGCTGAACAAGTTGTGGTGTATGAATGTAGTGTTCTAGAAGAAATGATGAGCAGATGGATTTTGGGAAAACCTGGAAAGACTTACATGAACTGATGCTGAGTGAAAGGAGCAGAACCAAGAGAACATCATCTACAGTAACAGCAACATTGTGCCATGATCAACAATTGACAGATTTTGCTCTTGTCAGCAAAACAAGGATCTAAGACAATTCCAAAAGACTCATGATGGAAAATGCTATCTACATCCAGAGAAAGAACAATGGAGTTTCAATGCAGATGGAAGCATACTATTTTCACTTTTTTGGTCCTTTCTGTTTTTCTTTCTTGTAGTTTTTCCCTTTAGTTCGGATTTTTCTTTTACAACATGTCTAATGTGGAAATATGTTTAATATGATCGTACATGTATAACCCATATCAGATTGTATGGTGTCTTGGGGAGGGGGCGGGGAAGAGAGACAGGGAGAAAATTTGGGACTCAAAATGTTTTTTTATTTTTTAAAGTTTTTGCTTTTTGGGGGGGCAGTTGGGGTTAAGTGACTTGCCCGAGATTACAGGGCTAGTTTTTCTGTTAAGTGTCTGATTTGAATTCAGGTCCTCCTGACTCCAGGGCCGGGGACTCAAAATCTTACAAAAATGTTTGCAAACTATCTTTATGTATAATTGGAAAAAAATATTATTAATTAAAAAAAACAACAGCTTGTGATTTTATTTGCAGTTTGGGTAAACAGGAGTCAACTATGAAAATTTGGGGTTAAGGAAGGGAGAGAGGCACAGCATCCAGCAGTAGGGAGTCCTGATGTACCTTGTCCTAGTCAGACCACCCCTGGAGGATTGTGTTCAGTTCTGAGCATTAGCTAGGGGAAATTGATTATCTGAAGAGCATCCAGAGAAGGGTTAACAGGAGTAAGAAGGGACTTGACTTCATTTCATAAGAGTATCAGGTGAAGGAACTAGGGGTGATGAGTTCAGAACAATATTGGGGGAAGAATTATACCTGCCTCCAAATATGTAAAGGGCAGTTGTGTAAAAGAAGTACTGAACTTCTCCTACTTGAGCTCAAAAGAAAGAACAAGAAAGTGGAGACATTAGACAGTCAGATTTGTGTTCTATTGAAGGAAGAATTTTCTCACAATTTTCTATTGTTGTCACTGAGTCATTTTTCAGTTTTGTCCACCTCTTCATGACCCCATTTGGGGTTTTCTTGGCAGATATACTGGAATAGTTTTCCATTTCCTTCTCCAGCTCACTTCATAGATGAGGAAATTGAGGCAAACAGGCTTCAATGACTTGCCCAAGGTCACATAGCTAGGGTTTTGAGGCCAAATTTTAACTAAAAAAGATATGTCTTCCTGACTCCCAGCCCAGCACTCTATCCACTGTGCCACCTAGATGCCCCATTTAGAGATCTCCAAAAGTAGGAGAGTCTACCTCAAGATGCAGGGAGTCCTCCTCCCACAAAGAGGTCTTCACATGAAGACCGCATGATCATTTCTTTAAGATGTTTACAAAGGAAAGTCTCAGCAAGATATTAAGAATTAGATGGCCTCAGAGATCTACCCTAGAAACAAATCCCCACTTAGCCACTTACTATGTGACTCCTGGGATAGCCACTTAACTTCTCTGTGACTCAGTTTCCTCAGCTGTCAAATAAGGCAACTGGACTTGGTGACCCCCTTCCACTCTAAATCTTTGATCATAAAATCCCTTACAAATCTGAGATTTGGGGATCCCCACTCTAACACAACAAGTGGCCATCCAGACTTTTCTTGAAGACCACTAGGGAGAAGAAGCTTTACTGCTTCTTTCCAATGCTGCCCACTCTGCTTTTCAAAACCTCCACTTGAGTTGGGCTTTGACGGAAATAAAAGATTCTAAAGAGGCAAAAGTAAAGGGGAGAGCATATTGTGGAATGAGCATAGAGGCATAAGATGAATTGTCATGTACCGTGAGCAGTTGGGCATGTTTGACCAGAACATAGATTGTGTGAAGGGCACCAACATGTCATAATCTTGTGAAGGTAGGCTGGAACTAGATTGTAAATCTTCAATTGAGAAGGTGAGCTCTCTCAGTTCTTTTCTTCTAAAATCCCGTTTTCTAGGCCCAGTATCAGTTCTGCTGTGCTTGCCTAGCATTCCCTCTCTGTTGTAGATACCTACTGTCCTCCCCGACCCCCAAAACATCATCTTCCTAAATCAGTGGACTTTACAGGCTTTCCTCTATCATCTCAAATGGGAAAAGGGCAATTGGATGAGTGGAGGAATAGGACACCAGGGGAGGGACTTAAGTCTCTGAAGCAGGTGAACCTTCTATTGAGTGTAACTGATGCATTTAAGCAGGTACTTGATTTAATGGGAGTGGTATTAAATATTCCCTGTGGAGAGTAATCTTGACTCTCAGTGAAAGCTCATACTTATTGACAATTTAAGAATTTGCCAGTGAGATTGGGAAGGCAGCAAACTACTTGTCCTGAGGTCTCTAACTCCACCTGGTTTCTACTCCTGGTTATTTGAGTTGTAGAGTAAGTGAGGCTTGGTGATGGAAAAGTTCTTCTCTCACCTACCTTCCCCCCCTTTTTTGAGTAAGGATATCTGTGCATATTCATGTCTGCTGGGGAGACAGGCCTCCATGAATACACTATTGGGTTGGTATGATCACCTTCTAAACAGCCCTGTTGAAAATCAACTGAACCCAATACAGAGGAAATTTAAGAGTAGGCTAAGGCAAACAGAGGCATTGACTTTCACTTCATTGTGCTGCCAAGAAAGAGCTTCAGCTTGGGAAGCCCAGCTCAATGCAAACACTAAGGTATGTAGGGGCTTCATGGAAAGAAACAGGTACATCTCCTTAATGGGCTTATCCATGTACCTCTCAGGCTGGGTCCTGGCCATACTGCCCTCTCAGGCTCTCTTTCATGGGCAGGACCTGTATTGTCCATCCAAGGGGACTCACCTCAGGAGCGGGAGTGGCCCTGGAACTTCATCAAGCAGCTCCCCGTGGTGGGGCTTCTGAAGCTTCCCCAGGATCCCTCCTGAGAGTTGGAATCTTGGGGTTTGTCAGAATCAATCAGCTGAAACAGACAAGACAGGGATTAGCATGTTAAGGGATAGTGAAGAAGAAGCCCTCTAGTGAGTGCTCCATTCTATCTGAACCACAACATGGGTGTCATGTGGGGAAGAGAATTCACAGGGTGCAAATAGACCATTAGGTCATCAGTGACCCTTTTACCGCACTTTGGGAAATTTTTCTATCAAGACTCAGGAAAAGAGCCCTGGGCTTGGCAGTGGGAAGGTGTGGGGTTTGTTTCCCTTCTTGGTGTGCCACAGAGCTCTCTCAAACCTAGAAGTTTCAAACAGCTCCTGGTCTACACTGGCACTCTGAGAGAGTTCCCTCACCAGAGTGTGCTGGAGTCAGTTTGTCCTGATTTCCATGGTGATTCTAGATCATAGGATCATAGAATCTCCAGAAGGAACCTTCTGGGTCATCTCAGTCCAACTCCCTCATTTCACACCTAAAGGAATGGATGCCCCCCCCAAAGGGTCACACCTGAACATGATGAGGTGCAGGCTCTGGGAACCCCCTTGAGCTCTTGTAGCAGCAAGCACCCCAAGCGTCCTCAAGGTTTGCTGCCAACACAGGTTCTTAGATCTGCTTTGTTAAAGGAAAGCAACTCAAAATGGGTTAACAAGCTTACTTTAATCAGTCAAATATGTATCGTTTACCTAGTTCAGAGGAAAAAGGTCAGCACCCCTAACTTCAGAATATACAGACAGAATTATCAAGACAGAGAAAGAGATCAAGTAGACAGATTTCCAAACTGTCCAACCATTACATCCATACCAAATCAACATCTGGGTTTCAACATCTGGGTTTTTCAAAGCCGAGGTGGGGCTCTCAACAACGGCTTCCCAGAATCCAGATGAAATCACAGAACACTTCTCAAAGTGAGCCCCAAAACAAAGCTACACATCAGGGCTTATATAGCCTTCTCCTGGCTCAGAGAATGTAACAACCTTATTGTCTCACTGGCCAATCAAGAAGTATCTACTGAAAAACAAGCCTCCCACCCCAGGCTCCAGGTGCACTTTAGCCTAGGGGGAGGGAAGATCTTAAAAATTTTCATTTCTATTACAGCTCTCCTTGAATCTTTGAGGTACAGGCTCTGGGAACCCCCCTTGAACTCTGAGTACATCACCCCATTTGATGAGACCTTTCCACGAGGCCTTGCATTGTGGCTGGGTCCAGACCTCCTTGCTAGCCTGGCCCTCCATTATCCATATACCTCCCACCCTTGAGCCTGTCAAAGTATCAATCCACCCTTGAACTGGCCTAGCCCACCAGTGTCTGGAGTCTCCAGGTAGCCTCCAACAACTTCCCACCCTTAATCACTCATTGACCTCATATGACTTCTCCTGAAGACCCTCTCCAAAAGCCTCCTCTAGTCCACCCCTAGATTTGTCCCACAACCTTCTATATATAAATACACACACACACACACACACATATATATAATCTCACACCATAGAATTTTCTAGCAGAGTCTTACTCTGTGTCCAACACAAATGAACTTTTAATAAACTTTGCTTTTCTTTGGCTGAGAGAAGATGAGTCAAATTTATTCAGCAGGACAAGGCATGTTGGCATTTTGGGTTCTCCAGCACCCCTCACCCTTACCCTCTTCACCAACACTCATTTTATGATTTCAACAAATTTTTCAGAGGCACCAAAGGGAAAAAAAAGCCAGTTTCTCACTTTTTAACCAATAGCACCAAGGAGATTCAGCTTTAGATACATATTCATAGATATATAAATATGTATAGACACAGATACATAGAATATATGTACACACACACACACACACACACACAGTGTAACTCCAAGCAAGTCACTTAACCTCTCAGTTCACCACAGGCAGCTTGCAAAGATTATTATTTTCAAGGAATGTATTCATCTTTATTGGTAGAGGAAGTTTCCTCAACCCCAAATGTTGTACTGAGAAATGAGCACGTGAGACCATTCAGAATTTTTAAGTGGAGTTTAATGAGTCTGTGACTGCAAGGGGTGAGTTCAACCCAAATCAAGCAGCCCCGAGAAGCTTGTGCTTGGGGTTTATATAGTCAAATGCCACAACATAACTATTACTAAGGGGAAACCACCATTTGACAGTTATTATGAACAGGCAGGGAAAATACAGAAGCTAAAAGATAGCAATCAGTTCATTCCTAATGATCATTTTGTTGCCCAAGTAAAAAGTCCTGAAGTCTATTCCAGGAACTGGGGATGATGGGTGGCTATGGGTTCCAGGAGGTGGTTTTGGGCAGGTTGGGCATTGTTGGCTTGTTTGGGCAAGTCAGACTTGGCGGGCCTTTTCTGGTGGGTTTGGTGCAGGTTTGTCCCCTTGGTGAGCCTCCTAGGAAAACAAGAGGACAGGTGTTGGGCGGGTTTCCTAGGTGAGCTTACCCAAGGTCGGAAGGGATGGGGAATGCTCCCAAAATGGAGGTTATAACAATCCCCACTTCTTATTGTCGAAAGTCAAACCCTTGACTCAGAACTGACACCTCATAGTGGAGTAAGGGAGATGTTGTCAAATTGGTTGGGAAGTGACTCATTGAGAGGATGATACCTAGCTTCCCTCACAAGGAGGAGCTTGACTGAGTTAATACGAGATTGAATAAGTTTTAAGAGTTGAGAAAACAAGCATGGGCCTATAGTGATGGCCAGGCCAAGAAGCAACAACGAATGGTCCAACTAGGGCAGAGATAACAGTGATTAACCATGGGGATATTTGAAACAGGCTCTGGTACCAGTTTTAAGTATGTTCCCTTTCCCTTGATCTGGCATCCAAGTTCTTGTGAACTAAAGAGAGACTTTCCTGTACTAGGCCAGAATTGTTGGCCTTGCCTTGTGCACCACAAAGGCCTCCTCGTTTTAGGAACAGGAGATGCAAACATTTATGGTTCTGGAGGACCATTTCAGCCAAGGAATTAACCTGATAGAGAGCAGCATTTGTGGCAAAAGCATAACGACTGTCAGTGACAGTGTTAATGGCCCGTCTTTTAGAGAGGTGGAGGGCCTGAGTAAGGGCAATAAGTTCAGCCTTTTGGGCTGAAGAACCGGGGGACAGAGCAGATGACCAGAGAACAGTGAGGGAGGGGTACTCAACGCCTGCAACTCTGGCCCTGAGGATACCAGCATCAATGAAGCTGCTGCCAATGAAGTGGACATCCAAGAAATAACAAGACAGCAGTGCCAATTACAATTGATAGGAGTGTTTATTAACCGCAGTAACTGCCTCCCTAATAAGGAAGACAACATCAAGTCTCCTGAAAGATGCATTTTTATAGTGTAATATGTTGCTAACAACAAAATGTGGTTCCAAGGGGGGGGGGGTGCCATTTCTAATAAAGTCTCGGGTACCTAACAAGAACAGATTTGTATCTGGGCTAACAAGAACAGACTTGTATCTGGGGTATGTTTCTAGCAACACAGGTGAAACATTCCCTCACTATTATGGCCTATTAGGTGGTTTCCAGGGACCCTGATAGGGGTCCCCTTCTAGCGGGTTGCAACTGGGAGGGGGCTTTGGTGTATAATTTCTGGTGGGCACTTCACCATCAGTAAAGAGGATCCAGTCTGGGGTGGGAAGCAGGGAGTCAGAGAGATCAGGGCATGGTGTTTGGACTTCATCCAGGAGCTGTAAGCAGTCATGAAGGGGCAGCCCATCAGATGAAGGATGGGAGGAGTAAAGTGGTGGGATTCAGGGTGGCTATTTTTGAGATTGAAAGACAGGGGTGGTCCAAGAGCAGAGCTTGATGATGCGTGAGGTGGGAGGTAGAAAGCCAGTGGTCACGGGCGCTCCTAAGGAGGACCTCAACCAAGTGAGGGCCATGATGGAGAGGGCTTGACCCAAAGAAAGCTTATCAGCCTCATGCACTAAGATTGCCATTGCTGCAGCTGCTCAGAGGCGGGGTTCCAGCCAGATGCAACTGGGTCAAGGCGTTTGAAGGGGTAAGCAACAGGACATCACCAGGGGCCCAAGGTTTCAGTAAGGACACCTTTACTGACACCTTGAGACTCTGCAATGAAAAAGTGAAAGGGTTTGGTGACATCCAGGAGGGTTAGAACAGGGGCAGAAACCAAGGCAAATTTCAAAGTTTCAAAAACTTTTTGCTTGACCAGAGCCCAAAGCAGGGGGCCAGAGCAGGCAGTAGTGGAGCATAGGGGCTTGGCAATTTCTGGGAGCCCCAGGATCCATATCCTGCCATATCTGACCGTTCCTAAAAACTCATGAACTTTCTTCTTTGAGGTGGGAAAGGGGAGGTCAAGAATAGCTTGGACGCTAACTGGGGAGAGGGACCTTTTGCCTTGGTTAAGGAGCTATCCAAGATAAGTGGCACAGGTTTGGCAAAGCTGAGCCTTCTGACTGGAGACCTGAGATGCTGAAGATTGGAGCAGGGAGAGCAGAGATGGGGTGGCTTGGAGGCAGAGGCATTCAGAAGGGATGGCCAAGAGGAGGTCATCAACATACTGAACAAGGGAACAGCCCAGAATGACTGGACATCTTTGTGTAAAGCCTCTTTGAAGAAAGTAGAGGAATTTTTTAAACCTTTTGGGAAGTTGGTCCATGTTAGCTGACTAGATAACCCACAACAGGATCAACCCATTTAAAGGCAAACAGCTAAGGGAATGGAGAAGCCTTCAGCTCTAGGACAGTGTATGTAGTATGGTCAGTGGGAAGAAGACTGAGTAGGGTATAGGGGTTGGGAACAGAGAGGGTAGGGACAGTTAGGCATGACAAGGTAAGAGTGGATGACGGTGCCTTGCTACAGATCCACAGAGCATGCTGAAGTCCATGGGCAGGAAGTTATCTGACCTGTGGCCCCTTGGACCAATGTGGTTCCTGGGAAAGGGGGCCTAGAGGATTAGTGAGGATAGAATAGGCTGCGCCCATGTCTACAAGGATGTTGACAGTATGACCCCCAATCTTTGCCTTTACCCTGGGTTCCTGGGGGTCTGGAAAAAAGGAAGCAGGGCCCCTTCAGTCCCCTAGGGCTAAGACTGTAGAGGAATTTTTGCCCCGTAGATTCTTAGGTTATCTCTCCTGTATCTGTTCTCCAGGTCAGTTCTTTTCCAGTGAGATATTTTGCACTTTCTTCTAATTTTTCAATCTTCATGTTTTGCTTGACTGACTCTTGATGCATCACAGAGTCCTTAGCTTCGTTTTGACTGATTCTAATTTTTAGTGAATTATTTTCCTTGGTGAATTTTTGAAGCTCCTTTTTAAGGTATTTTTCTCCAGTTTTTTAGTTATTTTCTCCAGTTAGATTTTGAACCTCCTGTCCCAGCTTATAAATTTTACTTTTTAAGGATTTGTTTCCTTCAGTGAGATATTTTTTCCAATTTTGTCACTGTAGATTTAAATTTATCTTCTACCTCTCTAATGTGGCTTTTAAAATCTTTCTTGAGCTCCTCCAAGAATGCTTTTTGGGCTTGAGACCAGTTCATATTTCCTTCTGTGGTCTCAGGTGCGGATACAGAGTCCATGGTGTCTCCTGAAAATGATTCTTCTTGTTCACAATAATAGGATTCAATTGTCTTTGGTCTTCCCTTTGCAAGTTGCTTCTGGCCCATTGTGATTGCCCATTTCCTGACCTTTAAAATGTATTTCTGCTTCTGTGGTACAGAGGGCTCTGACTCACGCTTCTTAAGCTGGGAGCTAGGTGCCTGGTTGTTGACTTTGTGTGCTGTAGCCTCTGGGTGTCTAGAATGAGGCCATGGCCAGGATCCTCAGTGTTTCCCCTGAGTTACCCTGAGGCTCACAGAGTAACCTGTGGTGCAGGGGTGGTCTGGCCCCTTCAGATTTCCACCTCTGTGCCCCTGGGCTACAGCTCAGGCAGGCTCAGCAGCTGTCAGCCAGCAGAGCTGGTGTCTGCAGATTCCTCTGGTGTTGCTAAGGCCCACTTGGGCTTGTGTTGTTAACCCTTGCTGACTCCACTACCCTGGGCTTCTGGATGTCCTATTGGTCAGAGGTGGGGCTTGTTGGGACCCCTCCTGCCCTTCACTTCAGACTCCTTACTGCCTCAGGTGCACCCTTTAGTCACTCAGTGACTCCTAAGCCTGAGGCCAT
Source organism: Petaurus breviceps papuanus (assembly GCF_028583685.1). Taxonomy (NCBI): domain Eukaryota; kingdom Metazoa; phylum Chordata; class Mammalia; order Diprotodontia; family Petauridae; genus Petaurus; species Petaurus breviceps. The sequence continues at coordinate 3,850,626 of NW_027187380.1, forward strand.
TTCCACTGTTTCAGAAATTTATTCTGGGTGGGACATTTATCTCTGAGTTTTCTGGATGAGGGAGGGGGAATCAGAGCAGCTAGAGTTTACTTTTGCCACCTTGGCTTCTGGAGCATAGGTAGTTTAATAACTCTTTGGACATAATTCCTGATGTTTCTCTAAAATGGTTGAATCAGTTCATCATTACACCAATACTGCCAACAATTAGTGTACCTGTTTTTTCATATCCCTTCCAACATTTGTCATTTTCCCCTTCTATCATTTTAGCCAATCTGGTAGGTATAAAATGATATCTCAAGGTCTTTTTAATTTGCATTTCTCTAATCAATAATTATTTAGAACCTTGTTCAAATATTAAAGAGGTTACTCATAAGGAGTGTTAGGGATGCTCTGGAGACCCCAAAATACCAGTATGCCAGGTCCTGCTGAATGAATTTGAGTGAAGTCTTCTCAGCCAAAGAAATGTAAAGTTTATTAAAAGTTCACTTGTATTGGACATAAAGTAAGTCTGTGCTAGAAAATTCTATGGTGCTCTCACAACATATAGAGGGAAGATGGGATCTTATCTACAGAAAGTTGTGGGAGGAATCTAGGGGTGGTTTAGAGGAAGACTTTGGGGAGGATCTTCAGGAGAAGTCAGATGAGGTCAATGAGTGATTAAGGGTGGAAAGTTGCTGGAGGCTACCTAGAGACTACAGACAATGGGGGGCTAGGACATTTCAAGGGTAGGAAGTCTAGTAACAAAGGTCTGGGCCCAGCCACAATGTAAGGCTTATGGCCTCATGCCAATGCCTCATCAAAGGGGATGGTTTAATCAAAGTTCAAGGGCGGTTCCCAGAGCCTACATCTCATCATTCCCCCCTCAAACAAATGGGACCTAAATTCCTTTTGTATAAAGGGCAAAGGTCTCAGTTTCTGAAAGTGCTTCCTGCTGACAAGGGTCATAGAGCTGTCCCTGCCTCTCTGGGTGTGGTTCAAGGGGGTCAGACTTCACATTCAAGGGGTCAGACACTGAAACTTGGATCATGCCAGGTCCAGTGGGCTGGAAAATTTGGATTCAGTCAGAGATTTGCATAGCCTTAGTGGTCATCTAGAGGTTGATGGCTTGAAACCTGGAGAAGACAAACCTGGCAAGGAGGTTAAAAATGAAGACCAATCAGGCAAGAAGAAAAAAAAATAGAGAAAAGACAATTGAAATGGACAAATGAAATGGACAGGACAGCAAAGTTCATTATAATTTGATAGGAGTGTTTATTAACCGCGGTGACTGCCTCCCCGGTAGGGAAGGCAGCATCGAGTCTCCTGAAAGATGCATTTTTATAGTGTAATACGTTGCTAACAACAAAATGTGGTTCCAAAGGGGGGGGGTGCCATTTCTAGTAAAGTCTTGGGTACCTAACAAGAACAGACTTGTATCTGGACTAACAAGGACAGACTTGTATCTGGGGTATGTTTCTAGCAACACATATGAAAAGTTCCCTCACTATTATGGCCTATTAGGTGGTTTCCAGGGACCCTGGAAGGGGCCCCTTCTGGCAGGTTTAGGGGGCGTTGGTGTATAATTTCTGGTGGACACTTCACTCCCCCCTTTTCTTGTTCATAGTTGAAACTTGGATTCAGCTGAATCCAGGGGACTGTTCTCTTGCACTAAGGCTGTGGTGCCCGCTGCTGCCAATCCTGCCATACCAAGGCCAACTAGGATAGGGACTAAAATGGGGGCTGCTAGCAAAAAGGTGTTCTTGCATACAAGCAGTCAGAAGTTAAGCTCGGGTCTGAGGAACTTGGGGTCTGCCAGAGTGCTGCCTGAATCTTCAGGGGTGATTGTAATGAGTGAAACAGGGTGGCCATATGGGGTTAGATCGCTACCAGGAGGTGGGTTGAGGTTGGGACCAGTGGGAGTAAGATCCTTTGGCACCAGAGTGCGTTGAACAGTGAACAAACCCCAGTGTCCTTTTCTGTGACATTAAGTCTGATTCCCCAACATGTCCCAGTTTTTCCAATCCTGTTTGGTCCAGTCCAAAACCCTGATGACAACTGGGTTACATGACTTACAGTGAAATGAAATGTGGTGGTCACGGCTGCCACCGGAGACCCAGTCAGCAATGGTTACACAATCCCAATTGGCATAGTGATATTTCCCTGTCCCCCACACTTGGGGGACCCATCCTCAGGGCAGACATACGACTGGGTTGACCAAAGGCTGCTTTTATGCCCACATCTCCACAAGCAGCATCTTCGGTCCCTGCAGAATACATGCTTGTATAGGGAAACAACATGAATCTGGGGCACAGTGATCAAAGAAAAAGGGTGGGCTGGTTATGAGTCACATTCTTTGCTAGCAGAGTCCCATCAATTGTCTTAGTAAGAGTCCAAGAATACAAGGTGGGAGCATAGGAGTTGGAACTGGCCAAAGGCAGGAATGCCAGGAACAGGAGCGTCAGGACAGTCTCTTAATCTTCAGTTGTAAGTCACCGGCTGGCTCTGTTACCCACAGGTCTAGTGGGTTGGGAGGAGCCATCATCTTGATGTGTGAGGGGTGGATCCAGGCTCTTCTTCCGGCCACCTTAATGGAGTGGTCTGGTATACCTCTCAGACTCCATCCTGGATGTCTCAGACAGCTTGGAAGGACTTGAGAAGTAAATAATTAACAGTCATACATTATAGCATTCATCACCCTAAATACAATAGAAGGTGGGGTGCCAAACAGAATTTCAAAAAGGGGAATGAATTTTACACATATGTATTCAGTTACAAATATTAACACTTGCTTAAATAATGGATCAAAATACCAAGTTCTCTTCTGCTTTACAACTTGTTATATCAATTTTGCAAGTGGAGGTTTTAGTGGGTCTCTTAAAATCACACTAGAGATTTTAAAAATTTCTTCTAAAATATTTTCCTTCTTCAAAACAGTTTCAAGATTTATAAATGATCACTAAACTTTTATGAAGGAAGTTAATTGAAGACTTTTAAATGATCTTAAGCAGTTTGCATAACTTTATGAACATATTCTATTTTTAGATAAAAAATAATAATAGATTTTCCAGTAAGCTAACATGAAAAAACTCCTATGTTTCACTGACTACTTGTTCTGATCATAGAAACCTGTTATCAAAGGAAAAAGCAGGGACATGTGACATTCCAAATGTGCCACTAGAAAACATCCTTGACTTTCTGTAAATTCAGGTACAGTCATAGATATCCAATCATGCAGCATCTGTTCCATCTCATAGCTAGACTCAGGAATAGGTGGGAAACATTCCTTTTCAAAGGAACCTCATAGGTAAACTGAGCCTGGAGGGATCCCATCCCAGACAGAGACTGAGATTGTCCCTTTGGCCATTACCAAATATAGACTTCCATCTGTTGACAGAACAGGATCACATTCTTCTGAGTAGCTAGTGGCATTTTCTCTCAGAAACTGATTTAATGCAGACAACTATACCCCAATTCAGACTCAAAATAAAATTTAGTTATGGTCCCAAGTGCTTTTTACCTTAAACAATAAGCTTCACCAATCACAGCTTAGAGCCAGTTACAATTATTTCTATTCTAATGGGGCTGCAACAAGCAATAAAGATGTATCAGATCTTAAGACATAAGGAATTCTTTTTAGTATTCTTCTAAAATATAAAAGCCAATTTATAAAAATCTTTTATGATCTTTGCAACTTCTTCATCCAGTTAGTTTCCTCCTTTCCACATACAGTAATCAATTAACAGTTATAGGTTTTAGCATTAAAATACCATGTTTCCCCGATAATAAGACCTATCCCGAAAATAAGCCCTCCCCTTACTGTGTAAGATTCCTCTAAAATAAGCCCTCCCCCGAAAATAAGCCCTATTGAGATTGCTACTGTAGTGAAGGTGATCCCCTGCGCTACACGCTACATTACGGTACCCTCTGTATGCACCGTCCCCCCCCCTCACTCCAAGCTGCATCCAATCAGAGCTGCAGCAGTGAGCGCGTCATCCTGTTCTTTATTGAATTCATTATTGAATAAAGGTACATTTTTTTTTTGTTCACATTTACCTGTTTATTAAAATTGCTGTCAATGTTCATTAAAATAAGCCCTCCCCTGAAAATAAGCCCTCTGGTGTTTTTCTGTCCAAAAAAATAATAAGAAAGTGTCTTATTATTGGGGAAACACGGTATAACAGATAATACAACTATTTACCAGTAACAATCATGGTCTTAATTTTGAACTTTGAAATAAAAACAATTGAATAACCAATCTGGTGACCTTAAATTCCAGTTTTTTGTAGATAAACTATAATTTTTCTAGTGCCAAATAGTAACCAGAATGAATTCAGTTACCTGGATCTATATTCCCAATGATGGTGCACAGTTCTCTGTGACGCAGGAAAGGGTTAAGTGTTAGTCCTATTTCAAAGTGCAGCCCAGAAACCTACTTCTCTTTGATCATTGAAGTGACCTCTTTTCCCTTAGATAGATTTTAGGAGAGAAAATTCCCATTCTCTCTCTGTCCATTTGTCTTTCTACTTCGAGAACTTTGGCTGGAGTTCAAGGTATAGAAGGAGAAATGGTTTTCTGCCACAGCCATTCCTTAAGAGATTATTAATCTTTCTAGTGCAGGTACAGCATTTCTTACTGCTTGGGTGCATTTGGCTGCCTTTGTTTTTTTTAATCTTACAGGGTGGCAGATTTAGAAATTTCTTTACACAATCCCACAGACAGGATATTAAAGTTATAGAGACCAAAAGAAATGCAGGCAGAGACAAAACGAAAATTACAGACAGAATATACACAAAACAACACAACACACAAAATACACTCTGGCGACGTTTTTTTTTTTTTCCCCCTCTCTGGTGGCCCCTTGCACTGAGATTTTTGGAATTTGAAAGTTCACTCTCTCCCTTTGGGGATGCCAGGTGGAGCAACCAAGCACCCAGAGCAACTGTTGGCAGTTGTCCCAGGTAGGCTGGTCAGATTCCAAGGATGGAACAATCTGTCGGAGGGGGAAGAGCCCTGATGGGGTGGTTGAGTCCCGGGATGGGAAGCTCAAAGGAGCTTTTGATCTTTGGTAATGGCTCCCTGGGCTGAGACTCAGGGCCAAGAAGGACTCAGGTTCCTGGTCTGCTCAAGAAAGTAATACAAGCTTGGGGCCGAGGGCCGCCCCTAGGTTCAAATTGCTTTCCCAGGCTTGGGTCCAGCTGTCTTTTAATTAAAGTTACAGAGAGAGACAAAAATTAAAATTACAGCAATGCCTAGTGACAGACACACAGAACACATAAAGAAAGGTTAAAATTCAACACTTAATTAAAGACAAAAATTAAGATTACAGTGACATCTAGTGACAAATACACAGAATACATAAACATAAAAAAAGCAGATGATTAAAGTAAACAATTAAAGTTAATACATTAAGAAAAGGTGCTCCACTCCTGACCTTGGAGGCCAGTAGGGGCTGTAACGCCACATCCAGCTTAGCCATCTACTCTACCTGGGGCCAAGGAACATCTCTTGGTGATCACCCCCTAGGCGCTTTTACACTTCATGAGTACTCACCTAAAAGAACGCTCTTGGATCGAATTGAAAGAATTTGGGAAGGATTCAGGTTCCTGGTTCGCTCCAGGAAAGCAATACAAGCCTGGGGCCAAGGAACATCTCTAGGTGGCCATCCCCTAGTGTTGAATTGCTTTCCTGGACCTCCAGGGAGCCTGGTCCCGCTGTCAATACAAAGCCAAAGGCTATCTCGGTGGAACCTCCAAGTGAAATGGACATGACAGCAAAGTCAATTATAATTTACCGAGATGACTGCCTCCCCAGTAGGGAAGACAGCATCTAGTCTCCTGAAAGATGCATTTTTATATTGTAATATGTTGCTAACAAGAAAATGTGGTTCCAAGGGGGGGTGTAGCAGCAAGCACCCCAAGCGTCCTCAGGGTTTGCAGCTACCACAGGTTCTTGGATCTGCTTTGTTAAAGGAAAGCAACTCAAAATGGGTTAACAAGCTTACTTTAATCAGTCAGACATATATCATTTACCTTGTTCAGGAGAAAAGGTCAGCACCCCGAACCTCAAAGTATACAGGCATAATTATCAAGACAGAAACAGATCAAGTAGACAGATTTCCAAATTGTCCAACCATTACATCCATACCCAGTCAACATCTGGGTTTCCACATCTGGGTTTTTCAAAGCCGGGGGACTCTCAACAATGGCTTCCCAGAATTCAGATCAAATCACAGAACACTTCTCAAAGTGAGTCCCAAAACAAAGCTACACATCAGGGCTTATATAGCCTTCTCCTGGCTCAGAGAATGTAACAACCTTATTGACTCACTGGCCAATCAAGAAGTATCTACTGAAAAACAAGCCTCCCACCCCAGGCTCCAGGTGCATTTTAGCCTAGGGGCAGGGAAGATCTTCCAAATTTTCATTCCCATTACAGGGGGTGACATTTCTAGTAAAGTCTTGGATACCTAACAAGAACAGACTTGTATCTGGAGTATGTTTCTAGCAACACATATGAAAAGTTCCCTCACTATTATGGCCTATTAGATGGTTTCCCAGGACCCTGGTAGGGGCCCCTTCTGGCAGATTTAGGGGGCTTTGGTGTATAATTTCTGGTGGACACTTCAACAATTTCCCTGGTACAAAAGACAACTTTCCTGGTTGGAATGAAAGATGATTATGGTAAGGCCAAAGGGAAAAGGGCAGGTATAATTTCACCTCTTTCTATCCTTTTCCCTGGAGGAGGCTGGAGCCTTTCTAAAAAGTAGCTTGAGGTCCTTCAATGGCTCAAGATATGTTCTGGAGTCTCTGGGGGTGAAGAGGTGGTACTGGTTTAATCCTAGATTTATGAGCCCAGCTGGGGAGACCTTTGTGTTTTACTGCTGTTGGAGTGGTGAGTATGATTTGGTAGGCTCCCTTCCATTTGACATCTAACTGTTCTCCCTTTTGGGTTTTCCATGACTTTAAGTAGACCCAGTCTCCAGGTTGTACTGCAGAAGGACATTCATTTTCATTGCCAAGAGGTTTTGGGAGATACTTGTTGCATATTCAACCAGAGCATTCCTGACAGCTCCTAATCAGTTGCAAATTGGGTAATTAAATGCTGTTCTGGGTCCACCAAGATGTCAGATGTTAGTTCAAAGGGACTAAGCTTGATATTTTCCCAAGGTGTGATTCAGACTCTGAGCAGCCCAGTGGGGAGATTCTTAACCCAATCTTCTCAGGTTTCTATGCATAGCTTAGGAAGGACCTGCTTAAGGGTATGATTCATTTTCTCTACTTTACCAGAGGATTTTAGATTCCAGGCTGAGTGGAAGTGGTAAGTGATTTTAAGTGTCTTTGCCATTGCCTGGGTTATCTGTGAAATAAAAGCTGGGCCATTTTTGCTCTGTAAGGAGCCAGGCAAACCAAAACGAGGTATGATTTCCTTTAATAGGAACTTGGATACCTCCTGAGCCTTTTCAGTTCTGCAAGGGGAAGCTTCTACCCAATTACCTCTACATGGAGGAATATGTGTAAAGTCTATCTGCCAGTATTCACCTGGATAAGTACTCCTCCTCTGAACAGGTTTTAAAAGGGGAGGAGGTTTGACTGCTCCTTCAGGATTCCCCTGAGCACAGGTTGGGCAGGCTGACTGACTTGTCTGATGGTTTCTCCTAGATTACTGCCAGTAAAAATGGGCTTTTTCAGGGACTGCAGGGCATTCTTCCCTAGGTGTGTGTCCTGGTGTAAGCTTCCACTGACTTTCCTCTGGGACAAGAAGTTGTCCTGAGGGTGTTTGAAACTACCCAGAGGAGGAAAGAGAGTATCACCTTTCCCTAGCAAGGGCCTGTTCCGGAGGGCTGTAAGAAGGAATCAGGGATCTGTGGGGGTAAGAAATCCAGTATAGTCAACTGGCGAGCAGCATTCTTTGCTGCTGTGTCTGCCAGGTGATTTCCCACAGCCTGAGCAGTTTCCCCTTTCTGGTGGCCTAAGGAACCATAAAAATGGAGAGGTTACCCATAAAGAGGGTAAGGGATGCTCTGGAGACCCCAAAATACCAGTATGCCAGGTCCTGCTGAATGAATTCGACTCAAGTTTTCTCAGCCAAAGAAAAGGAAAGTTTGTTAAAAGTTCACTTGTATTGGACACAAAGTAAGTCTGTGCTAGAAAATTCTATGGTACTCTCACACCACGTGGAGGGAAGATGGGATCTTATCTACAGAAAGTTGTGGGAGGAATCTAGGGGTGGTTTAGAGGAAGACTTTGGGGAGGATCTTCAGGAGAAGTCAGATGAGGTCAATGAGTGATTAAGGGTGGGAAGTTGCTGGAGGCTACCTGGAGACTACAGACAATGGGGGGCTAGGCCAGTTCGAGTGTGGATTGATATTTTGAAAGGCTCAAGGGTGGGAAGTAGATGGACAATGGAGGGCTAGGCTAGTAGCAAAGGTCTGGGCCCAGCCACAATGGAAGGTCTCGTGCAAATTTGCCTCATCATTTGCCTCATGCAAATACCTTATCAAATAGGACAATTTAATCAGAGTTCAAAGGGGGTTCCCAGAGCCTGTACCTCAAAGATTCAAGGAAAGCCCAAGGGGATTCCCAGATCCTGCACCTCATCAATATGATTATAAATTGTTTTGATTTCTTGCTTAGAAAACTGGCTGTTCATGTCCTTTGGTCATTTATCAATTGATGAAAGACTTCATTTGACAAAGGTTTTTTTTTAAACATATTTTAGATTTGAGACCTTTCTCTGATAAGATATCTGTAAAATGTTTTCCCCAATTTTCTGCTTTCCTTCCGATCTTGGTTATGATGGGGGAAGGGATCCCAATAGGTTCAGCAGGAATTATGATCTTATCTAAGACCAGAAAGCCTGCAATATCGTCTGGAAAGAATTCAAGGTCTCAGGCTTAATTGGAGTGAAAGTTGTAGAAGTTTATTGTTTCGCTTCCATGAGAAGTGCAAGAGTCCTTTAGGGGACCTGCAAGTGAGAGGGATACATGCTTTTACCTTTAAAGGGTAGGGCTGCCATTGTCAGGGCTGACCAGACAGGAGGGGCCTCAGTGCACAGACAAAGGTCAGAGCTGACCAAGAGGAGCATGTGTATAGTTTAGATAAGATTTGGGCCAGGTGTTAAGGAGACAAAAGGCAAGGATAAAGGAGGGTGTGGGCCAGGCCCAGAAGAAATGAAGAGATTAAGTAAGAACAAAGGGGTTACAGGGTGTTGCCTAGGTGGAGCGTGGGATAGGGAGAAGGGGCAGATCTCAAGGGTGGGAAAGGACAAATTGCAGTTACAATTGAACAGACTGGTTTTACAAGTTGGTTTCACAAATTGATCTAGACCCCAAGTACCCCATCAGTTACATTTGTTTTATTTGTATAACCCCTTTTTAATTTAATGCAATCCCTGCCTTTTTTCTTAAAGACTGAGACTCAAGATCTTTGAATGCCTTCTAACCTTTCATTTGAAAAAAGACTTTATCTGCCTAATCTCCAGCTCTGCATTTTATTATAGTGGTTTGTTTAGCTGTCTAATCTCCTTTACCAAGTCTTCAATCTCTAATGGCAAGGGATCAGAACTTTTAAAACTTTTACATTTCCTCTAGGCTGACAGTAGCCTCTCTAAGAGTATTTATTTTTAGAAAGAAGAGGTCAGGAAGGCCATTACATAGGGCTTAGGACTACTAAAGATACAATTATAGGCATTCTCAGGGGACAGGGAAATTTATCCCTATCAAATCATACCATGAGGAATTTTTTTTTTACATATTTGTCAGAAAGATTAATTTTTTATAATTCTAAATTTAACAAATACCAAATAAAATAGGCATTTCCATATGCATAGAAAAATAGACCCAGGGAATTCTTCATGAAATTATGAATCTCTTATGTATAATGTACTTTTTAATAAGTTTAATCAGTAACCACAAATAACTGGCTTCTCTATGATTCTTTTTGGCCCTCCCTTTTGTCTCTTCTCATTTTTTTTTTTTGGCAGGTGGGGAGAATTCTATCTTAAGTTTCCTTTTCCCTTCTATCTTCTCCTTCACCTCCCATTGGAAAAAGAAAAGAAAAGCCTATGTAACAAAATAGGCAAGCCAAAGAAATGATCACATTGGCCACGTCCAAAAATGTGTCACATCTTGTGTTACAAGGGATTTCTTTTTCCTCATTTTTGGAGCAAGGTTGGATTTAGAGAGATTGTAGGGGAAGAGGAAGAAGAGGGAGAGTAAAGAGAAGAAGAAGAAGGAGAAAATAAAGGAAAAGAAAAAGAAGCAAAAGGAAATCAGAAAGAAGTAGAAAGAGAAAGAGAAGATGAAGAAGGAGGAAGAAGAAAGAAAGAAAGAAAGAAAGAAAGAAAGAAAGAAAGAAAGAAAGAAAGAAAGAAAGAAAGAAAGAAAGAAAGAAAGAAAGAAAGAAAGAAAGAAAGAAAGAAAGAAAAGAAAGAAAGAATTGGAAAGGAAGAAAGAAAGAAGTCCGGATATAGCAAGAGTGGAAGGTTTGCTGAAACGCCTCACAACAGGGAACTTGGAAACTACAGGGAGCAGGAGTAGGTAGGGTAGGGACCAACACCTTTTACTAATACCCAGGCACAGGCATTCCAGAACAGGGGCTCTGAGGTCACTAAAATACTACTCTGAGGCACCATAGAGAAAACTTGAAAACTAAAACATCAAAGATCTAGGGAGACAAGGAACCTAGTTCATCATAAGACCAAGCCAGGCAGACAACTTCACCCAAAAGCATAGCAAGGGGTAGAGTCTAGCCCTGGCACAAATTCCAGATTCAGGAACTAAAGCTAGAAAGATGACTAAATCAAAGAAAATGCTGACTAGTATTAAACATGAATACAGATTTAAAGATCTACCCACCCAAAAGGAGAAAACAACAATATAACAAATGTAAGCAGAGACATAATGGAAAAATGGGTTTTCCACAAGGATTATATATATACCTAAAAGAAATAGAGAAAAGAATGAATGTTTTTAGAAACTCTGTAGGAAAGAACAAGAAGGAGAATCAATAGTTTAGGTGAGAAAGTAGTTAACCTTATCCAAGAAATGGACTCCTTGAAAACTAAATAGTGGGGGTGGCTAGGTGGCACAGTGAATAAGAGTACTGGCTCTGGAGTCAGGAGGACCTGAGTTCAAATTCAGTCTCAGACACTTAACACTTACTAGCTATGTGACCTTGGACAAGTCACTTAACCCCAATTGCCCTGCCTTCCCCCTCCAAAAAGCAAAAAAAAAAAAAACCTCCAAAAAAAACCCCAAAACTAAATAGTGCAAACAGAAATCAAAGAGTACATGAAAGAACAAAAAATAATAGAAAAAAATTTAAAAATATTTTTTAAAAGAACACTTGAGATATATGAGACCAAAAAGAATTGACCTGGAAAATATATTGAGAGATGAGATAATTTCATGATTTTGGGTTTCTCTGAAAATCTGGATTAAAAAGCAAACAAACCCACAAATACTATATTTCCTCTTTTAATCAAAAGCTTTATTAACTTCTAGTTTACATCATTCATTTCTGCAAGATTTTGAGTTACAAATTTTCTCCTCGTTTTTCCCATACCCACCACACCAAAATATCCCCTCCTCCAATCTGCTCTCTCCCATATCTTCTCCCATTCCCCCTCCAACTTTCCAGTAGGGCACTGTGGATCTCTCTGCCCAAGTGCCTGTATGTCTTATTTTCCAATTACATGTAAAATAGGAAAAATTGCAACATATTTATGGTAAAAGATAAAATTAAGTTTTACTGAAAAAGTTAATAGAAGAATAGAATGGAAATTGGTTCTTTAGAAATATTTACAGCTACAGATGATTTTATAATTGAAAATGACCTTCCCAAATATGTAATTGTAAGAGTTATATGAAGTACCTGGAGATACAGTTTCACAAATACTTCCCTTCAAATTTTGATACTAAAAAAGAAGTTGGATTCATAAAACATACTCAATTGAATTAAAAAAAAAAACATGTCACCAGCCATAAAAACTTCAAGAAGAATGCTGAGTTATGGTGACACAGGTTTAAAACTTGAGTTTCCTAAAAAAATTGTTAAATGAATTTTGGCTTGGGATTTGGACAGAATTTCCAAAAGTTTCTGAAATGGCCCTAAACATTCTTCTGATATTTTGTACTATGTATTTTATGCAAAGCAGCATCCTCAGCATTGATGAATATAAAATCAAAATATCAATCAACTTTGAGAAAATTAAAGATGCTCTAAATGCTGTAGTACCAAATATTCCATCAAGATTTAATTCTTTATGTAAAAATAAAGGAGCATATCCATCTCAGTCTGCAAATTTGCTTTTGTCTTTAGTAAATGGTAAAATGATATATATACCAAATTATTGTTTTAAAATAATTTTCTTTATGATTTATTACCAGCAAATGTTTGATTCTTATATATCTTTATATATTTTATGTACCTTCATAACCAGGGTTACATAAAAATTTCTTGGCCAAAAAAGGATCTTGAGTGGAAAAAGTTGAAGAAGCCCTGTTCTAGAGGTACCTGAAGGGTTAGGGTCTTTCCTTTAATACTGTGTTTGACCCTGATTAGTTGTGTTCCTCTCTTTGCAGCTCCTTAGGTGCCAGTAACTAAACTCCAATTCCATTTAGCCACTTCAATTAGCTTTTATAAAGGGATATTTACTTCATATGTGTGTAACATATATATACTTACATACATACACACATACTATATATATACATATATACACATACATATACATGTTTATATGAAAAATGGAAACATTTCTCTCCAAAACTTCAGGGGAATAGTCTCTCCTAACTCACACAGTGAGTTCAGATTTATCACAGTTTTTACATTGCATTGGCTTCAAAAGTTTATATCTAGGGGGCAGTTAGGTGGTGCAGTGAATACAGCACCAGCCCTAGAGTCAGGAGGACCTGAGTTCAAATCTGGCCTCAGACACTTAAGACTTACTAGCTGTGACCTTGGGCAAGTCACTTAACCCCAATTGCCTTTCCCCCTCCAAAAATAGAAATAAATAAAATTTAATTTAAAAAAAGTTTATATCTGTATCATCTTCAGTATCTCTTTGAGATGAATCTTTGTCTCAGGTACAGCTAGGCTAAAGTTCTGAAAGTTACTTTTACTCCCTGGAGCATCATTGCTGCAAAATTATACATGAACATCAGCTCTTGGACCCCGTACTCTTGGAAGCTGGGAAACTGGGACACCAAGATGGAACTCCTAGAGGTTCGTTCCTGACTTTTTGGAACTCACATAGTCAGAACCTCCAAATTAACCTCCTTTGCCTAAAAAGAAAAAAAAAAAGCAAACTGTGAGGCAAAAAGGACCAAGGTCTATTTCACAGCATCACAAATTAATCCCCAAGTCCTCTCCCCCAACCATATTTTCTCTCAGAACACAAAAGGAGTCAAAACATGGTAGAAAAGCAGAATGACTCAGGAAATATTCCTGATTAGACTGATCGATTTCCTGAGCTAATTATACATTTCAAAAATGTCTAATAATAGATGATAATTTCTCCATACTGCAAATTTTGTTGTTCAGTTGTTTCTGTTGTGTCCAACTTTTTGTGGCTCCATTTGGGGCTTTCTTGGCAGATACTGGAATGGTTTGCCATTTCCTTCTGCAGCTCATTTTACAGATGGGGAATCTGAGACAAATGGGGGGAGGAGGGAGGGAAAGAGGGAAAGGATGGAGGGGGAGGGGGAAGCGGAAGCGGAAGGAGAGGAAGAGAGGGCGGAGGAGGAAGGCAGAGCGGGAAGGAGGAGGGCCGGGAACCGCTGGTTTCTTGTAAACTTTGTTAACCACAGTTGACTCTGAGGACCAGGGCGTTTTCACGTGCATTTTGCAGGAATTGTTTTGAAGTAAATGAAGGGGAAGTGGAGTCTCAGGTCATTAGAAAGCTAGAAAGCAGGTCGGGTGGAGAAGGGGAGGAGAGGAGCTCCGAGCTGCGGGGCCTCAGAGGCTTAGAAAAAGCGTTTGAAAAACCTGCTCTGATCCGGATATAGCGACCCCAAAGCTCGGTCTCGCCCATCCCAAGACCAAGTTAGTGTCGCCTTTCGAGGGGCCACCAAGTCTGCCTGCACACGCGGGTACACACCCACAAACACCCACTCTCACACTAGTGCTGCGTCACCGACTATGCACAAACACACACGTACACACTCCTGTATACACACACGTACACACCCACTCTCACACTAGTGCTGGGTCACCAACTGTACACACACTATCACACACCCACCTACACTCACTACACTCTCTAGGGCTAGGTCACCAAGTATACACACACACACAAACACACACGCTACAATCAAACACAAACCAGGGCACCTACCAAATTCAGGTTTCCCTGAAAACGGATGCAGCTGAGAAGGATCAAACGCATTTTCTTTCTGCAAAGAGCCTCCTTTCTTCCAGGGTCTCAGCCAGCTCGTAACTGGTCCTGAAGAGCCCATACTCTTTGGTCTTCTCGCTGCAGACTGTGATGGGAGGGATAGGACTCAGGGCATTCGCTAAGAGACGCGCAGCCCGTGGGCTGGGCTGGGCAACAGTCCCCGGTTCCCAGCCCGGCCCCATCCGGCAAGGCGGAGCAGCTGCCAAGGGAGAAGAGATGCCTCTGAGGGACGGAGTTCAGCCTCCCGAAGGAGAGCCCGGCAGGGGGGACGTGGCCCGAGGGACCCTTCCTCCCGTCCCTCGGATTTTGAGCTCCATGGGCTGCTGCAGTGATTCGGTGAGTGCTGGATACTGACCTGGGTGATGGAGAGGAAGGGATGAAGAATGGTTCTCTAGCAACTCTGATTTACGGGTTTAAGGCTGGGCTCCTGCCACTTAAGGTTTGGGACAGGCAAGCCTGTTTTGCCTGACAGCCCTCCCACTCAAATGCATTCGTTCATTCACTTGACAAATGTTCTTTGACCACCTATTATTGTTACTTTATAAATATGTATAAGTAGCATTTATGTTGCACTTGAGGGTTTGGGAAGCAAAGCATTTGTCCCAGCTGTCTCATCCGATTGTCATAATAAATCTGGGAGGAAGGTGCTAATATTATCCCATTTTACACTCGAGGAAACTGAGAAGGCTGAAGTAGGATTGGAACTTGGGTCTTCATGATTCTGAGATCAGTGCTCTTACCATTAACCCTAGCTGTCTGATCCATAAAATGAGTTTTTAAATGTTCTTTTTGAAATTATCAACTTAACAATCATTAATAGGTAAAAACATTTCAACATGTAAAGAAAAAAGATTATATGTGGAAACTATGAACTGTTACAGTTTATTTAAAACGTATACTAAGTTTACCAAAAATTACCCTGAGTCTCCTTTGGAACTCTTTTCTTTCCTTTTGCATGTTTAAAAAATTTGTTTGTTACAAAAATTGTATTGAATTCATTAATATTAATATTTGAAGACACTTTATTAAGCCCTGTGGGGGATTATAAATTTGAATAACGTTAGGGAGTTTATAGTCCTGTAGGAGGCAGGTGTATTCCAATAATGATAAAAAGAATGTGGCATGTGATTACTGAAATGGACAAATACAATGGACATGACAGCAAAGCCAATTATAATTTGATAGGAGTGTTTATTAACCGAGGTGACTGCCTCCCCAATAGGGAAGATAGCATTGAGTCTTCTGAAAGGTATACTTTTATAGAGCTAGGTGTTGCTAATCAACAAAATGTGGTTCCAAGGGGGTGTAATTCCATTTCTAAGGAAGCCACCGTTGATGCAGTTTCTAGTGAAATCTTAAACAACAACGAACCTGTATCTGGGGCAGGTTTTCTAGCAACACAGGTGAAAAGTTCCTTCACTACTGTGGCCTATTAGATGATTTCCAGGGACCCTGGTAGGGGCCCCTTCTGGCAGGTTTAAGGGGCATTGGTGTATAATTTCTGATGGGCACTTCAATTACCATTATCAAGCAGGAATTCTTAACCTGGGCTTTGTGAACTTTTTAAAAATTTGTTTTCTCAGAACTTAAAAAAATGAAAACCTGTATTTCAGCATAATTGGTGTCTTTTATAATAACCCTGTGTGTTTAATTGTATACAATTAAAAACATTATTCTAAGGAATCCAGAGGATTCCCCATACAGTCCAAGGGTCCATCAAATTAAAAACAGTACCAACAGCAACACTAAGAGCACCTGGCCTGGAAGTAAAAGGTCAAGGTGTTACGGAAATTTGGGGTGGGGGGTACCTCCTTTCCACAGGGGAGATCAGGGAAGGCTTCCTGGAAGAGGTGGCATCTGAGGATGATTAGGTTTTTTTTGTTGTTTTGTTCTGTTGTGTTATTGTTTTTTACAAAGGTGTATCTATTGCTGTAAGTGCTACTTGAGTCTGGTTGTCTGAGATAGGTCATATTCTCCTTGTTAACAGGCCAGCTGTGGGGAGATCAGCCTGAGTTGAAGTACAAATGTGTGATTTTCCAAACATTAGTCTCTAGGAGCAGTAAAAGAATAAGAAGTATTGCCAGTTAGGAGGCTCAGTGGATAGAGCTCTTGGCCTGGAGTCAGAAGTTGTTGTTCGATTGTGTCCTACTCTTTGTGAAACCATGTGGAGTTTTCTTGGCAAAGATACTGGAGTGGTTTGCCATTGGCTTTTTCAGCTCATTTTACAGATGAAGAAACGGAGGCAGAGTTAAGTGATTTGCCCTAGGTCACAAAGCTAGTAAGTGTCTGAGGCCAAATTTGAATTCAGGTCTTCCCTACTTCAGGCTTAGCACTCTATCCACTGAACCACCTTGTAGGTCAGGAGACCTGAGTTGAAATGTGGTCTCGTTTACTCACTGACTGTGTGACCCTGGGCAAGTCACTGAGAAGTCTGTTTGACCCAGTTTCCTCCACTATAAAATGGGGATAACAATAGCACGTACTTCCCAGGGTTATTGTGATGGTCAAATGAGATATTAGTAAAGTGTGTAGCACAGTGCCTCTTATATAGTAGGAAAGACATAAATGCTTGTTTCCTTCCTTCCAGCTGGAAGCTTCTCTTGAAACAGGGTGGGGTTTATAATTCAGTTTATAATAGGGGCAGGATTGTGATAAGCAAAGAGGATTGTGGAAAAAGACAGGTAAGGCAAAGGTGACTGTGGCAGATGAAAATGGAAGTGTTTTAATTTTGATGGCACACAGTACATGCAATACATTGTTAGCCATAGACCGATATGGAACCTTTTTTTTTTTTTAGTAAGAACATGGAAGGGGGTGGGCGGAGTCAAGATGGCTGAGTAGAAGCAGGACCTCCCAACTGCTCTGGCTTCTACTTTCCCCAATCTATGTAAAAAGGGGACTCTAAACAAACTTTGGAGCTGCAGAACCCACAAAATGACACAAAGAAGCTAACTTCCCGCTAAGGACAGCACAGCAGGCCGGCAGGAATCGGCCAGTACAGTGCTCTGGGAGACGAGCCCAGACCCACACCAAGGCTTTAGCCCCAGGGTGGGCCTTACCAGCCCCTGGCCTGAAGGACTACAGATCAGCAGCAGCTGTGGCCTTTTCCAGATTTATCAACACATAGATGGGAAGCACAAAGTGAGAGGTCAGTGCAGTCTGGACTTTGGGACCCAGTAAGTGGGAGTGCCTGCCCTGAGACGCCAGCACAGGCAGCTTCAGCTCCTGGCCTGCAGAGTGTAGGGGGACCAAACACCAGTCTGAGGGTAATCGCTCTTGCTTTAACCTTCTTGGATCTGGATTGCAGTCTAGGGTGGAGGTCCTGGAGTGTGTGTCCAGCTTGCCAGAGCATGTGGAGACCTCATTATGGAGAGGGACCCATCTAATACCTCTGGAAGCTGAGAAAACCCCAGCATTGGGGATGAAAGCTCCCCTGTTTGGTGGCACAATGCTACTGTGGCAAAAAGTCCAGGGGCCAAGTGACTGAGGGGGCGACATGACCAGGCAAAGGAAACAAAGTAGACAGATGATTCCAACATTCGACTCCTATTTTGGGGACAAAAAGGAGCAAAGCATGGAACAGGAGGAAGACAATGAAGTCAGAACTCCTGCACCAAAAGCTTCAAAGGAAAATACGAGCTGGTTACAGGCCATAGAGGAACTTAAGCAGGTAAGAGAAGTGGAAGAAAAATTGGGAAGAGAAATGAGAACAATGCAAGAAAATTACAAAATGAGAGTCAACAGCCTGACTGAGGAAAATAACACCTTAAAAAATAGACTAACTCCAATGGCAAAAGAGGCTCAAAAAGGCGATGAGGAGAAGAATGGCTTAAAAAGCTGAATTTGCCAGATGGAAAAAGAATCTCAAAAGCTCACTGAGGGGAATCATTGATTCAGAATTAGATTGGAGCAAATGGAAGCTAATGACTTTATGAGAAATCAAGATGCTGTCAAACAGATCCAAACAAATGAAAGAATAGAAAGCAATGTGAAATACCTCATGGGAAAAACCACTGACCTGGAAAATAGATCCAGGAGAGAGAATTTAAAAATTATTGGACTACCTGAAAGCCATGATCAAAGTAAGAACCTAAAAATCATCCTCCAGGAAGTTCTCAAAGAAAACTGCCCTGATGTTTTAGAACCAGAGGGCAAAATAGAGGTTGAAAGAATCTACCAATAACTTCCTGAAAAAGATCCCCAAAAGAAAACTCCTAGGAATATTATAGCCAGGTTCCACAATTCCCAGATTAAGGAGAGAATATTACAAGCAGCCAGGAAGAAACAATTTGAATCTTGTGGAAACACAATCAGGATAACCCAGGATCTGGCAGCTTCTGCACTGAGGGAATATGATATTCTGGAGGTCAAAGGAGCTAGGATTAAAACCAAGAGTCACCTACCCAGCAAAACTGAGTATCATGTTTCAGGGGAAAATATGGTCATTCAGTGGATTAGAGGACCTTCAAGCATTCTTGATGAAAATCCAGAGTTGAATAGAAAATTTGACATTCAGATTCAAGAAGCAAGGGAAGCATGAGAAGGTAAACAGGGAAAAGAAATCATAAGGAATTTATAACTTTTAACATTCCTACATGAAAAAAAAATAATTGTAACTGATGAAACTTTTCTCAGTATGAGAATAGTTGAAGGAATAGAAATATATATATGTCTATATATGAGGGTATATAGGCATATGAATACATATGTGAATGTGTATTTATTTTTACAGGTGTACATAGATTGAGGGCACAGGACCAATTTAATAGCAAGGGATGACACTTAAAAGGTGAAATTAAGAGCTGAGAGAGGAATATAATGAGAGGAGATGGGGAAGAGACAGAATGGGGTAAACTATCTCATATAGAAGAGGCAAGGGAAAATGGTTACAATGGAGGGGAAGAATAGGAAAGCAAAAGGGAATGGGCCAACCTTATTCTCATTGAATTTGGCTCGGGGAGGGATTGAAATACATACTAAATAGGATATCTCACCCTACAGGACAGTAAGCAGGAAGGGGATGATGGGGGTATGATGGAAGGGAGGGCAGGCTGAGGGGGAGGGAAGTTGGAAGCACCCACTTTTGAAAAGGGACAGAATCAAAGTAGAGAATAGAGCAAGTGGGAGGTGGGATAGGACGGAGGGAAAGATAGTCATTCTTTTACAATATATCTACTGTGTTATTGTTTTGCATTAGCCACACATGTACAACCTATACTGAACTGCTTATCTTCCCAGTAAGGGTGGGTGACAAGGGAGGAAGGCAATGAATCTGGAACTCAAAGTTTTATATATATATATATATATATATATATATATATATATATATATATATGTATATATATATATGTATGTATATATATAATATACTATTATTAATACTCTTTTACATGTAATTGGGAAATAAGATCTACAAGCACTGCGGCATAGAGATCCACCATGCCCTACTGGAAAAGTCGAAAGGGGTGTGGGAGAAAATGTGGGAGAGAGCAGATTGGAGGAGGGGATATTTTGTAGGACTGCTATTTTGGGGGTTTGTCAACCTTAAGTGAAACCTTTCTTAGGTGTGAGGTTTGTGTCAATGGTTATGGGACGAACGATTTTCCGTGCAAAGCATTTTGGAAATTACTAAATTAAGATCACCAGATTGGTAATTACTTGATTTTGGTTTGAAGTTTAAATTTAGGTACATCGTAATTGTTTCTGAAATTGTTACTGGTAAACATTGGTATTATGAATGTTATAACAGAAGCAGTTTCTCATACTCTAAATGCTGTTAAATTAAGAATTATACTGTCAGAGGAACAAAAAAAATGGTGGATGAAGTACTCCAACCATGTCAGAATATCAGTTATGATATTCTGAAATGTTGTAATTTAAGAAATCATACACTTTTAAGTTTTTCTTTTTAAGTTTCAATTCATAAATCAATTATTTGCAATACCATGCTTGGGAAAAACTACTTATTGGTAATTATGTGAAGAAAAGACCCTGTGAATCCTCTTCTAAGCTTTGTAAAACCTACAGATCTACCCAAATGATTTTGGGTCTCCACTGTTTAGGGGGGGGATGATCGGGTGTTTGAAATGATGGGGTACTTGGGTACCTGATATTTAGGTTAATGAGAGTTACTTTAGTTGAGAGAAAAGAAAGATACCTCTTTTAACAGCAGGTTAATTCAAACTGTCTTTAAAGTCTATTTATGAAAAGCTGAACAAAGCAGATGAGAAGGTTAGGGGACAAGTGGGGTTCATCCAGCCCCTCCTGTTTCTAGATAGTTGATATCAGTTTTAGAAGTATGTTGAGAGAACATGAGGAAGTTTTGGGAAGGCAGAAACAAGTTTGTAATTAATAGCTGAATCAAATTTTAGATGACCCTATCTGAAGGACACTAGTCCATATTTATTTGCTATTTAATAATTTGAGAGACTGTAAATTTTACTATTCTTCTAAGCTTTCATTACAGGAGTCATCATAAAAGCCATCATAAATGGGATGGCAGAGGCTGCAGGCCGCAAACTGTTCAAAGTGGATGTCTGTGCTTGGAAAAGTTTGGGGACAACCTCGGACACTGCCCAGGTGGGATCTCTCTGACTTTCCCAATTGTGCCTTTTCTTTCTGAAAAAGGAAACCTCCCACCTATTTATGCCTAAGCCTTGCTTTCAGCATCTGGTGATTACCTGAATGACTAGTGGAGATGACTCATGCCTGGAATCAAACAAGGCTAAGGAAGTTTTCCTTCTGGCAAGGTTTATAACTTTGTCCCTCTCTTATTCTATAGCAAATTCACTGAGAAGTAATATTCAGGGCCAAATAAATGAATAAATATAGAGATAACATCCCTCAAAGAAGCAGATGATTAGTAATAAGGCAAAAAGTAATGAAATAGATGCCTGATTGACCAGGATAGTGAAGTTTGAGGAGAGCAATAGGATCAGGCCAGATGACACCTAGGATTAAATACAGATGCAAAAAAATTGGGCTTAAAAATGGATTTTAGCACAAGGATTGTATAAGATAGTGGCAAGGGTGAAGCTCATGTTAATTTGTTAATGTATCTGTCTGATAATTTTACAAAGGACAGATGAAATCAGTTTTTAAAAAGGTTTTTCGTATTTTACAGGACTCCTATACCAGGTACGGGATTTAGGAAAGGTAGAAATAGCAAAGAATAAAAAAATTGAAAATTCTCTTTAGTTTCAAACTATGGAACTAATCTTAAGTAATTGTACTAATTTATATTAAGTCAAAAGTATCTGGTCATCTCTAGATCTGAACTGGAGAAGCAAAACTCCTTTTTAAATTCTGTAACTACATGAGGCATCTGGGATTTAAAAGTGTTGCTTAAATGAAATAGGACACTGGGATACAAGGAATTGTATGTTCATTATGATTCTTGTATAGTTTGTATGTAAGTTTTCTTGGTTATCTTGGTGACATGTACCTGACTTAGTGTAATTATGTCATTTTGTAAAATTGTGAGAAAAATCTCATTGTATTAACTGAGCCTAGCCCTATGTGGCTAAGAAAACTGAACTATTTGTTTGAACCTAGTCTTGCATGGCTAAAAACTGGACCTTTATATGTAAAGTCGTGTTTCTGGGAGCTCTTGTATTGTACATTTGAACTCTTGTCATATAAGGATCATCCCCTGAGCCTTGGAATCTGAAAAATTTGACGACATCAGATGCAGACAGCTTTCCCAAGAATCCGGACCTGACCTCTATTGGGACAGCTTCTTTCCCAGAGAAATTCAACTAGAGGACCAATGGAAAAATGTGGTCTCCTCCCCTTCCTTGAGACCATGGCCTTGATTATAGGAAGTCCCTATTAACTGTTAAATTGCTAATTGTCAGGGACCCCTGCTACCATCCTTTAGGAATGGAATTGGATAACCTAGATGTTGTGGTCCCAGTCATGTCAAAGTTTTGACATACCTACAAAAAAAGAGTAGGGAATGGAGAGTACAACCCCACCTTCCCTTCCCTTAATTGATGTGTAAGCAACATCTCCACCTTCCCTTCCCTTCCATTGATCTGTAAGCAGGAATTTTAGCATAACTTTTACCCCTCCCTTCTGTAATAGTAATGGAATATAAAGATCCCCCTTGTATTGGCTTGGTTTTTGGTGTTAAAACCCAGAGGTTGTTAATCCCCCTTGTGGGATGGACTTGTTGATGTGAAAAGAGAGGGCTGGACTGGGAGGAGCTGGTGATGTAAATTTGGAGAGACACAAGAGAGAGGCAGAAGAATTTTTTGGAAGCAGCATCGTGGAGGCAGAGAGAGACTGAGAGGATTGCTTGAGGGCCACTTTGAATTGCCCAGGACTTTGAGAGCTGCCACCCAGAGCTGCCAAGGACTGAGGAGACATGGCTGTTATGCTGGTACTTTGTCTGTTTTGATGTTGTTTTGCCAGATCTGTCCACTGGTGAAGGACAGTCCTGTTGTTGCAGAAGTTTGGGAACCTTGCTGTTGGTTCAGAGCTCCAGAGACTGCTCTGCAGACAGAGAGTGAATACTGTCCATTGGTGAAGGACAGTGCTGTTGCTGCAGAAGTCTTGGAACCTTGCTGTTGGTTCAGAAGCCCTGAAGAAGGATTCTCTTGTTGTATGTTTACAGAAATCCTGGAAGAGGGTTTTGCTAATGTTTTCAGGGGTCCTAGGACTGTTCTGCAGACAGAGAATGAATTAATGAAGAGACTGGCAATGTATCTTGTGGCCTTGCTAAGCTTTGTCTCCCCAGGAACAAAGATTGCTGAGAACTTGCCTCATGTCAAGATGAAGAAAAGACCTCCATTTGGGTGTTAAGTGCTGTGTTTATGTTTGTTGTAACTCTGGGGTAGATTCAATTGTGATCCAAGGGTGGGGAACTTTTGACCTTTTTGTGCTCTGTGATTAAACAAATAAATGTATATTAATTAGTATTGTGATACTAATAAAATAATGATACTAATAAAAGTAATGTGATTAAACAAATGAATGTAAACAAATGTACTTTACTTACAATTGGAAACTAATTTCCATTTGAGAACAGGGGCTTTGTGATGGCCTAAATGAAGGTACAGCCTAGGGGTGGAGTAGTATTTAAAAGAGGGACTTTGTAATTGATTAAATGAATGTAATGTCCTGGGGTGGGGTAGTACTTGATTAAAGCAGATAGTACTTGGAGATTATTGAATCACACTTAGTAAATGCTGTATTTTGAATGAAGTCATATTTTGATTCCCTCTGTTCTTAATTTTTCACTCAATAAAATGGAGAGCACCTATGCTGGTATTTTGAACCTTGGGAAGTTGCCTTTGCTTGGCATTACATTACACCTTCCCTTCCATTGATCTGTAAGCAGGCATTTGAGCATAACTTTTACCCTTCCCTCTCCTAATTGATCTGGGTGGGGGTTTCAGCCTAGGGTAAAATCCCTGCTCCATTCTTCCCTGCCCCCCAACCCCACCCCATCTCCCCCCATTCTGGGTTCCCTCTACCTCAGCCTAGGAAAAGCTCCGGAAAATTCAAATATACACTGACCAATCACTGATTGTAGTTTCAGCTTATGTAACCTGACTAGTGTAATCTCTTTAAAAACCGGCATATTGTTCATGCCGATTTACTGTCTGATAAGGGTATGTGACCCTGGCAGTCCCTCGAAAATCCACTTCCAATTTTAATCTTGGGGATCTTCTGTCTGGCACCTTTTATGCCCAACAATACAAACCCAAGAGTCAAGAGAAACCTGAAAAGGCAAATTTGTAAAAAATGAAAAATTCAATGATTTTAACATGTTGCTTCAAGGCAAAATTGCAACATATTTATGGTAAAAGATAAAATTAAAAGTTTTACTGAAAAAGTTAACATATGGCATAATAGAATGTAAAATGGTCCTTCAGAAATATTTACAACTACAGATGATTTTATAATTGAAAATAACCTTCCTAAAGATTTAATTTTGAGTTATATGAAGTACCTTGAGATACAGTTTCACAAATACTTCTCTTCAAATTTTGATTCTAAAAATGAAGTTGGGTTCATAAACCATACTCAATTGAAGTAAGAAAACATGTCACCTGCCATTAAAAGTTCAAGAAGAATGCTGAGTTATGGTGACACAGGTTTAAAACTTGAACTTCCTAAAAAATTGTTAAATGAATTTTGGCTTGGGATTTGGACCGAATTTTCCAAAATTTCTGAAATTGCCCTAAACATACTTCTGACATTTTGCACTACATATTTTACGCAAAGCATTGTCCTCAGCACTGACAGCAATAAAATCAAAATATCAACTTTGAGAAACATTAAAGATGCTCTATATCCTGCAGTATCAAATATTCCATCAAGATTTAATTCTTTATGTAAAAATAAAGGAGCATATCCATCTCAGTCTGCAAATTTGCTTTTGTCTTTAATAAGTGGCAAAATTATACATATACCAAAAAATTGTTTTAAAATAATTTTCTTTATGATTTGTCAGTAAAGGTTTGATTCTTATATATCTTTATATATTTTATGTACCTTCATAACCAGGGTTACATAAAAATTTCTTGGCCAAAAAAGGATCTTGAGTGGAAAAAGTTGAAGAAGCCCTGTTCTAGAGGTACCTGAAGGGTTAGGGTCTTTCCTTTAATACTGTGTTTGACCCTGATTAGTTGTGTTCCTCTCTTTGCAGCTCCTTAGGTGCCAGTAACTAAACTCCAATTCCATTTAGCCACTTCAATTAGCTTTTATAAAGGGATATTTACTTCATATGTGTGTAACATATATATACTTACATACATACACACATACTATATATATACATATATACACATACATATACATGTTTATATGAAAAATGGAAACATTTCTCTCCAAAACTTCAGGGGAATAGTCTCTCCTAACTCACACAGTGAGTTCAGATTTATCACAGTTTTTACATTGCATTGGCTTCAAAAAGTTTATATCTAGGGGGCAGTTAGGTGGTGCAGTGAATACAGCACCAGCCCTAGAGTCAGGAGGACCTGAGTTCAAATCTGGCCTCAGACACTTAAGACTTACTAGCTGTGACCTTGGGCAAGTCACTTAACCCCAATTGCCTTTCCCCCTCCAAAAATAGAAATGAATAAAATTTAATTTAAAAAAGTTTATATCTGCATCATCTTCAGTATCTCTTTGAGATGAATCTTTGTCTCAGGTACAGTTAGGCTAAAGTTCTGAAAGTTACTATTTACTTCCTGGAGCATCATTGCTGCAAAATTATACATGAACACCAGCTCTTGGGCCCCTGTACTCTTGGAAGCTGGGCAACTGGGACACCAAAATAGAACTCCCAGAGGTTTGTTCCTAACTTTTTGGAACTTTTTTGAAACTCACATAGTCATAACCTCCAAATTAACCTCCTTTGCCTAAAAAAAAAAGCAAACTGTGAGGCAAAGAGGACCAAGGCCTATTTCACAGCATCACAAATTAATCCCCAAGATCTCTCCCCCAACCATATTTTGTCCCACATGGTTTGATGGAAAGAACATAGAGAAGGCTTCCTGGAACAGGTGGGAGTTGGGTTTTACATATTGTATCAGAGGGTAACAGTCAATGAAGGGAATGGATTGCAGGTTCTGAACAACCTCAGAATGGAGAGGAGAAAGAAAAGATATTCCTGACTGAGACCAAGGAATAGAATAAATTGGCTGCAGGCACATAGGTCTTGTAGGAGGGAGTGTGTATGGATTGGAAAATTGCTTAATGCCATCTTGTGGAGAAGTTTAATGGCTGGGTCTTGCCTTTACTCAGAAGGCAATCAGAGGTCATTGAGGGCTTCTGAGTGAGGAGTTGGCTTTCCAGATAAGAAAGGTTATTTTCTCATGAAAGACTCATGGGAAAGAGGAGAAATCAAAAGCAGTGATATCTTTAGGGGCATTATTGGATTTCTGCAGGGATGTAGCAGTGGGGCGTTTGTGCTAGCCAGTGGGAATAGAGGAGAGAAGAAGCTTGAGATATTATAGAGAGGGAATCAACAGCACTTACTAACTAATGAGAAGTAAAGGGTGAGGGGGAGAGAAGTCAGCAGTAACCCCCAATACTATAAACATAAGGGACTGGATGAATCATGGGACTTAGACATTTAAGTCAGAAGAAAGAATGAGCATTTTAAGACATTTAAAAATTTTTTTTATTGATTCCTTGTTTTTAAATTATTCTTTTCCATATATGCACCTTTCCCTCTCCTGTCTTGAAAGTCATCCATTGAAAAACTGAAAAAAGAAGGGGGAAAAGCAGGGGTGGCCAGGTGGCTCAGCGAGTAAAAGCACCAGCCCCAGTGTCGGGATGACCTGGGGATCGAATCCAGCCTCAGATACTTAGCACCACACCCAGAAATAACTGGCCGTGTAACCTTGAGCAAGTTACTTAACCCCAATTGCTTTAAAAAAAAAAGTTGTCCAAGGGTGAAAATCTATTAGTTGGGGACAAAAGAAAGTCATGTAATAAAGGGATATTATGGGAATGGTGAGTGAAACAAGAAAGTGGCAAACCACTAAGACAGACCTTGTTGTGGAAGCAGGTGAAACCTAGAAGGGATGGATTAGGAGGTCAGGGATAGGTCAAAGAGTAGATGTGATGTGAGAGAAAAGAGGGGAGAATAGCAATATCTGGTGGAGTGACATTTCATAGGTTTGCACCTTAAGAGATGATTGAGATTGAAAGCTGGTAATGTCTAGGGTGTGGCAGTGTGAGTGTGTGGCCAGACTAGTTGTGATAGTAATGGCAATTAAAGATTCCCCTGTATTGGCTTGGTTTTCAAATTGATTGTGTTAAAACCCAGAGCTTGTTAATCCCACCTGTGGGATGGACTTGTTGATGTGAAAAGAAAGTCCTGAACTGGGAGGAGCTGGTGACATAGATTTGGAGAGACAAGAGAGAGGCGGAAGATCTTTTTGGAAGCAGCACCTCGTGGAGAGAGAGAGACTAAGAGAATTGCTGGTGGCCACTTTGAATTGCCCTGGACTTTTGAGACCTGCCCCCTGAGCTGCCAAG
>NW_027187380.1:3878010-3886292 GCF_028583685.1 Petaurus breviceps papuanus
AATACTGTCCACTGGTGAAGGACAGTGCTGTTGTTGCAGGGGTCTGGGAACCTTTCTGTTGGTTCAGAAGCCCTGAAGAAGGATTTTCTGGTTGTATGTTTACAGAAATCCTGGGAGAGGGTTTTGCTAATGTTTTCAGGAGTTCTAGGACTGTTCTACAGACAGAGGATGAATTGATGAAGGGACTGGCAATGTATCTTGTGGCCTTGCTGAGCCTTGTCTCCCCAGGAACTAAGATTGCTGAGAACTTGCCTCGTGTCAAGATGAAGAAAAGACCTCCATTTGGGTATTAAGTGCTGTGTTTAAACTTGATGTAACTCTGGGGTAGATTCAATTGAGATCCAGGGTGGGGAACTTTTGACCTTTTGGTGCTCTGTGATTTGTGGTGGACTAAATGAAGGTATAGCCTAGGGGTGGAGAAGTATTTAGACCAGGGACTTTGTAATTGATTGAATGATTGGAAGGTCCTGGGGTGGGGTAGTCCTTGGAGATTATTTAATCACTTTTAGTAAATGCTGTATTTGGAATGATGTCATGTTTTGATCTTCTCTGTTCTTGGTTGGTCACTGAATAAAATGGAGAGCACCTATGCTGGTATTTTGAACCTGGGAAGTTGCCTTTCCTTGGCATTACATTACACTAGTGTGGAAAAGGAAATACTCAGAGTTGAGGATGCTAAAGAATTGTATGATAAAATTATTGAAGGAGCAATCACATAAGTATTTAAGCCCCCAATAAGTATAAAATGGGGATAATGTTGACGACAGGAAGAACTTGAACCAAATGGTAGAGTCACAAAATAAGTTTAATTTCCTGGCAGTTGATAATAATGGAAATAAGGATAGAGAGGATTATATAGGCTTGGAAAAAAGGAAAGGGAATTGAGGGATAGTGGGAAAGTAATGGACTGAAAGTGGCCACATCCTGGAAAGGTTTCACATGTCCATATTCAGGTCCCTCTTTTCCCTATCTTTTGTCCATTTCCTTGTTCTGAGTCATCACATCAGCCCAGAAAAGAGAATACTTGATTAGGATAGTTATTACCTCTTGATATCTTAATAAGGGACTCTTAAAGGCAGAAAAGCCTTCAAGATGGCACAGAATATGTTAACGATCATGGAATCTGCAATACCAAATTAGTCAATGAGAAATAGGGGAGAAGAAGATTAGGCTGCCACCTAACATATCACAAGGATTCAGAATGAGATCTAGCAAATGAATCATTTATGAATTGGTTAGATTTTGTTGTTGTGAGCTTAGACAAAGCACTTCTGCTGCTTTAAGGCTCAGTTTCCCCCTCTGCAAAAAGGGAAGAACATTATGTTTGTTCTTTCCTCATAGAGTTGTGTGAAATTTTATATGTGTGTTACATTGTAATTTCTAATATTAGTCAATATGAGCAATGAATATTAAACTTAGTCTCAGTTTTTCTTAAATTCTCCCTATCAGTTTTAAGATAAAAATATTTGAAAATATTCCTAATTGGGATTTTAGTTGAAAATTGGCTCCAGGTTTGTCTTGATTGTTGATCAAATAGTGTTTATAACAAATGATGTATTGATGTTAGTAATCATTTTTGAAACACTATGCAAGGTGTTTGTCCTTAATCAATACTTGTTGACTTTTCTAGAAAGAGGATGCTTCTATTTGACACAGAAACTGCTGAAAGAAAGAAGTCTAAGTGGAGTGTTTATTTTTTGAAAATTACCTTAAAAACCCATGTTTACAGAGATGTGGACTTACAAAACCTAGAGAAAAAGCAAGTCTTTAAATAAATGTACCGTCCATTTACTATCATTGCACTCACATATTAATAATATAATATACAAGGCATTTTTATATAAAGTATAAATGTACAACATCATACTACAGGTACGGTATACATTTTGTCAGACACATAAAATTGAAATAGATTGGGTTCCATTTGCACCTACCTATCCACTTCTACTTCAGTACTTTGTAAAATATTTTTACTGTCACATTTTACATGCCCTAATGCATATTATCTGCTATAGGCTCCCTATGAATGACCAACTTGTGGTAAAACACAAATAAAAACTAATAGTTTTAGTGGGACAACATAATTAGTGTTCATTTAAAGAAGGGTAGGACCTAGAGCGCTTACCTGAAATACATGACATGAGTACATAAGACAAAGAGTTGTCTTTCTATTGCCAAGTCCAAAATAGTCATATCTTTCCATCAAAGCCCAAGAGAAAGCTAAGCCAGGGGCTCTTTCCAGCGCCATGCTAAAGTCAATCCCTAGGCTTTCAAAGGACATAAATCTACCTAGTAAACAAACTTTTTTCTTCTACCTCCAAAGTGTAAGGAGTTGAGAGCCTCAGAAAAGACCATGTGCCCAATTCTATAATTCCAAGCTGCTATGTAAGCCCAAATCTCTTCATTCATCACTGTGGAAGACTTCACCACCACCACCACTTCAAAAAAAAAATTTTTTTTAATAGCTCACATTTCAAGTTTGCAAAGCCATCTCTGCATTCAGCCAATGAGTACAAGATGAAACAAGGAGTTGTTGTTTACTTATTTCTTATTTTTATGTTTATTCTTATGTTTACTTTTAAAAAAATGTTTATTCTTATGTTTACTTATTACTTATACTCTTAAACTTGAACATACATGTTCAAAAATGCCTGGAAAATTCCCAGACAATCAGCAATATCAACCTTATAGATGGGAGACTCAACATGGTTCTTTGGAATATAAGGGTTTCTAAATTCCTTTCTCTAAGTCCACAGACTTAAGCATTCACATTAGTCAATAAGCAGTGGGATTCATTAAATTCAGTCATCAACCCTATTTTATCTGAGAACATCAGCCTCCCAGCAAATATGCATCCACCACATTCATTTCTACTTTAACCACATAGTGCTTAGCTCTTTATCTGCAAAAAATGATTGGCACTGTCTGTATTTTTTCATTATATTTATTTTCATTATCCCCTTACCTCCTGTTGTGATCTTTGAATGAGATGGGCAGAGGGTTTTGAAAACTTGAAATAGGAACGATTTTTTTTGGTAGTGGTGGTGGTGATGGTCAAAGGGGAAAAGGTCTTTTCTGAGACTCCTAACTCCTTAATACTTGGCAGTTGGAAGCATATAAACATTTCAAAGATAAAGAAGAGTTATCAAGAAAGGGTTCTTGTACAAAAAATGATAAATAAATACCTTCCCCAACCAATTTTGATGGAAGAAATGGGCACATAGAAGGGGCAAGGATTTCCTTTTGACTGTCTTATATTTAAGAGGATGAACCACAAGGAGGGGACTTCCAAAGCACCAGTAGGGTCACAACAGAGTTCAGCAGGAACTGAACCTTTGGCAAAAATGACAGATATTTGAAAAACTACTGTGATACAAAGGGCAACAAGAACATTATCTACAGTGTGAGAAAGGATCTGGTACTTTGAAATACTAATTTCCTACAACACCAAAATGAAAAAAAAAATTCTTAAAATAATTTTTTCTTTTTCTTTTTTTTTACCTTAAAATAATTTAAAGTGCCCAGTGGACTCCAATTCTGGATAAATCTGTGTACAGTAAGATATATTTTGCTATTAAAAATTAAAACCAATTTTAAAAAAGACCTAAAATTGACAGTGACATTTCCTGCTAGTTGTTTATTTTAATGACCAAACAATTCATTAAAAGGGAACCCAATCCATATGTTGATTTTTGAGCTGATATTCATTTGTAAGAGTGAGATTAACAGAATGTGTAATTTTAACACTGTGCTGGGAAATACCATTTCTTCAGAAAGGACTGTCATTTCACTGCCCTCAGCCCTCCAGGGAGGACACATCTGCTAATATAACACTACTCCATTGAGCAACTTCCTCTTTTTTTTTTTCAGCTTTAGACAATTCCTGAGGTCAACTACATGGTTAGGTCACCATTTTTAAACTTTTTCTTGAGGTAATATTTACAAATATGGCAGCTTTCCATGTTCCCAAAGCATCCTGCTAACTTATCCACAAAATGATACACTGTTGTCCTTTTCATTTTAACTCAAAAGATGTGTTTAAGTTCCTTCTTTTGCTCTGTCAGAATTGGAGACTAGTGTATTCTATTCAAGGTGACAGAAAATTACTAAATGATAATGGACACAGTCTAAAATCTTGTCAGTATAGCCAACAAGTTTTGCTATCCCTAAACTGGAAAACTCGTTTCCAGTCCAAGGACAGCAACACAACTAAAAGTGATTATTCCCAGCCAAGAATGCTTCATGTGATAGGGTACCAAAGTTCAATTTCATTGCCTCTCAATATCCCAGAGCGTTAGGGTTTTATATCCTTGCAAATTGTAACAAGGTCCTACAGCACTCTTCTCAATGAACCATCTATACAAGCTTTGCTGGTTCACGGCAATGTGACTCTTGGCTGCTTAAAGATTCCACTCTGTGGTCACAAGTCACTTTAATGCAAAATAAAGGAGAAAGGGGAATTGGAGAGAGTCCTTTGTGGCTAATGCAACAAGCCACCGTGTGCTTTATACTGCTGTTCTGTGCTTCCTAATAATATATATAAATATAATATAATAAATATAATATAAATATAAATTATATATATATAAATTATAAATAACTGGACAGGCCCCTCTGGGGCAGACTTAATAATGTTCCAGGCATCATAATGCATGAGCCCTGGCTGTCAGTGATTTTCCACTAATGGCAAGAATTTCATCTCCAGCTTTAATTGTCCCGGCTTGTTCTGCAGCACCACCTGTGAGTAGGAACAAACAGTGAGTGCAGAGTAAGGAGACTGAAGAATTAGAAAGCAGATGTCCCTCAGTGACTTTGGAAGCTGTGTAGCTAGCCCTGGGAGTGGAATATATTTCTGCCTTATTCCTGAGTGCCCCAATATCAAATTTATGAACTTGAGTACAAATGAAAATGAGTTCAGACTTAACCTGAATAAGCAAAAATCTGGTTTTACTCAGTGTTCATTAAGAAACCAAAACAAGCAAAAAGTCCAGAAAATGCCCTTCTTAAAGCAGTTAACTGCCATAAAGTACAAAGAAATACATTTTGGATGTACAAGCCCTATTCATAGGAAAATGAGACCTGACAGGAGTAGGAAATCTCAGAGGGTTTTATAGGTTTTCTCCAGAAACCACAATGGTCAATAGAAAATAATTTGAAGAATTGCATACTAAATTTCTGAAATGTGACTGTAAACTGGAATTGTAACTGACATTTGAGCATCAAAAAATATAGGTGAGATGATAAGAAATATATCCTGATCTGAAGGAGAAAAAATATTCAGAGTCAACTTATAAGACTGAAAATCTCTGTGATAGAAGTAGAACTTTTAATAAAAATTCCTAAGGGCATTTCATTGATGTTAAGGGCAGTATTTAATTCTTGAGGCCAAAAATTGTTTTCTCAAACACAGAAAACTAAAAAGTATATGAAGTCTAAGGGAGCTACTTTACGTGATCAGTTGAATTCATATTTCATGGCGGAAGTCTATGTACCAGTCCACTGACTGAACTCTATTGATGTCCTTCTAAGGAATGCAGATCCAAAGACCCAAGCCAGCCTACTTGTAGCTAAAAGATCCAAGAGGCACTTAAGTGACATAGTGGTTAGAGCACTGGACCTGGAGGCAGGAAGGCCTGAGTTCAAATCCAATCTCAGACTCTTATAAGTTGTGTGAATTGTTGCAAGGCTCAAAAGTGATATTCATCATGTGCTTTGCAAATCTTAAAACACTACATAAATGCTTGCTATTATTAGTGAATTTTATTTAGTACTAAGCATGGTACTTTCATTCAAAACTAAGTAATCTAATATTCAGGAGGCACAGGAGAAACTTTTGGATTATTTCCCTCCCTTCTCTATGAATAGAGATGGGGGACAATGGGCATGGAATATTGCACATATCATCACACTTGGCCGAAGTGTCAAGTGGTTTTATTGGACTGCTATTTCTTTCACTTTTTCTTTTTAATCGTTCTTATAAGGGATGGCTCACTGAGGTAGGGGAAATAAAGTTGATAGAATATATCAATAATTTTTTAAAGAATGGCATGTTTTTTTAAATAAATTTTAAACAGATTTCAATTTATTTTTTAAAATTTTGTATTATGCAGAACATATTACATACAATAATTATTTATAATCATTATATTTCATCCTAAAATAAATTTTGTTTATTTAAATAAATTTTGTTTAAATTTCAAATAAACTTTATTGGTGTTTTGTTTTTATATTGCCTAAATTTCCCTCCTCTATTCTTCTCCTACCCACTCCCAGAGAGTTTTGTCTTTTATCAAATAATTTTCAAAATAATAAAAAAAAGGAAAAAGAAAAGATCAGGAAAATCAATCAATAAACTGAGAAGAAATCTAACAATGTATGTACTGTTTTATTCCTTGGGAATGCCCATCTCAGTATAGGAGTAATAGTTTCGTAACGTTATTTGGTGATTCTTTTTTTTTTTTTATATTGTTGTAGTCATTATGTATTCTCTTTTCCTGGTCCTGCTTACTTCACATTGCATCAATTCATACTTGTCTTTCCATGCTTCTTTGTATTCAATATGTTCATCATTTCTTACAGCACAGTAATAATTCCATTTTATCTTTAATACCACATTTTGTTTAGCTGGTTTCTACTTTGTTTCCAGTTTTCTGCTACCAGAAAAAGTGCTGAGGTGTGTGTTTGTGTGTGTCTGTGAATTTATATAAATAATGTATATTCAAGAAACACTTGAACAAGGAGTTCAAACCATCTGTAGTTTGGTCTTAGATATTGGGCTAGCTGTGTCACTGCTTTGCACCTCAGTTTTTCTATCTGCTAAAAGGCAATAACAATATTTGTCCTCTCTCCTCATAGAGTTGTGTGTGATTATATGTCTAAAAGCACTTTGTAAATAACATGAAACTAATATTAGGGGGTCATTGACTGAAAGAACTGAGAAGAACAAGTTTTGGGGGCTATGATTAGGTGGTAATTTAAAAGAGGAGTTAGTGGAAGTTCATATATACTTCAAGGTTTGCAGAACATTGTATGTAAATCCTCATCACAACCATGATAGTTTTTTTTTTTAAAGCAATCGGGTTAAGTAACTTGCTCAAGGTTACACGGCCAGTTATTTCTGGGTATGGTGCTAAGTATCGGAGCCTGGATTTGATCCCGGATTTGATTCTCAGGTCATCCTGACACTGGGGCCGGTGCCCTTACTCACTGAGCCACCTGGCCGCCCCTACAACCATGATAGTTAATCGCTCCAGATATCACTATAATAATTTTACAGGGGAGAAACCTGAAGTTCATTAACATTAAGAGATATGGACATGATCACAGATGTGCTAAATGTTGGGGACAGGATTGGAAAATTCACATCTGGTGAATTAGTTATTTCTTCAGTTACTAGAATTAGCATAATTCTCATAGGGTCCCCAATTTCCAGTTGGTTTATGATCTTGTAATATTAATGTAATAATACTAATAACTAGCGTTTGGTTTTCAAATATTTAAGGTTTTTATCCCCCAGTGACTGTGGGAGGTTGATGCTATTATTTTGATGGCTGAGGAAGCTAAGACATAGGATAAGTGCCTTCTTTAGCTTCACCCAACTAGTATGACTAAGTTTGGATTTGAACTGATACCTTCCTGAATGGTTTTTGCGCTCAATGGCATCTGGATATAAAAGGCTCCTTCAGGAAGCTAATATGAAACTTTGCCAATATCCAGCAGTGCTCTTCGAGAGTACCGTAGACATTTTGTACATTCTAAGGCTAGAACTGAAAGTTAGGCTCCCTTTAAAAAGCACCTTCCCTTTTCTCAGTCTAGCATTTCCAACTTGAGTTGAAATAAAGCTAAGGAACATTCAGTATCCACTTAGAGTTCAACTTCTGGGACTCCTAAAGAACATAGTATTTTTCACAGTGATGAGTCTTGTGATGAAGATATTTTACATGCAGCAGAAAATGCCAGAGTTCTTCCCAGTTGTGGAAATTTTTAGAGCTTTCCATGAAGAAACCAAATTGTACATCAAGAAAATTTGATGGGTCTCCCAGCTAAAGTACCTTTAAAGATTCTTTTGATTAACAAGGGTCGATCTCCAGCCACAGATGCTTTTCCTCCATCAAGACTGAAGCCTAAGGCAGCAGGGGTCTTCAGTAATTCAACAGACATTGCATCATTGAGATCTGTAGGTCTGTCTGCTGCAGGAAAAGCCAGAAATATGGTATTAGAGTGCCGTTCACGTTTATTCTTCTCATAGCCATGCCGAGATGCCAGAAACAAGAACTATCCTA
>NW_027187380.1:3926292-3966071 GCF_028583685.1 Petaurus breviceps papuanus
GAACTGGAGCCTAGCAATACTTAATTTCAAACTACACTGAAGCTGAATTCTCAAAACAAACTGGATAAGAAATAGAGTTTTGTTCAGTGAAATAGATAAATATACAACACACAAAAACAAATGAGCACAGTAACCTCATATTTGATAAACCCAAAGATCCTAGTTAATGGAAGAAGAATTCACTAATTGACAAAAACTATTGGGAAAACTGGAAAAGAGTTTGCAGAAACTTGGTACACAACAGCATCTCATACTATATACAAAGATAAACTCCCAACAAGTAGATGACTTACACAAAATGTGACATCATGAGCATATTAAATGAGCATAGAAGAAATTACCCATTAGATCTATGGAAAGAGGAGGAGTTCATGGCCAAATAAGTATTGACAGGTTCACAGAAACTAAAAGGGACATTTTTTTTTTAAAGCAATTGGGGTTAAGTAACTTGCTCAAGGTTACACGGCCAGTTATTATTTCTGGGTGTGGTGCTGAGTATCTGAGCCCAGATATGATCCAGGTCATCCCAACACTGGAGCCGATGCTCTTACTCGCTGAGCCACCTGGCTGCCCCTAAGCAATTGGGGTTAAGTAACTTGCTCAAGGTTACACGGCCAGGTGTTTCTGGGTGGGTGCTAAGTGTCTGAGCCCGGGATTCGATCTCCAGGTGTTCTCAACACTGGAGCCGGTGCTCTTAATCGCTGTGCTACCTGGCCGCCCCAAAAGGGACATTTCTGATTACATAAAATTCAAAACTTTTTGCACAAACAAAATCAATGCAACTAAAATGAGAAAAACAGAAAAGTGTATGTGTGTGGAGGAGCGGGGGGGGGGCCAACTTTGCTGTAAGTTTCCCTGATAAAGGTCTTATTTCTTATTTTTAACTCAAATTTCTAAAAAATAACAATCATTCCTCATTTGATAAATGGTCAAAGCATATGAACAGACAATTTTCAGAGCAAGATATACAAGCTATCAATAGCCATATGAAAAAATTCTCTAAATCAGTAATAATTGGAGAAAAGCAAATTAAAACAAACCTGACATTACACCATACATCCATCAGAATGGCTAAGTTGACAAAAAATGAAAAAAAAAATTTCTGGAGGGGC
Source organism: Petaurus breviceps papuanus (assembly GCF_028583685.1). Lineage (NCBI taxonomy): Eukaryota > Metazoa > Chordata > Mammalia > Diprotodontia > Petauridae > Petaurus > Petaurus breviceps. The sequence goes on from NW_027187380.1 coordinate 3,927,405, forward strand.
TGTGGGAAAATAGATAATTTAATACATTGTTGATGAAGTTGTGACCTTGTCCAACTATTCTGGAAAGCAATTTGAAACTATGACTAAAAAGCAATTAAGCTTAACTACCCTTGGATACTTCTGCTGGGTCTATACTTAAAAGTGATTGAACAAAGAAGAGAACAACCCATATGTTGAAAAATATTTAGAGCAGGGTGGTTTTTTTTTTTGGTAGTAGCAATAAATTGGAAACAGAGATGATAATCATCGTTTGTGAAATGACTGAACAAGTTATGGTATAGAAATCATGAAGGGCATGGTTTCAAAAAACCTGGGAATTCTTATAGGAACTAATACAAAGTGAAGTGAGCAAAACTAGGAGAGCAATTTATATGACGACAATATTGTAAACTCAATCCACTCTGAAACATTTAGGAACTCTGATCAACACAATGATTAACCACAGTTCCAAAGGACTCATGATGAAACATGGTATCCACCTCCAGAGAGAGAAGTGATGGACTCAGAGTAGAGCTCAACATGTATTTTCTTTTCTTTCTTTTTTGGACATGGCTGTTGTGATATTTTGTTTTGCATCTCTGTGGGTGTGGGGAGAGGCAGAAAGGATGAGAGAATTTGGAACTGAAAGTTAAATTAAATTTTGAAAAATGAAATTAGCTGAGCTGGTCCTGGGACAACAGAAATACTGTGTCCTGCAGCCCATCCTTGGACCCTTTCCAACTTGGTAGCACAGGCCAGGGCTTGGGCATTTGAGCCTCAGTTACTTTATCTACAGAATTATTATGAGGTTCAGATGAAATTCTGTAAAGTGCTTTGGAAACTGTAACGTAGTGTGTCAGCTCTTCTTAGTCTTAGTAATTATACTGACCAAATAATACATTTGACGGGGGTTGAAAGAGGGTAAAAGTGACAAGCTCTGATATAGACAAAATTTCTGTAGCATATTCACTGATTGTGAACCATGTTTTTGGCCTCCCAGAAGAGCCCTAGCCCTGCAAAAAGAAGTATATTTTTTTTCCAGAAATAGCCAAATATTTGAAGTCCTTTTGCCCATCTCTATTGCCATGCCAAAGGTAGAGGCTGGGGTAGGAAGAGAAAGGTTATTTGTGACTATAATATTTTTCCCCAAAAAGAACATAAGTGAAAAATAAGACTCCTATTAAGTTTTATTACCTTGGAAGTATTGGAATTAGAATTGCATGCTTACAGACCCTCTGTTTCTCTAGGATAGAACTAATACTGTAGGTTATTGAAAGATAAGTGGATTAAGCCACAGTCTCTGTGGAAACCTCATTTCTAATGAGATGGTCTTGGTATATTAGATTTGACAGCTCCTGGCACAATATTAGGTTGTAGGTTAGCCACAGGCATGATTGGAGATGGCTGTTTGGCTTCTGAGGACCAGCAGGAAGTCTAGTTCACATCCTTCCACTGCTGTGAGGTTCTCATGTTTTGAGTGTAAAACCTGAATGGCACTAGGCTCTGGGCAGTGGTTCATGGCTTGTTCTTAGTACCCATGGAATTTTCAAGGTACATGTGTTCCAACAGTATGGTAGAGTATGACATACCATATAACCATTGATTCCACAGAATTTCATTTTCTCTGTCCCTGCCTCTTTTTCCCCAGATCAACAGAGCATGGGAACCTTTAAAAAAAATTATGATTAACTAATTCATCAGCCAACTCTATTTTGGCACCTTTCTAAAAGTGAATAAGTAAGGAAGGAATGAAGAAAATTAGGGGCTTAAAAGGAAGATTCTCAAATAAACAATTCCAGGCCTCGGTTTTCCCTTCTGCAAAGTGGCGATGTTAATGACATATCTATCTTCTTCAGAGGATCAACTGAGATAGGATGTCAAAGTGCTTTTAAACTGCCAACAACTAGACAAATATAAGCTTTACAAAGTGCTTTACACACACACACAAACACACACACACACATACCTCTTGCAAAACCACTAAATTAAATAGTATCCAATTGCACAGCCAATGCTCAAACTGAGATCTACATAACTATTATAAAACTCATAGCAGAAGAAGGTTGTTGACTTCTGACTCCAAGTCCAAGAGCTCTTTCTGAAATTCTGAGTCAGTGGGAGTGTAAGAAGCCCATGAAAAGCCCACAGAATGACTTATTGACCTAATTTTATTTTGTCTTGGTATAAGGGGTAAAAAAACATAACGTTTATTTCTCTTTCTCTTTCATTAGAATAAAGAAGATATTTTCTTTGTGGTCTTGAATAAAGGAAGTGGCTCAGGTCTGGGATTCAGCGTGGCAGGTAGAGTAGATCTGGAGCAGAAATCAGTTACTGTAAGTAATGGCCCCAGATTTCCCCCAAGAAAACTGCCTGCCAGTCATCTAAAATTTGGATCAATTGCTCACTTCTCAGGCCTCATTTCATGTCAATAGTCCTGGGGCTATTCTGAGACAAGGCATTGTAGCAGCAAGCACCCCAGCGTCCCCAGGGTTTGCTGCCAACACAGGTTCTTAGATCTGCTTTTTTAAAGGAAAGCAACTCAAAATTGTTTAACAAGCTTACTTTAATCAGTCAAACATGTATCGTTTACCTTGTTCAGGGGATAAAGGTCAGCACCCCGAACTTCAGAGTATACAGACAGAATTATCAAGACAGAAACAGATCAAGTAGACAGCTTTCCAAACTGTCCAACCATTACATCCATACCAAATCAACATCTGGGTTTTTCAAAGCCGGGGGCTCTCAACAATGGCTTCCCAGAGTTTCATCTGATCAAATCACAGAACACTTCTCAAAGTGAGCCCCAAAACAAAGCTACACATCAGGGCTTATATAGCCTTCTCCTGGCTCAGAGAATGTAACAACCTTTTGGACCCACTGGCCAATCAAAAAGCATCTACTGAAAAACAAGCCTCCTACCCCAGGCTCCAGGTGCACTTTGGCCTAGGGGCAGTGAAGATCTTAAAAATTTACATTCCCATTACAGGCACACCTATCACAAACGTAACCTTATAAGGTCATGCCTTAACTCTCAGCTGCCAGTGTCTCTCTTTCACCCTTGAAAGAGTCATGACATATTTTTAAATGCTATCGGCTTTTCTGTGCAAACCCTTTGATCCAGCAACACCACTACTAGGTCTGTCTCCCAAAGAGATCAAAGAAAAAAGTAAAGGATCCATATGAACAAAAATATTTATAGCAGTTGTCTTTGTAGTGGCAAAGAACTGGAAACGAGGGGATTCCCATTAACTAGGGAATGGCTGAAAAAGTTGTAGCATATGATTGTGATGGATTACAGTTGTGCTACAAGACATGGTAAAGAATGATGGTTGGGGAGGCCAGGTAGCGCACTGAGTAAGAGCACCGGCCCCAGAGTCAGGATGACCTGGGATCTAATCCAGGCTCAGATACTTAGCACCAAACCCAGAAATAACTGGCCGTTTAACCTTGAACACGTGTATCATTCTTCCCTCCTTATAATGTAAACAGTTCATCCTTATAAAGTCTTTTCCAATGACTTGTATTTACCTTTTTATCTTCCTCTTGAGTTCTAGCAGCTCTGATCTTTTCATCAGGAATGCTTAGAAATCCTCTATTTTATTGAAGATTCATTTCCTCTCCTATAGATTATACTCAGTTTTGCTGGGTAAGTTATTCTTCTAATTCTATATATTTTGCCTTGTAGAACATTGTATTTCCCACACTCCACTCCATTACAATCGTGGTTGTTAAATATTGTGTGATCCTGAGCATGGTTCTCATGGATGCATTTGGATCTTATCTTTGTATATGGTGTGAAATGTAGGTCTAAGCAGTGTATTAGGTGTTGAGGATATAAAGACAAAAACGAAATAATTCCTGCCCTCAAGGAGCGTACATTCTACTGGGAAGATATAGGCATAACTCCTTTAATTTTGCTTGGCTTTATTGCCCTTCACAGATATTGAGTTGTGCTTTTTGTTGTTGTTATTTTTGTTTTGTTTTATGAATTCAAGGTTTGTGTTGACTGATAAGCAAGTCTATGAGTGCAATTTTTCCAACAGCAAGCGTTTCCACCATCATGAATGTGTCACATTTCGATAATTCTTGCAATATTTCCAACTTTTTCATTATTATTATTTCTGTTATGGTGATCTCTGATCAGTGATCTTTGATGGTACTATTATAGTTGTTTTGGGGCTCCATGAACTGTGCCTATATAAGATGATGAACTTAATCCATATTTCTCCCCTCCCCCTTCTGAAATTGTCAAAGAAACAACAAAGGTAATTTAAGTATATATGTATATATACATATATATAATTAAATATTGCCCAATTACATGTAAAACATTTAACATTTATTTTTAAAAATTTTGAGTTCCAAATTCTCTTATTCTTCCTCTCACCCCTTGAGAAGGCAAACAATATGTCAATTATAATATGAAGTCATACAAAATATTTCTTTATTAGCCATATTGCGAAAGAACACACACATACATACACACACAAACTCTTAGAAAAATAGTAATAAAGTAGTTCAAAAATAGTAAAAAGAAAAAAGTTGCACTTCAATCTACATTGTTCATCAGTCCTCTCTCTGGAGGTGGATGACATTTTTTATCATGGGTCTTTTGGAATAGTCTTGGATCATTGTCTTGATCAGAATAGTTGAGTCTTTCATAGTTGATCATCATTACCATATTGCTGTTACTATGTACAAAGGTTCTGTTCATTTCATTGACATCAGTTCATGTAAGTCTTCCCAGGTTTTTCTGAAATCATCCTGCTCTTCATTTCTTATAGCACAATAATATTCCATCACAATCATCAACCATCCCCCAATTGATGGGTATTAACCCAAGGTAATTTGAATTACCATTCCCAGTTTCCCTGGGGAAAGAAAGGAGATGGAAAAGGAGCCAGAGTTCCTTTCTGAACTCCAAAAGCCTCAGTGGGAGGTGCTGGCACAATGCGCAGAATCTGAAGAACTTGAAGAAGGAAAGAGGCAAATAGCTGCAGAAAATAACAGGAGCCAACCTAGAATAGAAAACAAAGCTCCATTTGAGCACTGGGGAGAGATATTGCCCAGCCAAAGCCTCCCCTTTGTGCGGAGGGAGGTGGCCCGTAGAACCAGGGTGGAAAACAACAGAGTTTTTTAAAGGAGCCAGGGACACTACTCTGTACTTTGTGGTTATGAAGAAGCTGCAACGTTGGTAGCTGAAGTTCTAGACTTCACTGAGTGGGTTCTGTAGGCTGTCTTAGAAATAGCGTAACTAACATCATCAATGACAAGAGAGTCAAGCATCACGAGGCAGGGAAACAGAGAAGGGGACAGACATCGTGAGGCCTACAGGGAGTTCTGGGCAGCAATGGCAAAGACCAGTGTCACTTGCCAAGGGTGTTGGAACAACTGATCATTGTTAGGGAATAGTGACTGGACAAGACCTGCCCATGAAGGAGAATCACAGAGACACAGAGGAGAGATTGCACAGGTCCTTGAATAAGGGTGGTCTACTGGACACGGGTAGGTCTCAATTCTATATGCACTGGAGTATGACTCTTTCCTGTTTCTTTCACAGCACCTGTAAGGGGAGGGAGTGGTTAAGGGAGTTCTTCACCCATTTAATGAATTAATCAACCTGATAAGATTGCAGGGTATAGGCCATTGTTTGAAATTATATTTATTTTGAATGTAATAGTAGGGTTAATCAGGGAATCTCTGGTAATTTGAATTTCTCCCCAGCTCACTTAATGAAATTATAGAAGGTAACAGACATAACATAGAGGCAACTAGGTGTTAAAGTTGTTGTTTTTTAAGGCACAAAACTACCGGAAACAATTTTTATTAATCTAGATTATTTTATGAAGTAAGCATTTTAGTTTAGAGAGGACCAAGGACAGGCAGAGTTAGCCTGTGTCTTTGAAAATCTCTCTTCTCTTTAAAGTCTTAAAAGAAATGTGAAGTTCATAAATCCATTTTTATTATTATTATTATTTCAATCCATCAAGTTATTATTATATAGGAATCCAACTGTGTGCTGAGGAGTTGAGAAAGAGTTGCTCTTAGTAGCCTAGAGCTGAGCTGCTGGTGAGTGGACAGTTGGGAATGGAAGTGAGAGATGGTGTGTAGGGAGAACTGATGAGACCTGGCAACTGATAAGCTATTGGGGGTGGTGAGGAAGAATGAAGAGTCAAATATAACTCCAGGGTTAGGAGCCCGGGTGACTGGTAGAATTGTGATATTCTCAAAATAAATAGGAAAGTTTGGGGGAAGGAAGGGTGGATGTTGGTGGGGAAATGAGTTCCATTTGGGATATGTTGAGTTTGACATGCTGATAGGACATCTAGGCTTATATACATCAAGGAGTCGGGTGATACAGGACTGGAGATGAGGAGAAAGACCAGGCTTGAATATATAGATTTAAGAATCATCCACATAAAGATGATAAATGAATCCAGAACAACTAAGGAGATGACTGAGAAAGAAGAGAAGAAGGCCTAGAACAGAACACTGGGGGAATGCATGACTGTGGGCAGAAAATGGGTGGTGGTCTTCCCCATTCCAGATCTGTGATCCTGTAACATAGGAGAGAACAATGTTTTAAATAAGGCAGCTAGGTGGCACAGTGGATAGAGTATCCGGTCTGGATCAGAAAGACTTATCTTCCTGGGTTCAAATCAGTCCACAGAAACTTACTAGCCATGTGACCCTGTGCAAGTCACTTCATCCTGTTTGCCTCAGTTCGCTCATCTGTAAAATGAACTAGAGAAAGAAATGACAAACCACTCCAGTATGTTTGCCAAAAAAATTCCAAATGGGTCATGAAGAGTTGGACATGACTGAAATGACTGGACAACAACTACTAACTACTTCTTTGGGCTATTATGAGAATTACATTATGTAATATAATAATAATTAACGATAATAATAATAAGGTAGTATGACAGTGAACAGAGAGCTGGTCTCAAAGCTAGGAAAGCCTAGGTTCAAGTCCTGTCTTTGACACATAATGGCTATGTGACCCTGGGTAAGTCTCTTAGCCTCTTAGTGCTGTAGGAAATTTTCTAAGACTAAGTTGTGGAGAAGGTGCCAAGATGCCAAGGTATTAACCTGCATTGGTAGATGGAGTTTTCTTACCTGGGAGTTCCGTATATCAATGCAACCATAAGTCTAGTCCAGGTATGGGGAACCTACAGCCTCAACTGTTCAACTGCAGTCACATGTGGCCCTGTAGGTCCTCAAGTGCAGCCCTTTGACTGAATCCAAACTTCACGAAACAAATTCCCCTACTAAAAGGATTTTGTTCTGTAAAACTTGGATTCAGTCAAAAGGCTGAACCCAAAGACCTAGAAGGCTACATGTGGTCTTGAGGCTGTAGGTTCCCCACCCCTAGTCTAGTCTATAACACTAATAAAATAATATTAAATAATGATAATGATTATAATAAATCTTTTTTTTTTTTTGCTTTTTGGAGGGCGATTGGGGGTTAAGTGACTTGCCAAATGTCACACGGTTATATTTTTTTTGCGTTAAGTGTCTGAAGATGGATTTGAACTCAGGTCCTCCTGACTCCAGGGCCGGTGCTCTATTCACTGCACCACCTAGCCACCCCCAATGATTATAATAATAATAAAACACATGCCCCACTATAGAGCTCTCTGGACTGCTGGGCCTTTCCTCAGGCCCTACAACTAAGCCCTCCTATTTATGTTGCTTCCAATATTGGAATGTGAAGCCCTTGACAGCCAAGACTATCTAATTTTTCTGTTTATATCTAGAGCACTGATTCATGCATGGTTAAGTCCTTAGTGAATGACTTTTCATTCATTCATTGATTCATTCATATGTAAATGTAAAATGCTGAAAAATATTGTAGGTCATCATCACAATCATCATCGTTTCTATTATTTAAGTCTGAATTTTTAGTACTGGTCTTTCCTTATTCTCTATAATCACAAGGTATATAGAGTTATTCTAGTCTGTTCTAGCAGTTTTAGGACTAATGGGAGGTTTTTACAAATAAGTCAGACCAGAAATTCGTATAGCAATAGGCCTTTATTGTAGCTTGTCATGCCCCAAGCCTAAAATGAGATACTTAGGGGCAAGAGGTAGTCTCAGGGGGTGGGGGAACAGAGAATAGCAAAGGAAGGATACATTGAGTGAAGTCACTAGACCTTTGGACATAATGATGTTCAGGCAATAACCGGAAGAAGAAAAGAGGGATCAGTGGTAGGCCACAAGGGGGTGGCTTTGGGACTACTTGCCAATACTGCTCCCAATTGATATGTGGAATGGCTGTGGTCCTATCATCTTCACAACAGGGTAACTTGCCAGGGCAAATTAGGGTCTTGGGTTTTACAGGGAGAAGATAGGCACTTACTCAGTCATGTTTGTGTAGTTTCTCATGTTTGATATTGTAGGGAGGGAGACGGTAGCCTGGAGAATCAAGTAGGGAAAGTTAGGTATAACAGAGTATATGCAGACACATCCTGCCTGCTTCTGGCCAATCACCTATGCTAGCTCAGTGCTTGGATGCTTTGGGGCTGTTGGAGGCTGGCTCTCATTCAGGTTGGCCTGATGCCTTCAGGTTCAGGATCAGAATAAAATGAAATGCTTATAGACCATCTAAGAATTACTAAAAGGAGGTTTACTTAGCCATAGCATGGAACAGATGCTCAGCAAGGATCTAGCCTTGATTCAAATGGGTAGAATTTATCTTCCTATGCATTTGGCATGGGGGTGAACCAGGGTCAGGAAGGACCCCTTAACTCCTCATGCATTAGTTTTTGTATTTAGGGCACCAGGAAGTTGCATCAATAGTTTGAGCTTTTGGGGGCAGCTAGGTAGCACAGTGAATAGAGTACTGGTCCTGGAGTCAGGAGGACCTGAGTTCAAATGTGGCCACAGACACTCAACACACTTACTAGCTGTGTGACCTTGGGCAAATCACTTAACCCCAATTGCCCTGCCTTCCCCCATCCAAAAAGACAAAAAAAAAAATAGTTTGAGCTTTTGTCACCTGGACCAATTAAGTCTCATGGATAGTTTCGACACCTTTTAAGGAAAAACTAGCCTTGTCTGTGTGGTGAAAGGCCTTGAGATATTGCTCCTAACATATGCCACCCTCTTGTGGCATTTGAGCAAACAGGGGTAAGTGACTTGACCAGAGTCACATAAGCTAGTAATGTCTGAGGTTGCATTTGAACTCAGGTCTTCCTAACTTCAGGCCCAGCCCTCTATCCACTGTACCACCTAGCTTCCACTTCCCCATCTCCCTCTGCATACACACACATACAGAGTTTGGTGTAGATAAACAAATTCAACAAGAAAACAGGCAGAGATAGGGAAAAAGGGAAAGGATTGTGTAAGATGGATAGTAAAGTCAGGGAAAGAATTTTATTGTGGTTGTTCAGTCATTTTCAGTTGTGTCCAACTCTTTATGACCCCACTTGGGGTTTTCTTGGCAAAGATACTGTAGTAGTTTGCCATTTCCTTCTCCAACTCATTTCACAGATGAGGAAACTGAGGCAAACACAGTTAAGTGACTTGTCCAGGGTCACACAACTAGCAAGTATTCGAGACTGGATTTGAACTCAGGAAGAGAAATTTCCCTGACTTGGCACTCTACCCACTGGAAGGAACAGTCAGAAGAAAAAAAAAATCTGAAACTTCAGAGGGCTGATCATAAAAGGAAAATTAAAAAGAGAGAAGTATAAGAACCAGAGATTGGGGTTTGAGTTTGGTGAAGAGTAGAGGAAGAAGTGTCTTTGATAAAAGCCTCATTTCTAAAGTATATAGTGAACTGAGTTGAATTTGAAAGAATACAAGTCACTCCCTAATTGATAAATGGTCAAAGGATATAAATAGGCAGTTTTCAGAGGAAGAATTTAAAGCTATCTATAGTTGGGGTGGGTAAGTGGCACAGTGGATAGAGCACTGGCCCTGGAATCAGGAGAACCTGAATTCAAATCTGGCCTCAGACACTTAACACAAAAACTAGCCATGTGACCTTGGGTAAGTCACTTAACACCAATTGCCCTCCAAAAAGAACAAAACAAAACAAAACTATCTATAGTCATATGAAAAAATGCTCTAAATCACTATTGATTAGAGAAATGCAAATCAAAATAACTCTGAGGTACTACATCACACCTATCAGATTGGCTAACATGACAAAACAGGAAAATGATAAATGTTGGAGATGTAGGAAAATTAGAAGAGTAACGCATTGTTGGTGAAGTTGTAAACTGATCCAACCATTCTGGAGAGCAATTTGAACTATGTCCAAAGGGTTATAAAATTGTGCATACCCTTTGACCCAGCAATAACACTTCTAAGGGCTGAATCCCAAAGAGACCACAAAAATGAGAAAAGGATACACATGTACAAAAATATTTATATCAGCTCTTTTTGTGGTGGCAAAGAATTGGAAATTGAGGGGATATCAATTGGGGGAAGGGCTGAACAAGTTGTGGCATATGGAAGTAATGGAATTCTATTGTGCTATAAGAAATGATAAGCAGGCGGACTTCAGAAAAACCTGGAAAGACTTATATGAAATGATGCTGAATGAAATGAGCAGAACCAGGAGAATGGTGTACACAGTAACAGCCACATTGTTCTATGACTGACTTTGATAGACTTAACTTTTCTCAGAAATGCAAGGAGGGGTGGCCAGGTAGCACAGCAATTAAGAGCACCGGCTCCAGTATCAGGATGACCTGGGGATCGAATCCTGGGCTCAGACACTTAGCATCCACCCAGAAACACCTGGCAGTGTAACCTTGAACAAGTTACTTAACCTTGATTGCTTTAAAAAAAATGCAAGGAACTTAGATAATTCCAAAAGACTTATGATGGAAAATGCTATCCACATCCAGAGAAAGAACTTTGGAGTGTGAACGCAGATGGAAACATACTACCTGTGTTGTTCTGCTTCTACTTTCTTGCGGTTCCTCCCATTAGTTCTAATTCTTCTTTACATCATCAATAATGTGAAAATATGTTTAGTATGAATGTATAAGTAGAGTCTTATATGCTATTTGCTCTCTGTCTAGGGGAGGGGAAAGAAGAGGAAGGGGGGGAAATTTAAAACTCCAAATCTTATGGAAGTGAATGTTGAAGACTAAAAATAAATAAATAAATTGTATTTTTAAAAAGAGTAGAGGAAGAGAGAAGTAGGAATAGAATATTTTAATTATAGACTACTTGTTCTGGTCAGATTCCTTCTTTTTCCCCTCACCTTATGTTGCTTGCAAGAAACATGCTTAAAACATAATGATTCACATAGAATTAAAATTAAGAGCCAGGGTGGAATTTATTATGCTTCAGATGATTTTATTTTTAAAGTAAGGATAAGGGTAGTAGTCATGATCACAGACAAAGCAACAGTAAAAACATAGTTAAAAGGATAAGCAGGAAAATGATATTTTGATTAAAGACACCATAGATAATGAAATAATGTCAATATTTTATGTCTATATCTATCCACACATATCAAATGGCATATCATCTAAATACTTAAAGGAAAAAAATTAATCATTGAATAGACAGAAATTGACAGTAAAACTATAATAGTTGGGGGACCTCAATGTGTTCCTCCCAGATCTAGACAAATCCAATAAGAAGATAAATGAAAAAGAAGTTAAGGACATGGATATAATTTTGGAAAAGTTACAAATGACAATCTGGTAATTACTAAATGGGAATAGGAAGGAATATACATATTTTTCACTGGAATAACATATTTACAAAAATAGACCATGTATCAATGCAAAAAACTTTATAAGCAAATGCAGAGAAGCAGAACTATTAAATACATCCCTTATCAAACACAATGCAATAAAAATAACAAGAGAACAGCTTATACAATAACAATAGCATTGTAAAGACAAATAATTGTGAAAGACATAAGAACTCTGATAAATGCAATGATCAACCACAATTCCAAAGTATACATGAAGAAACATGCTACCCACCTCCTGACAAAAAGGTGATGGGTACAGATGATGGTTCAGGATATACGTTTTTTGGACGTGGTTAATATCTAAATTAGGTTTGTTTGACTAGGCATATTTGTTACAAGGGTTTCATTTTTCTTTTCTTTAATTGTGAAGGTAGGAGGGAGAAGAAATACATTTTGCTAATTGCAAAAAATAAATTTATTTTTAGAAAGAAAAGAGTATCAATGAATCATTAAACATACATAGAAGAGAGCAGAAGGAAGTTCAGAGGGGGACATAGACAAGCAAGGCAGTATATCATATTATATTTGAAACATTAAAAAAGTTGTAAAAAAAAATCCTTAAAATTAAGTTAATATTAAGAGAGGTGTCCTTTTGTCTAACATTGATCATAGTGAAAGGAAACTCTTTAGAGGGAGTAGTAGTTTTTGGGAAGAGATTCTCTCCAGGACTGTGGCATTAACATTACTGCTCTTTTGGTAAACCCCTAAACTTAAACTGTGTGTAGTTATCCCTATGTAGTCCTCATCAAGTTTAATTCTGGATGTGGTGTAGTTGATGGACAGACAAGTCACTCTTTTCCTTAGCTGGACTGGTTTCTTGCTGGACTAGGTCGCACAAGTTGCTCCTTGGTCTATCTCCTCACCAAATTCAGCTGCTATGGGTAGCAGCAGATTCAATTACCTGGACTTGCGGGACATCCTATAGTTCTTCCAGCCTTTCAAAGCTTGCAAAGTCATACTCTTATCTGTTTTCTCTTCAGATATTCATTCACCTAAGACATTGTGGATAAGTATAATATTTTTTGTATCATGGTCCCCTTTCATAGTCTAGTAAAGCCTATGGATGTATTTTCAGAATAATGTTTTAAATGTATAAAATAAAATACATATGATTATAAAGGAAAGCAATTATATTGAAATCATTATCAGGGTGGCTAGGTGGCACAGTGAATAGAGCATGGGCCCTGGAGTCAGCAGACACTTAACACAAAAACTAGCTGTGTGACCTTGGGCAAGTCACTTAACCCCAATTCCCCTCCAAAAAGCAAAAAAAAATCATTATCAAAGTAGTTTAAAAATTAAATTAATAAAACTCTTGATTGTCTGTGGACCCCACCTGTCTGAGTAAATACAAGAGACAAAGTAAATACAGGTACCTGCATTCGTGACCATATTGCAGCCAAGTGGGGCAGGGATCCCTCAACATGGGATCTCACCATAATTCTTGCTTTGTTTGTTGCCCTGAGAAGAATGGGAGAGACAGTCTGCTTGGAACCTTTGTAGACATTCTCAGTTCTGGCTCAACAGCCAAGTAAAACCCTTTTTATCAACCTACAGTAAGATTACAGGAGACGGTCAGGATCACTAAGTCTTCATGTGGTTAGTACCAGGCAGGGAAGTATTGCATATGTCCTAAGGACTGAGTCCTCATTGACTGATCCCTCTTCTGCAGGTGTAACTTTCTTTTACTTTGCTGGGTAATTTCATTTTGTACTTCATGATTCCTATAAATTCCAAGTTGGAAGTTACTTGGAACAGAAGGTATCCTAATTTAGAGATGGAACTCTGCCCATCTGGATCTCCTCTAAGCAGAAATGCTTTCATATCAGTTAACAGTCTGACAGATTTTTACTAAATATCCAAATGAACAGAATAGGAAATGATATCTTGAACCCAGCCTCAGAAAGACAAACAGAGCAAGACATAAATGAATCACCAAAAAGAAGAAAAATAAAACATTTTAGGTGGATTTATTTATGGATAAATTCTAACAAATCCTTAAAGAACAATTAATCCTTACATTACACAAATTGTTCTAAAAATTAAAGAAAGAAGACGCAACACCACATTCCTTTTATGAGATAAGTATGGTCCTGATTTCCAAACAATGGAGGGATAAAACAGGTAATGAGGTTAATATCATTAATTAATTTTGATGTAGAAATTTTATGTGAAATTTTAAGGTAAAGATGATAGAAATATATTTAAAAATCTATTATGAGCAAGTTAAGTTTGTATCAGGGATGCAATCAAGGTTCAATCTTAAGAAAACAATTAGCATAGTTAGTTATATAAATGATAAATTCTAGAGAACTTATGATTAAAATGCCTTAGACAAAATACAATCCTCATCTATGATAAATCTCCTTTAAAAAGTATGGAAGGATACTTTAATATGATCAAAAGAACATACCTAAAACTATGAACTAACATTATTTGCATTAGAGGAGCAATGGAAACTGTCCCAGTAAGTTGTTCAGTCATGTTCAACTCTTTGTGACTTATTTGGTGTTTTCTTGGCAAAGGTACATTTGCAAAAAAAGGTATTTTGCCATTCTCTTGTCCAGCTCATTTTATAGATAAAGAAACGGAGGCAAACAAGGCTAAGGGATTTGCCTAGCTAGCTTCAAAAAGCCAATAAGTGTCTGAGTCCAAATTTGAACTCAGGATGATGAGTCTTTCTGACTTCAGGCCTGGTACTTTATCCACTGTGCCACCTACCTGCTCCCTGACACCCCCCTGCCCATTACTTTAGCCATTCTACACTATTATTTGACACAATGTCAGAAATGTTAGGAGAATCAATAGCATAAGACCAAGAATTAAAAGAAATAACTATTAGCAAAGAGGAAGTAAAATTCTTTCTCCACATACAATAAGTTGACTTTCTTAGGAATCTTTTGAATCAGTGAGGAATCCTCATCACAAGGATTAATAGTTTTAATAAAGCAGCAGTATACAAAATAGGTCCATAAAAATCATGACTACTTCTATATGTTACTAACAAAATCCAAGAAGAATTGATGGGAAAAGCAATTGTTTTAAATATAAGTACAAACTGCATGAAGTATCAGAATTAACCTACCAAGACAAACACAGAACTTAGGGAAATACAACTTTAAAACACTACAAAAACAAAGGAAGACCTAAATAGTTTGATAGATATTCAACATCCAAGTATGAAATATGCAGAATGAAGTAAGCAGAACTAGGAGAACAATATGCATAATGAATATAACAATGTATTTGGAAATAATGATAACCCCAAAATGAGCCCTATGCTATTATATTGATTGATCAACCTTGGCTCCAGAAGAGAGGTGAGAATATATTACTCCTCTCTCAGGATTCTTAACCAACAAAGAAATGAGGATAATCACAAAAGGTAAAAAAGATAATATTGAGTATGTTGTGATAGAAATTCTGAGAGACAAAGTTTCTAGCATGATCAATTTATTAGTTAGATTAGCAGTAACCTATAAATTAGATCAATGGTCTCTCTTGATGACCAAAGACCTGGTGTGAGGGTTGACAGGGTCTTTTATAAGCAAGATGACAGAGCAAAATCTTAAGTGACATAGGTGCCTTCTAGTTGGCTATTAATGACTTAGTTAGAATTTAGATTACACAGGGGCGGCCAGGTGGCTCAGCAAGTAAGAGCACTGGCTCCAGTGTTGGGATGACCTGGGGATCAAATCTGGGCTCCGATACTTAGCACCACACCCAGAAATAACTGGCCGTGTAACCTTGAGCAAGTTACTTAATCCCGATTGCTTAAAAAAAAAAAATTTTAGATTACATCATTTGGACCTCCCCACCCTCACCCCACTTCTGAAACCTTCTTAACCACAGTCAAGGCATTGATTCTAGTCACAAGACAAAGGGGCAGTCAGGTAGTACAATGAATAGAGTGACAGGCCTGGAGTCAGAAAGACCTAAGTTCAAATCTGATCTCAGACACATACTAGCTATGTGATTCCAGGCAAGTCACTTTTATCCCTGTTTGCCTCAGTTCCTCATCTGTAAAATGAGCTGGAGAAGAAAATGGCAACCATTCCAGTATCTCTGCCAAAAAAAAAAAAAAAACCCCAAAGGGGTCACAAACAGTTGGACAGGACTACAAATAAACACAAGACAAAGGTTCTCAGGAATGGGAGTAGTTGCTACAATAGTTTAAATTAATGAAATTTGACTTTTTTTTAAAGCAATTGGGGTTAAGTAACTTGCTCAAGGTTACACGGCCAGTTATTTTGTGTGGGTGCCAAGTGACATTTGACTTTTAAGGCTAGCTGAATTTCTCTGGGAAGTGGGTGGTGGATGGGGTTTTAAAGGTGGAGTTAAGTACAAAACAAAAGTTTGACTTTTAGGCAAGTTTCTCTGGAATATAGTGGTGGGTGAAGTTTATAAGGGGAACCATGAAAAAGAATATTAAATCTAGCTTTGTTAAGTCAACAAAATAGAATTAAAATCGATTTTCAATTTTATAATTATGTGAAATTTAAAGATTTTTATGAATAAAAAGCAGCTAGTTTATAAGAAGGAAAGTTGTCAATTGAGAAAAACCTTCAAGTAAAAAAATCTCTGATAAAGATCTGATATCCAGGATATATTGAGAGCTAACATTGATACATAAAACCAAGCACCATTTCACAATGAATAATTAGTCAAAGGATATTTAAAAACCAAGTTCTCAAAAGTTCCTTTTATTACTGATCCTACGAAAAATTGTTCCAAAGCACTAACAATAAAACAAATTAAAATAAAAGCAATTCTGAGGTTTTACCTCATCCCCAGAAAATTGAGAAAATATGAAATGTCAATGTTTAAAGAGCTATGGAGGGGGTGGCTAGGTGGCACAGGGAATAGAGCACTGACCCTGGAGTCAGGAGGACTTGAGTTCAAATCCAGCCTCAGACACAACACAAAACTAGCCATGTGACCTTGGGCAAGTCACTTAACCCCAACTGCCCTACCTTTCCCTCTCCAAAAAAAAAACAAAAAAAAAATTATAAAAAAAAGAGCTACAGAAAGACAAGTAGACTAATACATTGTTAGTGAAGCTATGGTTTGACCCAACCATTTTGGAAGGCAGTTTGGAATTATGCTATAAAAAAATGACTAAAATGTCCATGCCTGTCTACCCAGAGTTCCTACGTCTAGGCATATCATGTAATTCCAAGTAGGTCAGAAATAAAATGCAGAGTTCCAAATATACCATAATATTTATAGTACTTTTTTTGTACTGAGGTAGAATCAAAGGAGATGCCTATGGCTTGGGAATGGTTAAGCAAATTGTGGTATATGAATATATGGGAATATTACTATGAAACAACATAAGAAAAAAAGAAACAATATAAAGAATTCAGAGAAGTATTGAAATAGTTATATGAAATGAATCAGAGTGAAGTAAATAGAACTAGAAAGTCAGTATATACAATATTACCACAATGTAAATGGGAATAAAAACACTCCCAAAATCTTACAGTGTGGACAAGCTCGACCTTAGGGAACAGTGGAGAAAATATCCTTCCCTCCCTTCTTTGCAGAGGTGGGGAACTGTGGTTTTGGAATACTGAGTATCATGTCAGACATTATTGACATGTTTTGGTTATTCATATTTATATTATTCTCTGGTTTTCTGGTCATTTTATGTGTACATGTCATTTAATTATAAGCTTCTTAAGGATATGGCCCATATCTCATACTTCTTTTGTATCCCCTGTCAAGATATTGGGAGGTACCCTGGTTTCCGGAGCAGCTGTGCCCTAAGCTTGGCATAACAATAATCCTTTGCACTCACCCTCTGGATGATCTCACCCTCTGGCAAAATCACATAATTATTGTTTTGCTTTGACCAATACCAGCTGTTCTCTGAGCTTGGACAAGCACTGGACAAGTAGCCATGTTCCGGCCATGAAACCCTGCTATGCCTCAGACTTATCTTATTGTTGCTTTTATTCCTCATAGTCAGGACTGCTGCTCATTGGTATAAGTATTGAGATCTCTCCACACTGCCTTGGGTCCCTCCATTGGGGTGGGGTCCCGGCACATGTGTCCCTGCTTTCAAGTCATTTCCCTCACTTTGAAATTAAACTTCTGTTTCATTCCTGACTCTCTTGTCTCTAGTCTACTCTGTTCAGCACTGGCCATCCACAGGTTAGAGGCTGGTTTGGTCCAGCTGATACCCTAGACTGCTAAGAATGGTATGGAGATACCACACCAGTGGTGTGGACACTCAATAAATGCTTCTTATACTTGAATAAATAGGGCTGGAAAGAAGGTGAGAAAAAAAGTATAGGAAGACAAGAGAAAGGCTAATGATTCTAAGACTGGAGAATGAGACAAAGATGATGAAAAGGTTTGGTTGTTAAACTAGGACAGAATAACCAAACCAAGGAAGCCTCAAGAGACAAAACCGTTTGGTTGTCAGCATTCCTGGGAAAGATACTTATTGACAAGGAAGTCAAGGAGATGGCGAGAATCTGGGAGCTAAAATGTGATTAGTGTCAGGATGCAATATTGCCCTATGACCTAGAGACCTAGGTCTCAATCCCAGCTCTGGGGACTGTAGCAAATCACTCACTTAACCTGAGGCCTATTTACAAAATGGTATAATAATATTACCCATAGGGGGTGAGATAATGTATGTGTCCTAGAAACCTTGAAGGTCAAACTGAGAATACAGTGTTTTTCCTAAGACTATACCAGAATCAGTTTTTAAAAAAGTCTATTTATAGTTTTTAATTTATTTCAATTTTAATAATATTTTATTATTTTATTTTTTGCTATATATTATTTATGTGATATAATATAAATACAAGAAACATATGTTTTATTATTTTATTAATTTATTCTTAGTTTTTTAGTTCACAAAATTCAGTTCCACACAACTTTTGAGTTTTAAATTTTCTCCGCCTTTCTCTTCCCTCCCCAAGATGGCATGCAATCTGATATGGGCTCTACATATACATTCGCATTAAACATATTTTCACATTAGTCATGTTGCAAAGAAGAATTATAACCAATAGAATAAACCACGAGAAAGAAGAAAACAAAACAAAAAAGAGAGAGCAAATAGTATGCTTTGTTCTGTATTTAGACTCCCTAATTCTTTCTCTGGATGTGGATAGCATTTTCCATCATGAACCTTTTGTAATTGTCTTAGAACTTTGCATTCCTGAGAAGAGCCAATTCTATCAAAGTTAGTCATTACACAATGTGGTTGTAACTGTGCACAATGTTCTCCTGGTTCTGTTCCCCTCACTCAGTATCAGTTCATATAAGTCTTTCCAGGTTTTTCTGAAGTCCACCTGCTCATCATTTCTTATAGCACAATTTGTAACTTTCTTAGTGCAAGCTCTGATTATGATGTGGAAATAGGATTGAGGGGGATGACTTGGTCCTAGAAACCTTGAAGGTCAAACTGAGAATACAGTGTTTTTCCTAAGACTATACCAGAATCAGGCCCAGAAAGTTTGTATGAGCTTTGCAGTGGTAGAAGAGTCATTTAACATTAAGTCTAATTGGGTAGGTGTTCTTTTAGGAGGGGGAATTTCATGAAATAGACATAGTGAGCAAAAATCAATGGCAGTGACATTGTTTCCACCTTGTCTAGCTCTGTGTAAGTTAATTAGGCAGCGAAGCTCACACTTATAACATTCATTTGAACTGATACATATTTTCTCCTCTAAGTTGGGGAAGTGGGGAAACTGAGTGGGAGGGGTATCACTTTGCTATTCTATTTCATTAAATGACTTTTTGCAGGGCAGTCAGGTGACAGTGAGTAAGAGCTCCGGCCCTGGAGTTGGGAGACCTGGGATCGGGTTCCAGCCTCAGATACTTAACACCCACACAAAATAACTGCCTGTGTAACCTTGAGCAAGTTACTTAACCCCAGTTGCTTTAAAAAAAAAATGACTTTTTGCTCTGAATTAATTTATCACGTCAACTTTATGAGTTTAAATCTGGCCTCAGACACTTATTAAATGTGTGACCCTGGACAAGTTACTTAACCCACCTCAGTTTCCTAATCTGTAAAATGAACTGGAGAAGGAAATGGCAAACCGCTCCAGTATCCTTGCCAAGAAAACTCCAAATGGGGTCACTGAGAATTGGACACAACTGAAAAAATGACTTAACAACAACAATGTACCACCATTGATATGGGTAGGAGCTTATAATTGTGGCTGCAAAGAATTGACAACCCAAAACAGGACATTGGGCATGAGAAAGAGCAGTGTGGAGAGACATTCATACTGATGTCATATAACCCTATGTGTGGTGAGAGCCAATAGCCTAAGAGACTTCCCACCCCTTGCAGCCTCGGCTAGTTTTTCATGAATAGATATGGAAAATGTTCTTTATATTTGATTGGCTTAGAGGATTAAGGCTTTCATTGACAAAGCTTATGGGTCACAAAACACCCTATGTACAAGGGGTTGGGACTCTTCCCTGAGGCTTTAGACCATAGACCAACAGCAGGAACAATACTAAAAAGCTATGCTCAATTGAATCAGTAATTTGTCTTGGATTAACATTCTTTTCCAGCTCTGAATGTCTTCCCCCTCCTTTTGTTAATTGTTAGATTTTGAGTTTCTCATTTTGTTCCAGTTTTAGACCTAAATCACCAGGGGATTTGCTTGAGTCAGGCCTAGCCCATTACATCATGCTATTTTAATGAGTGGAAAAATAGATACATATGCTTTCCCAGGGACTGGGTGGGAGAGGGGGAAGATAGTAAATTTGGGGTATTGTGTTCAGAAGAGTTCTTAAGAATAGTCCACATGGGGCAGCTAAGTGATACAGTGAATAGAGCACTGGCCCTGGAATTTAGAGGAGCTGAGTTCAAATTTGCCCTCAGATACTTGACACCCTTACTAGCTGTGTGATCTTGGGCAAGTCACTTTGAAGAGGTTACCCATAAAGGGTTGCTCTGGAGACTCCAAAATACCAACACACCGGGTCCTGCCGAATGAATTCAACTCAAGTCTTCTCAGCCAAGAAAAGTAAAGTTTATTAAAAGTTCTCTTGTATTAGACACAGAATAAGTCTGCGCTAGGTCATTCTATGGTGCTCTCACACATGGAGGGAAGATGGGATCTTATATACATAAGGTTGTGGGAGGAATCTAGGGGTGGTCTAGAGGAGGAGTTTGGGGAAGGTCTTTAGGAGAAGTCAGATAAGGTCAATGAGTGATTAAAGGTGGGAGGTTGCAGGAGGCTACCTGGAGACTACAGACAATGGTGGGCTAGGTCAGTTCAAGGGTGGATTGATATTTTGATAGGCTCAAGGATGGGAAGTCCAGTAACAGAAGTTTGGGCCCGGCCACAATGTCTTATGGCCTCATGCAAATAAATGCCTCATATGATTTAATCAGAGTTTAAGGGGGGTTCCCAGAGCCTGTACCTCAAAGATTCAAGGGGGCTCCCAGAGCCCATACTTCATCAACTTAACCTCAATTGCCTTGCCTTTCTCCCTCCAAAAAAAAAGAATAGTCCATATGAAGATCTCTATGGCCCTCTGAGGACTTTTAAAACTATCAAAGCATAAAGACTTTGTTGGGACTAGATATCTTACATTTAACCTTGACTCTTCACTGTCCAAACAAATTGCTCCATGCTCATGTTTTTTTGCAAGTCTGATCAGGGCTTCTTAGTGGTCATCTTCTTCTATAAAGAAATTCTCTTTACTGCCAGTCAGATTCAACTGAGGAACCTAGTACCCCCAATTTCTTAAACTCATGAGGTTGCCTCTAAGACTGGATACATCCATACTGGGACTTTTTGCTATTTGGTCAACCATGATCAGGCAAAGAGACACAATAGCATGCCAGGAGTCCAAGCCCAAGCTTGCCTGGTAGAGCTCCCCTGCCTAAGATGCCATCCCAGGCAGTGGTCATGTTGCTGGGGTTGGGGTAAGGGTGGCAGCCTTCTTCCCTCTACTCCTCCAGGGATAGTTTTAAATTGTACTTGAGGTATGGGCTCTGGCAGGCCCCTTGAGCTCTGCTTGAGGCTCTGGGAACCTCCCTTGGACTCCATTGAATCATTCCATTTGATGAGGCAAGTCTGTTGCTAGACTTCCCACCCTTGAACTGGCCTAGCCCACCATTGTTTGTGGTCTCCAGGTGGCTTCCCACCCTTAATCAGTCATTGACCTCATTAACCTCTCCTGAAGACCCTCCCCAAACTCCTCCTCTAGACCACCCCTAGATTCCTCCCACAACCTTATGTATATAAGATCCCATCTTCCCTCCATGTGTGAGAGTGCCATAGAATGACCTAGCGCAGACTTATTTTGTGTCTAATGCAAGCAAACTTTTAATAAATTTTATTTTTCTTTGGCTGAGAAGACTTGAGTCAAATTCATTCATCAGGACCCAGCGTGTTGGTATTTTGGGGTCTCCAGAGCAACCCTAACCCTTTAGTGGGTAATCTCTTCAGTACTGACCTGATATGTGGAGAGAGAGAGATCACTCCCCCCACTTTTTTTTTTTTAAAGAAAATGTATTTATTGGGGCAGCTAGGTGGCACAGTGAGCAGGCATCAGCCCTGAAGTTAGGAGGACCTGAGTTCAAATACAGCCTCAGACACTTGACACTTAACTAATTGTGTGACCTTGGGCAGGACACTTAACCCCAATTGCCTTGCCTTCCCCCTCCACAAAAACAAACAAAAAAATGTATTTATTATAAAGGTTAATTAAATGCAGCTAAAATATTGTTTTATCCTGTCAGTATTTGCACAGCATAATGGTAGTTCAAGGCACAATGCATAATTGTCCTAATTGAAAAAGCTTCAAATTTACTTTAAAATGTTTCTGCCAAAAGAAAGCTAGTGGTAAGTTTTAAGTTAATCTAAACACTGAAATGCAAATTATAAATATTCTATTAACTTATCTTTTTTAATCAAATGCTTTAATTCTATTAACGTATTAAAAATAAATGTCACCTTAAATGAATCATTTAGGCAATGAAAATGCAACCATTTGATATTTTAAAAAAAACACTGGCATTTTACAAATAAATCTTTTTCTGCGTATTTGAGGGGAATGATATTTTGGACTGCTTTACAAAATAAGTCGATAGTAAGAATAAACAGAACATAAAACTGATAAGTTGATTTGTCTTTAGGTTAGTAGGTAGTCTTAATGTTTAACAAACAACCTTTTTGTAAAAGTTTTTTGGGTTTTTTTGTAAAACGAAAAATTATTTAACAACCTTTGTAAAAACGAAGCTACTTGCAAGTGGTTTAGTGGATTTTCAAATGGCAGATCACTCCATTGAGTCATTGGCTCTTCCTGCTCAGTGTCCAATAAGGAAACCACTTAATCAGCTCAAAGCACAAGCCCCTCAGTACTATGGAGTCCTTGGAAGCTTCCATGGGAGCCCAGGTGTGTGCTCCCTGGGATGATCCCATAGGCCCATTCCCACATGCCTTCTGGGAGGGGACGACTTAATTTAACTCCTGTTCTATGTGCTTTGTAGGACTTTCATTACTTTCCTTTCACACCTCCACCCCTCTCCAGTCACCTAAGAAATTCCTAAGACAGAGACCTGGAACCTCTTTATTTTTTCTCTTCCTCATCTTGAATGAGTCAAAACTGACCAGGTGACAACCAAGCATGTGGGTGTCAAAATGGTTGGAAGAACCATCAGAGGTCCTGTAATTGGCATTGGTAGCAGCCATATTTGGTAAAGAGCCATTGCTGAGTCAACCTGGCAGCCATGACACCATGTCTAGGAGCCAGGAATCAACTAGTCCATTGGTTACACCACACCCAGAAATGAACTTGATAAGGACTCTGTAAAAGAAGAAAAGGATACCCAGGGCCAGAAAGGACAGGTTACAGAGGGAGAATTGTTTTGTATCAATCCCTTTAAGTCTGAGTCTACTACCTGTGTTTCTCCGATAATAAGACACTGTCTTATTATTTTTTTGGACAGAAAAACACCAGAGGGCTTATTTTTAGGGGAGGGCTTATGTTGTCCTGCCTCAGCTCTCCTCCACGGCACTGCTCTCAATGGCGCCAGCAAGCAAATCACTGGGGAAGAACAGGATGACGCGCTCACTGCTGCAGCTCTGATTGGATGCAGCTCGGAGTGCGGCATGCGTTTCACGGGGGGAGGGGACGGTGCATACAGAGGGTACCGTAATGTAGCGTGTAGCGCAGGGGATCACCTTCACTACAGTAGCAATCTCAATAGGGCTTATTTTCAGGGGAGGGCTTATTTTAGAGGAATCTTACACAGTAAGGGGAGGGCTTATTTTCGGAATAGGTCTTATTATCGGGGAAACACGGTATCCCTTGGGGATTGAATGAATATGTATCGAAAAGTGTTTACCTCCCAGTTTGGTTATTTCTGTTGTTTTGTGGTTTGTCCTTTGTTTTCAGAGAGGATCAATGACATCACAGGGTGATTTGAATTTAAGTGAGTCAGAATTGCACAGGTAGCACAGCGAGTAAGAGCACCGGCTCCAGTGTCAGGGTAACCTGGGGATCGAATCCTGGGCTCAGACACTTAGCACCTACCCAGAAACACCTGGCCGTGTAGCCTTGAATAAGCTACTTAACCCCAATTGCTTAAAAAAAAAAAAAAGAATTACACAGTCAGCCTCACTGTCTCTTCCATAGTCATCAAAATCCAGTGACAAGACAAAAGTCAAGATGACTGGTGATGGCCCAGGATGCAATGGATGACGTTGGCATCAATGTCTGACCAAGCTCTAAACACCTCACAGTGCCTGCTTAAGTCACCTTCAGGGCTGTTGAAACAAATTCCTCCTTTCTCCCTCCCTCCCTCCCTCCTTCCTTCCTTCCTTTCAATACTAGGTGTGGTGAATGAACAAAGAAGGGCAAGCTGTCTTATCTTTCCAGGACTTTACAGTTTAGTCAGAGCAAATTAGGGAAAATAGCAATTATATAAAGGAGTAAGAGCCAAAAGAAACAGCAAAATCCTAGCAGGATTTAGACCTTAGACTGCTTTAAGAAAAGAAGACTGTTCAGAAGGAGGTGGTGGTTGTCTCCTTGTCCTCTGCCCTGGTCAGACTTTGTCTGGGCTATCACACTCAGCTCTGGGTACCGAATTTTTTTTTTTTAAGCAAGCAGGGTTAAGTAACTTTCTCAAGGTTACACGGCCAGTTATTTCTGGGTGTGGTGCTAAGTATCTGAGCCCAGATTTGATCCCCAGGTCATCCCGACACTGGAGCTGGTGCTCTTACTTGCTGAGCCACCTGGCCGCCCCTTGGGTACCCATTTTATGAGATCATCCATAAGAGGTCAATCAGGAAGATGAAAGCCCTTACAATCATGTTGAGGGTTGGTTGAAGGAAGGAAATAAAAATTTATTACTACCTACTATGTGCTGACATTGTGATAAGTACTTTTACAAATATTTTCTCATATTATCCTCATAAGAATCCTAAGATAATAATAGTATTTAATAGTAAGCAAAAGGAAAGAAGGCAGGACAATGGGGGTTAAGTGACTTGCCCAAGGTCACACAACTAGTGTTAAGTGTCGGAGGCCAGATTTGAACTCAGCTTCAAATTATTATTCCTATTTTACAGTTGAGGAAACTGAGGCAGACAGGAGTTAGGTGACTTGCTCAGGGCCATACAGCTAGTAAGGGTCTAAGGCAAGATTTTACTCAGGTCTTCCTGATTCCAGACCCAGCACTCTAGTCACTGTACCAGCAGCTGCCTCTGAAGGAACAGTAGGGATTTTCAGCATGGAGGGAAGCTAGTTTAGTGGAGACACCATTTCACTCATGTAGAAGAGGCTGGTGTCTGACTTTCCATATTTTACTTTGTTGTTGTTCAGTTGTTTCGGTTGTGTCTGACGCTTTGTGAGCCCTTTTCGGGTTTTCTTGGCAAAGATACTGGAGTGGTTTGCCACTTCCTTATCCAGCTCATTTTACAGATGAGGAAACTGAGGCAGACAGGGTTAAGTGACGTGCCCAGGGTCACACAGCTAGGAAGTGTCTGGGGCCGGATTTGAATTCCTAACTCTAGGCCCTGCTCTCTATCCACTGCACCATCTAGCTGCCCCAAACTTTGCTACCAAGCCTCAATTGCCATCTCACACTGGAACTTGCTTC
Organism: Petaurus breviceps papuanus; assembly: GCF_028583685.1. Classification (NCBI taxonomy): domain Eukaryota; kingdom Metazoa; phylum Chordata; class Mammalia; order Diprotodontia; family Petauridae; genus Petaurus; species Petaurus breviceps. Next base: position 3,953,207 of record NW_027187380.1, read on the forward strand.
AGTGACTAGGGCCTCCTCACCTTGGAACATCCCTCCTCCTTACCTGCCCTGTCTTCCCATTGATGAGTTCCTTCCAGGACCTCCATTTTGGACAAGGGCTCACATTAGCCAACCTTCATTCCACTCCTGGTTGTCCTTCTGACTTTCTGGACTTTGACACCATGCCCCTCACTTAGGGTACTTTCCTCTCCTCTACCTCCCTTCTGTGTGTTATCCTCTCCTGTAAGAATACAAACTCTTGGGGTGGCAAGGTGGCACAGTGAATAGATCATTGGCCCTGGAGTCAGGAGGACCTGAGTTCAAATCTGGCCTCATACACTTAACACTAGCTGTATGACCTTGGGCAAGTCACTTAACCCCCAATGTCCTGCCTTCTTTCCTTTTCCATATTTGTATTCTATTTTTTTTCTTAAAGCAATTGGGGTTAAGTAACTTGCTCAAGGTTACACAGCCAGTTATTTCTGGGTGTGGTGCTAAGTATCTGAGCCCGGATTCAATTCCAGGTCACCTGGGCTGCCTCTTATATTTGTATTCTTAGTGCTTATGATAGTGCCTGACACATAGAAAGCCCTTAATAAATGCTTATTTCCTCTGCACCAAGATATGGGTTTTTTGGACCCAAAGAAGAGAACTAGGGGGCAATCAAGGCACATTTCAGGGAAGCAATTTTTTACCAGTCATAAGGAAAACTGGCTAATAATTAGAGCTATCCACAAATAAAATGGGCTGCCCCAGGAGGGAGTGGCCTCCCTGTCACTGGATAGCTTCAAGCAGAACTGAAAAGGATGTTTTAGAGAAGAGACTTGCTCAGATAGGGGTTAGACAAAGTGGTCTTTGGGGTCCCTTCTAACTCTCAGATTCAGTGATACCACTGGTCAATCTAGGAAGGCTTCCTGAAAGGGGTGGTACTCCAATTCAATTCAATAAACATTTATTAGGCACTTTCTATGCACCAGGCACTGTGGACGGCCCTGGAGATACAAGTTAAAATGTAACCCCAGTCCCAAAGCCCGTTGGTATGGGATCCTGTCTTTATTGGTGGAGACCAATGCTTCAAGACTGCATAAGAGGTTGGGCAGAATTGCCTAGAGCAGGAGAGAGAAGAGTTCTTCATTCCTCTTTTTGTGTGTGTGTGTGTGTGCATTTCTGGTTTCCAGCTTCGAGTTGGAAGATTGTCAACCCCACTTCAGGTTACTGAAGGAAGAGACTCTGGAAAGAAGCTGACATGAGAGGAGCTGCCAGTCTCCATCATGTCCCTATCCCCAGCTTGCTACACTAGAGACTCTGGGCAGTTTCTCTTTGGCTGAGATCCAGGATTCTTTCTCTTGGTTCAGCTGAGTTACCTCTCTCCCAATGGGAGAGCTTATTATGCTCTGTTATCTGGCATATATTTTCCTATGTACGCTTTTTCTGATTTCTATTTTACTATCAAAGGGGATAAATAGGTTTCTTTGATAACTGCTATGTATATTTATTAGGAAACTGGTATTTGTTGAGAATAGAATCAAATCTTGGATATAAATCTTGGAGTTCTGCTTCCCCATTAAGAAACAGGGATCAGAAATTAGCTTGAACCTGAAAATCACATCTCCTGGACCTCCTGCTTCTGGGAGCAGATAGATTTAATTCCAGCCTGATACTTCTTCTCCGAGGAGAGCAGAGAAACTTCTAGCCCCAACCTCCTGCTTCCCTTTCTGGCAGGAATCAGTCTCCCTTGGAGAAAGGTCAGGGGAGGAGAGGTTAAAGATGTCTATTCTAACTCCTTCCAAGCTGCACAATGACACCCCTATGCTACATGCAACGGCCCTCACCACAAAAATAAGAATTTCTGCCCTTGCATTCTACTGGGAAGGACTCTACTTGTAGGACCATAGGACTATCAGTCAATCAATAAACATTTATTAAGTGCCTGCCATGTGCCAGGCTTGTGCTAAGCCTTGGGAATACAAAAAGAGGCAAAAGACAAAAAAAAACCTCAAGAAGCTTACAATCTAACGTGGGAGACATGCAAGTGTTTGTGTGTGTGTGTGTGTAACACACACACAAAATGAATTATATACAGAACAAATAGGAAATAATTAAGAGAGGGAAGGTACTGGAATTAAGAGGTGTTGGGGAAGGTTTCTTGTAGAAGGTGGGATTTTAGCTGGGACTGAGAGGAAGCCACGGACTAGAGCAGCTAGAAGGGTCTTTGGAAGCCCTCTGGTCTAATCTCCTCATTTTACAGATGAAGAATCTGAGGCCCAGGGAAGCTAAGTGGCCTGCCCACAGTCACATAGACAGTCAATGTTAGAGGCAGGATTTGAAAACAAGTCCTATGACTGACTCCCCAGTTGGAGGAGGTACTCTTAAACCAGTATCATGCTACATGATCCTGAAAGGATAGGTAAGAATTTTCTGGGCAGAGATGGCGGGAAAGACATCTGAGGAAAAAGGAATGTCAGCAAAAATAAGAAAAGTGAGGGGATAGCAAATATTCCAATCTGGTCATAGGGGAGGGTAGTTGAGATGGTAAGAGTCAAAGCTTGAAAAGTAGGTTAAGGCCATATACTGCTCCCCATTCCCTCCTCTACCCTAGATTCCTTGCTGTTTGGGATTCCTGCTGTGGGCAAATGGTTCAGGGAGATGCCTGAGGGTATAACCTCCTCTTCAGCTTTACCCTTATCAGCCCCTACATCCCCACTGCTCCTGATTATGCCTTTTGAGGTCCTCTTCTTTAGGATACCCTTAAAAATGCTTGAAGAGATCTCTTCCATCTAGCTCTCACTAGGCAAACTAGGAAGCCCATCTTTGAGTTAGAAGAAAACATATCATGAGTTTTTCCCATATTGGGAAAGGGTGGAATTTTTTTCCTTTACAGTGAATATTTGTTTAATTGACTTGAATTTAAGACTTGAAAAGACCTTAGAAATCATCTATGAGGGGTTTAAACAGGAGTTTGTGAATTTAAAAGCTTTTTTTGATAACTGCATTTCAGTATCTTTGGTTTCCTTTTGGAATCCTATGTATTTTAGTTTATGTATTTACCAACATTCTTCTGAGAAGTAGGCCATACATTTCAGCAGGCTGCCACAGGGATCCATGATACAAAAAAGGTTAAGAACTACTGAGGTGTTCAACCCCTTTATGTTACAAATGAAGAAAATGGGTCCCACAGAGGTTAAACAGTTTCAAGTATCAATGATTCAATCATCCCCTTCTTCTGAAGTAAGGCCTGAAGCCCATGAAATTCGGAGTTCCCATTTTGTTCTGCTTTGCAATAGGGCTTTGGGTAGGAGAACTGGGATGGGGTGAAGGAGATAAGGAGTTCCTTTCCCAGGAATGTCACTTGCCTGTCTGCCCTAGGTGTCCCATAGGGCCTGATCCTTGAGGGCATCTGCCCACTTTCATGGACTCATAGAATCTTAGAAATAGAAAAAACCTTAAAGATTGTCTATTCTAATTCTCTTAAATTATAGATAAGGAAATTGAGGTCCAGATAGAAGAAGCAGTGGGGGAGGGGGAAGGGAACTATGGTGAGCTGAGCCCTTTCTGGACACTCTGCAGTCTGGCCTGGCAGAATTTGATGGTCATAACTAAGTGTCTGACCCTGGGGGGCAGGGGGACTAAATACAGGTCCAGATGGGACAGAGCAGCTGTAGGGGTAGAGAGAAGGGGAAGAAGCCAGGGGAGCTACAGTCTTACAAGCTGCATCTGGCTCTCCCAGACTCCTTGGCAGACAGCCCTAGCTAGGGAGGGGTCAGTTGGGGACAAAAACAGCTGGTAAATATAGATGGGAGGAAAGGGAGCCAGGCAGCCACAGCCTTGTCCTGGGTTCTTTCTACAGGAAGGGAGGGGAGGGTTGGTGCAGGGTTAAGAGGGTTGAGTTTGGAGGACACTGAACTGGCGTCCCTGCTCCCTTGTTCAGGAGAACAGGACAAGACACCGTTTAGTTGCCCTTGAAATTCTGATTCCTAGCCAGAGCTCAGGTATATCCCCTGTGTAAAATCCACAGAAGTGGGACAGGGAGTAGTGGAAAGAATCCCGGACCAAGTGTCAAGACACACAAGTTCGAGTCCCAGCTTTGACAGCGCCCTGCTGTGTAAACAATCTCAAGCTGGCCATTTCTCTGCTTTGGTCCTTGGTTTCCCTATGTGTAAAGTGGAAGAGAGAGACTGGACTACAGTCTTTAATGTCCTGCCTAAAATCCCTATTCTATGAAATCTGGTTTAAGGAAAATGAGGAGCCTGATTAAAAAAGGGATTAGTGCATCAAAGTGGGAGACATGGTGGAGTGAGTTACATCCTGGCTTCCTTCAACTGGAAGAAATTCCCATTTCCATCTCTACTCTAGCTCCTTTCCTCACTCTCCCCACTTTTGAAGGGTGCTATCTTTAGACATCTGTTCTAGGCCTTCCCCAACACTGGAAGCAGAGTCCAGCCTCCGCCCCACAGACCCATGTCTCAAGTAGCCAGTGCTGCCTGCATTGGCATCCGTGCCCTAAGAACCAGGGGTGAGCATTCTTCAGAGACAGTTAAAATGGATTTATTGGCAAAACAAATTTACAGGCAATGGGAGAGAATTTTGTTGTTGTTTTCTTTGGGTAATCCCCTCATCACCTTTTCCCAGCAGTAGCAGGGAAAGGGGGATGGGGAGGAGGAGGGATCAGCTTCCAGGAATGGAAGCCAAATTAATCATCGTCATCATCCCCAGGTCATTGTGTCTTTCTTCTGAGTCTCCCTTCCCACCAATTACAGGTTCTTCTGACTCTTTTTATATTTTTCTTTTCTAAAAAAATAGAATTGTCCCTCCCCAGTTCCTAGGGGAATTCCTACCCTCTCCTCACTCAATTCTTTGTCTCCCCAAAAGTTTGTGCTGAGGAGAATGGGGTAGGTCCCTGATTCCCCAGGTACTAAAGCTAAAATGTGATTAAATCTCTTCTTATAAAATACACAATAAATTACAAACCCTTCCACCCCTTCACTATTCTTTCTGACCATCTATTCCTAGTCAAATTTTCTTTTTCTCCAAAGGTAAAATCTTTGTTCCTTACCCCTCTCTGCCCCCTACCCCCACCCCTACCACACACACACACACACACACACACACACACACACACACACTCATTTAAACCCTATTGACTGAGGTACTTGGAGGAGGCTCAGTTGACTTTTTGCTGGAGTGTGTACAGGAAAGTGGTGAAATTATTCTAAATTCCTGCCCTGATCACTCCCTTCAACAACCCCACCCCCAGACTTGGGGCAAAGCTTTTTTTAGCACCAAGTTCATCCTATAGGATGGACAGCCAGGAGGTCTCCAGGTTGGTGGGAAGGGTTGTGTAGGATTGGGGAAACAGGAGAACAGGAAGGCAAGATTCCCCCCTTATCTGACTCCTGTCTGGTCCCAAGTCACAGAGCAGCTGGTGGCAGATTGTTAAGATACCCCACAGTGTATAATTGGGGTCTGGCAATTACAGTGGAGAGAGTTCTGACCTGATTCTTCCATTAACTAACTATAAGTACCTCTCTCTGAGTCTCAGTTTTCTTTAGAAAATTAGAGATTTGAATGAAATAATGTCCAAGGTCCCTTCCAGTCCTAATAGTCCATGTTTTTATGATGTTATGAAGGTGTGAGAGAGTGTGTATCTGTGTGTGTGTGTGATGTGTGTGTGTGCATATGTGTGACTAAAGGGACATAAACTGAGGAAATCCAGGACTAAAAGCTGGAAGGAATCTTAGAAGATAGATATCTAGTCAAATACCCTCATTTTAAAGATGGGGAAACTGAGGCCCAGAGAGATTCCCTGTTGCTCTTAATTCCTTGGGGTACAATATATAAGGAACAAAACAAAACAAACCTATAAATAATAGTTTCCCCTAGCAGTTCCTCCTCACCCCTTCCCATATCTTCAGCTCCCCACCCTAGCAAAGCGGCTCAAAAGGAATGCTTTGCCAGCTCAGGGTCCCCTGTTTCCATCCACAGCAGGTATAGATTTCCCTAACATTGGAAGCAATGAAGGAGGTGTCCATGTCCTGAGAGAGTGGGGGAGAATGTTGGGGACAGTCTTGGATCCAGCTTCATCTTCCTGGCTCACACCGGCATGGGTACCTCGTCATACACATCTCTGCCTTCTTCTTCATCAAAGGTGACCTCAGCATCATCAGCATCAAGCTGGAGTCAAGGGAAGTGAGAGAGGGGAAAAAAACATCTTGAAGGCAGTCGGGTACTAGAGTCACAACCCTTCCTACCATATTTCAGGTGCTTTTCTCAAATTCCCTCCCATCCAACATCCATCTAACCTCAGATTGCTAAAATGCCCCACAGTGTATAATTGCCATAATCTAGCCATTATGGTGGAGAGAATTCTGGCCTGGTTCTTCCATGCAGCCTCAGAAATAACTCACATGTCTACAGTACTTTGCAAAGTGTTTTCTTCACAATGACTCATTGAGGTAGTTAGTGAAAAAATTATCTTCATTCTACAGTGGTAACTGAGGTTCAGAAGGATGACCTATCCATGGTTACAGAGTCCATGGGTACAAAGTTGGTAAATAGTGGAAGTGGGATTTGAACCTGTGCGTCTTGACTCTAAAACTGTTACTCTTTACTATACTATAGTAAAGGAAGGAAGGAATCCAGAAACTCTTTCCTTCCCAACCCCTATCTCCCTGATACAATTTTTTTTAATTTGTTTTTTTTGCCTTTTGGAGGGCAATTGGGGTTAAGTAACTTGCCCAAGGTTACACGGCTAGTTTCTTTTGTGTGGGTGTTAAGTGTCAGAGGCCGGAACTGAACTCAGGTCCTCCTGACTCTGGGGCTGGTGTTTTACTCACAGCACCACCTAGCCGCACCCCCCCCATACAAATCTAATAAGACTCTCTTCTCACCCGTTCCTCCCCTTACCTCAGTTGGACCAGTAAAAGTTTGAAGACAAGCCCCTCATCCTAACCCACACAGTCCTACTTACACATTGGAGCTCCAAGTTTCGAAAGATGAGGGGCAGCAGGAATCGGCGCAGGGGCACAGTGAGGATGAGGATAAAAGGCAGAGCCAGGGAGGCAGGTGTGGACTTGACCACCCACAGCACTGCCAGGCAAAGGATCTGGATGCCAGTGAACAGGTGCATACGCCAAGTCTTCACCTGGAAGGGTTTGGGGGGCAAGAGGTCAGCCTAATCAGGGCCCTGGAGATCTTCCCCCCAACACATTTGGTATCTTCCTTCATGCCACCTCCCCCTTCCCATCACCTGCCATCTTTCCCCCTTCTTACCCGTTTGACATAGGGAACATCAGGATGGTATTTGGGAGGCTTCAGGAGGAGCAGAATTCGGTCAAAGAGCTGAATGCCACTCAGCGACGTGACTCCCATATATAAGAAAATGCCAAAAAGAACAGCCAGGGGTATCTTTGACAGAATGGGTTCCATGAAGATTGAGAGTCCTGATGAGGGGTGAGAGAATTGGAGAAGGGAGCTCCTGAGCAGGAGGATTGGGCGGTTTTATGGATTTGGGGTCTTTGAATATGACATACCAGACTTTTCCACTGGCCATTCCCTATGCCTGGAATGCCTTCTCTCCTGGTCTCCTAGCTTCCCTATTGTTATTGTTCAGCCATTTTTCAATTATGTGTGACTCTTCATGACTCCTTTTGGATTTTTTTGGGCAAAGATACTGGAGTGGTTTGCCATTTCCTCCTCCAGTTCATTTTACAGATGAGGAAACTGAGGCAAACCAGTGACTTGCCCAGGGTCACACAGCTAGTATGTGTCTGAGGCCAGATTTGAACTCAGGAAGAGGAATCTTCTTGACTCCAGGTCTGGCACTCTGAACCACCTAGATTCCCTGCTCACCTTCAAGATGGTTCAGAGTCCACTTTTCCTGGACTGTCCAGCTGCTAATACTTTCTTCTCTGAACTTATCTCCCATCTACACTTTAGACATCTTGAATGTACCTAGGTAGGTATGGTGTTGTATCCCTCATTAGAATGTAAACTTCTTGGGGTGGCCAGGTAGCACAGCAAGTAAGAGCACCGGCTCCAGTGTCAGGATGACCTGGGATCGAATCCGGGCTCAGACACTTAGCACCCACCCAGAAACACCTGGCCGTGTAACCTTGAGCAAGTTACTTAACCCTGATTGCTTAAAAAAAAAAAGAATGTAAACTTCATGAGGATAGAGATAATAAATGGGCTTCACAAATATTTGTTGATTGACTGCCTGACTGACTGACTGATTCTTCCTAGGTCTGGAGGAGGAAGAAGGGCAGCCAGGTACCCACATCCCAGGTGGCATGAAGCCTGAGGCAGAGATCTATATAATGTTTTTCCATGTAAATCCAGGCTAACCTGACAGAGTTGGGACTTGGAGGAACAATAGGGGCGAAGAGAAAGAGGCTGGGGGAGATGTCCCATCATTTCCCCTTTCCTCCCTGGCTTCCTTAATCCCCCTCGCCCTCAGTGCTTGCTTCTTCCTCTGAGTTTATCATAGCTCTTACTGTCTACACCTCCTTTTAGTCTTATCCCAGAGAATTAGCTGTCTTTTCGTGTGGCCCCTTTCTGTCTTCATATCCTCCCTAAGGTCAGGAACCCCACCTGACACTTTCAGGGTCCACTACAGTGTCAAGTCAGAGCAGACAAGACAGAGGCAGAGAACCATAGTATCTAAGAGCCAAGAGGGACTGTAGTACTCAGAAAAGCAGTCCGGTGTGTGATTAGCATCCCTTGGAATCAGGGAACCTGGGTTTGAATCTTGCCTTTTGACTCTAAAAGCACTAGTGTCCCACAAGGTGGTCATGAGGTTTAAATGAGATAATATGTGTAAGTGCTTTTTGAATATTAAGTGCATTCCATATTAATCAGTTAGGGATTGAACTAGATAATAATAGTTAATGTATTATTAAATATATATGTTATATGTTACTTATTTAGTGATATTTAATAAACTATTATACAATATTTTAATAATATAATCTTATATTTAATAAATGCTAATTTAATGATATAATACTTGGTAATATGTGAAATATTATTAAATATATTATTTAGTTCATAATATAATATATTAATAATATAATAATAAATATATTATTATTTAGATGGGACATTTCCCTCAGATTATTATATAGTTCAACCTTCTGATTTTACAGATAAAGACACCGAACCCAGAGAGGACAAATGATTAACCTGAGCAAGTCAGTAGCAGAGATGGGGCTGGAGCCTAGGTCTCATGACCTGTAATTCAGTTACTCAGTCAACAAGTTATAAGCTTGGGATACAAAGCGAAGCAAATGCCATGGTTTCTGACTGGTTCTTTTATCAAGTCCTGCAGGAATTCTTGAATTGGTGGAATTATGTTTGGGTGGGGGGTGGTAGGAAGAGTATTTGGGTAGGAACTGCAGGGAGCTGGGTAGAGAGTAGGGGATGAAGGGACAGGAGGGGACCAGACTTAGGAGGAAGCTGCCCTTAAGGGATATTGCTCACCGACAAGCACGGAGACCAGGAGGCCACTGAGTCTTTGTTCCTTAACCTCCTGGACTTGAGGCCGGTCACCATTGGCCTTGCTCATGACAGTGAGGGCATTGGCATGGGTCACACTCCTCACGGTGGTGGCACTGAGCCAGGGCATGCCAAACAGGGCACCCACCCCGCCCATGCCCACAATCAGCAGCAGGTCCAAGTGGAAACCAGAGCCTTTGATCACCTTCCGCTCTGGCTTGCTGACAATAAGCCTGGGAGGGGGATCAGGGAATAAATGAATTAGTGGAGGCTGTGAGCCTCTCCCCATAGCTCTGCTAGCCCCCTTCTAAACCTGTCTCATTCTCCTCTCTTTGTCACTACTTTCCTTCTTTCTCTGTGTCCTTCTCCTTCCCTCTTTCCTGAGTCTCTGGCTTTGCATCTCTCTGCCCCTCTAATTTCCTTTCTATTCCCTCTTTCCATCCTGTGTGCATGTCTCTATCTCCCTCTCTCTCCGCCACTGTCTCCTAAATCATATTGCACATCTCCCAGTCTCTCCTTTTTTTTTTTTCCTATCCCTACACCAGGCCCCTATCCATTCCTTCTCTCTCTCACTGATGTTTCTCTCCCTATTTCCTAGACACCATCTCTTTTTTCCTTAGCTCTAACTATTTAGAACCAAACGGAGTCAAGGCCTTAGAGATCAGTTTAATGGCCACAGTTCAGTCTAATCGGTCTAATTGCTCAAAGTCCAATCTCTTCATTAAAAAGGAAAAAAAAATAATTTCATTTTTTTCAGTTAGAAACAAAAAATTCTTCTCTTTTGTCTTCCCCACCTAGGGGAAAAAGAAAAATACTCCCCAAATCCTGGTAACGAATATGTATAGTTAAATGAGACAAAGTCTTGCATTGGCCCTGTACAAAAACATGTGTCTTATTCTTCCCCTTCAAACCACCACCTTCCTGTCAAGAAGTGCCTACATCTGCATTTTGCAGAGGTGAAAATTGAAGCATCACAGGATTAGACGCCACTAGGTGGCACACTGGAGTCAAGAAGTCCTCAGCTGAGTCCAGCCTCAGTCACTCACTGGCTATCCCGGTGCCTCTGGGCAAATCACTTAACCTCAGTTTCCTCTTCTGTAAAATGGGAATTCTAATAGCAACTACCTCCTAGGTTGTTGTGAGGATCAAATGAGATGATATGCATAGAGTATTTTGAAAGCCTTAAAAAACTGTAAAAATATTAGCTATTATTGTTATTCTCATAGCTCCAAAGATGGAATAGACCTTACACTCTTAGGCCGTCTAGACCATTTCCCCCTCATTTTATGGTTGAAGAAATGGAGGAGCCAGAAAGTTAAATGACCTATCCAAGAAAAATTTTATTGTCCAATGTTCTTTAATAAGTTAGTGGCAGAGTCATAAGACTAGGACCTAGGTCTCCTAATTCTTGGTCCAGGCCTCTTAAAGACTCCATCATTTTTCATTTCTCTCACTTTTACTCTGTCATTTGTCGACCTTTCTACCCTAGCTTCCCTGCTACAGACCAACCCTAGCCCCTGTCCCAGCCTTAACCCCTGCCCTAGTCCCTGTCCCCTGTCTTCTGCCCCTAGCCCCTAACCCTAGCTCATGGCTCCTGCCTCAACCCCTTGCCCCTGCCCCTAACCTCTACCCCCAACTCATGGATCCTACCTCAGCCCCTTGCTCCTGCCCCAGCCCCTAGCTCCTGTCTCAACCCCTGGCCCCAGCCTCTGGTCTCTGCCCCTCACCCTTGGCCCTGCCCCAGCCCCTTCCCCTGGCTGCTGCTAGTACGTGGTAATCTGTGTCTCCAGGAAGATAAGGATGAAGACAAGCAGAGCTGGAACAGCGGAAGCAAACTTCATCCAGATGGGGAAAGTCTTGTACAAGCCGAGGGGGTGGATGAACCAGTCTCTGGCAGTGGCATTAGAGATTGTAAAGCCTTTGGGCACTGTGAGTTTCTGTGGGAAGAGGAAGAGGGAAATGAAGGCCTCTGAGATTATGGAATTAAGCTCCTCTACAGCTGAAAAGGGATGGGAGTTTGGTATCTTCTGAGGGGGAAGAAAAACCAGGCCTTGAGGATCCACAAAGCAGGTGGGAGTCCTTGGACAAAGAGGCCCAGGGGCTGCACCTTTGGGGGCCTTAAGAAGGAGGCTTCAGGAAGTAACTGAGGTATAGGGAGTGGGGGGTGAGGTGCTGGGTCAGGAGAGGAAATTTAGCAAAAATGGTGTGTATTGGGGGGATGGGGCCTTGGAAGTTCTAAGACTGAGGAATCCTGAGGGAATCCTGGGGACTTGGAAGGGGCAGTAGGGATGTAGTTTGTGATGAGATGTCCAATAAAGGGTCCTCAAATTCTAGTGGAATGAGGAGAGGTTTGGTGAGAATTAAGGGACATTTTGAGGGGTGTATTGGGGGGATATTGGGGAAAAGGGCTTACCTGGGTATAGGTGTCTTTAATGAATATATCCATTGTGACCATAAGGCCGATGGAAATGGGAACACCAAAGTCTCCAATTACTCTGCGTAGCTATGGGGGTGGATGGATAGAGAGAATGTCAGAATCCAACCCTTCCAGGACCAGAGACCCTGTTCTTCCCCATTTCACGTCTTTGTGGGGTTCTCTCTGTCTCCTTCCCATTTCCTGTTGATCAGCTGTTTCTGTAGGTTCCTGCTATTTCTAGGGATTCAGATGGCCCTTCACACCCTCCCTCCCCCTTTCCCAACAGAAGCCCCAACCCTTTCTCCTTCCAAAAAGGTATTTTCCTCCTCTGAGATTTTTACCTTCCTTTTACCCCCCCTCCTGGTTCTAGAGATGTAGAAACCCTACTAGGGTAGAAACCCTAGTAAGCCAGATCTGAAAGCAATTGGGTGGAGGTAATGGGAACCAGGTAGGCTGCATTGAGAGTAATAGTGGAGAGGATGGGAGAATAAAAAACAAAAAGCAGGAAAGGTGATAGAAATGGAGGAACAAATCTAGTTAAGACAGAGGGGGAAGCAGGAGGAGAGTTTTAGGGAGGGGGTGACAGCTGGCAGATGGTAAGGGGGCTGGGGCAGGGGCAAACCTTTCCAGGGAAGTAAGAGCTGTTCTTGAACTTGCGAAATGTGATGGCAGAATAAAATGTCCCGGCCATGAGCACGAGGGAGAGGAGGGCAGTGTTGGGCAGGGCCTCACGAGGATGGGGGTCCCAACTCACATTGTAGGTGTAGTCTCTCTTCAGTGGATGTTCTTGGAATATCTAGAGTGAGGTGGGAAAGGGAAAAGAGAGGGCCTTAGCTCAGAGTGTCTACTCTCCCCCCATCTACCCACACACCCCCTTCAGGCCTGCCCTGAGTTCCTTCCAGGCCCTCTATGCCCAACCCTTCTCCTCACATCCATCCCCCCTTTGGTCACCATGGCAACAGAGTGGGTCTCCTGATT